>NW_027397074.1:36145484-36272612 GCF_003265705.2 Callorhinus ursinus
TCCCTCCCACCCCCCGCCACTCCAGCAACCCTCAGTTTGTTTCCTGAAATTAAGGATTCCTCATATCAGTGAGGTCATATGATCCATGTCTTTCTCTGATTGACTTATTTCGCTCAGCATAATACCCTCCAGTTCCATCCACATTGTTGCAAATGGCAAGATTTCATTCCCTCTTTTTAATGTAAAGTCTATACTTTCAATTAAAGAAAATATTTCCTGTTCCCTTTTAGTTCTTTATGACACAAACATAACTCTTTTAATGTTTTTTCAATTAAAGTACATTTGCCTCATACCTGAGTTAATTTGCTAAGTCTTAAGGACTAATTTTAAAGTCCTTTTACTGATTTTGAGGTTAAAGAACATCCTATGTGGAAGAGGTGACTTGTGGGCCAGTTTACTGTGTAGATAGTGATAGTAAGTAATAGATTTTAATTGTGCTTTACATTTTATAAGTCACTTTTAGAAGCATTGGTTTATTCATTATTGGAGATTCCTACATAGTTCTGTTCCAAGCAGATTTTAGTTTATAATTGTTATTGATTTTTAAAATTCTCTTCAGTAAAAGGGGGTATTTTAGGTATATTAATGGGAATGGAAAAAAATCTGTGTATTTTCAGTCTAGAATTATCTTAAAAATGTCTGTCATCTATCGTCTACTTACTATTTCTGTTTTTTCATTACTTATTCTTTCACTGATGTCTGTCTAGGAATCTAAAGAAAGAAATTTTTGTAAAAGACCTTATAAAAACTTTCCAGTAATTCCTTAATCACCAAATTCACTTTTAGTCCACATTCTTTTCTCATATTGTTAAAATTTTTTGATATTGTTGAAATTAATCTCCTCTCAGAAATCTTTTCTCTTGACTTTTTGCATGAGTCTCGTGTATCTTTCTCTAGGTCTGGCTGGTTCAACAACAAATGTTCTGGGAACTTTCATCTTCTATTCAAGATTTTATCTTTGACTTCTTATAACTCTTTGGTGATGACCTCAACCAATGGACAGCCCCCTCATGAATCTGCATCTCTGGTGCTGGTTTTGTTTGATTTTGTCAAGGTTCCAATTGATCCTGACAGCTAGCTGACTCCTATTTGTAAATTTTACATGCCCCCATCTAAACTTGTTTCTGTCTTACCAATCCAGTTTTCTTATTTCTAATAATGGTCCACCATTCCCCAGGTCATTCAAGTCTGAAATTTTAACCATTTAAATTTTTCTAGGGTCCTTTGTTAGACTTATCACTGTCTCCTAGCTGTATTCCTTTATTCAAACATCAACTGCCCTGACTATTCTCTCTTAATTTCTATCTAAAATCATTGCAACAGCCTCTTAATTTTTTTGGTACCTCTAATTTTATTCTCTAATTGCCCATATATTCATCTACTTTTAAATTATGTTTCTGGTTTTAGATCACATATCTAGACTCATGGACCCAGTCTCCTGAAACTCATCTTTGCAGCCTTGGCATTTTGAGAGAATATGAATGTTAGTCTCTTTAACCTTGTATGTCCCAAATATATCTATTCATCTTCCATGAAAACTTCCCTGATCATTGTGTTTGGAAAAGATTCCTCTCCTACCTGAACTCGCACACAATGTCATCGTGTTCTGGCTGGCTTTGTTGTATATGTTGTATAATTACTATTTATTGTAGGATTATAAACTCACAGGAGACAGATTTCAGAGTTAGTTATTTTTATATATCCTATAGTGACTATTTCAGTGCTTTAGATATCATAGGTACATGAGAATTGTTGAATGAATAAATTGCAATCAAATATGCATTACTTTTATACCATAGTTGTTTTATACAGCATTGTAAGAGTCTTTTCATTCTCTAAGTATGAAAGATAATTTCTCAGTATAGCATCACATAGTGTATGAATCATAATTTTGATATGGGCATATGGTTTTATAGCTTTAAATTTTATGGGAATCTTTATATAATTTAAAAAGGACACAAGTAAAGGGGGGAGAAGACCATTATCCTGGGAGTTTTCTTAAAATGCATAGAGCAAAAGGACTGAATTTGGCATCACAGACCATTGCCTCCCATCCTCCCTCACAACTGCTATCACACACCCACAGCTGCTCCCCCCTCCAAATCTTGTACATGAAACTTTAGAAGTCCCAGGTAAAAATCTACAGAAATCTATCCCACTCTTCAGAAACAAAGTAATACTGGTCATTATGTTGCTGAATGCCATCATATTATATGGTGTTAAATGATATAGTGTTGGTTGTATATTCTACATATGATTTCCAAGAGTTATATATCACATTGTTTTCAGGAGAAAAATCCTACAATTGTTTTCTTTTTAATATTTCATGTTAAATCAAAAGATACTTCAACAGAATATGTTGCAAAGGGAGGTATTTTGAATGTAAACTGAAGCAAAATTAATTAGAAGTTGCTGAAATGCTAGAGAAATAATCCTAATTTTAAATGGGCTCCATGTGATGTTTGATTTCATTACTGACAAATTTAGAATGAACTTCATTTATTATGCCGTGAATGTTCATTATTTTTGCAATGTATTGCACACACATTTCCATTCCTTCCAACCTATTTTTTAGTCTCAGCATTTCTATTTTGACGTTAGAAAAATATACAACCAAAATCTATAAGACTTTGATTAAATGTTGATACAGCTGATTTCAACACAGCCAAAGCCAGTGACCATACATGGAATCTAAACAACAGCTAGTAATTACAATGTCAAAGGCATGTATACACTGTGAGTTATGTTTCATTGTCTGGCATGCAAATATAGTCTCCGTTTCCTTTACACTATGTCCAAAGTATAAAGAAAGCCAACCAAAGAGTTCCGTTTCGTTTACACAAAAGAACAAGGTTCAATCATGTTTGATAAGTTGCAAATTACTGGTAATACCACAAGTGTTGTTACAGCTGCTAAGAATGGTCAGGAGGATGTACAAAATACAGCAAAGGCATGAATCAAAAGAAAAAACCTAAACAAGTTTGAATGATGGTGTATAGTATGGCTAACTTTAACTCCGCTTGGGGCCTGGAAATGCCATATTGGGTGCAGCATGAGGTGCCTCATATGGAATCTGGCCTTGCGCAGATCGGCTGGGCTTTCAACTCTCTCCATGCAAACGAAATGGCCTCTTCTCGTTTGCATGCAAGCATAGCATTTACAAATCAAAATTCTTACAGTTTTATAAGACCTGAGCCACCAGGGACAAAGAAGAGGAATAAAGAGGGAGAAAACATTCTGAGACAATAAGAAGCAATCTGAATTTTTCTCAGTAAAACTAAAACCCCTTTCTAAGAATCAGACCAAGTTGGCATATTGAAAGAAAAAAAAAAAAAAAAAACCCCAAACACTACACTTTCCTGGGAACCTGAATAGGTGAAATACAAGGTTTTTTTTTAAGTCTCTGATTCATGTTGGAATTTAATTCAGTGAGCATTTATTAAATCCTATCATATGCTACAACTTCTCATTTCATACACTTTTACCTCTGTTCCCCTCCTTGCCAATCCAATCAGCAATTCAGGAAGACGTGTTTTAGAATGGGAAGAGGCTAAACAAAGCATAGAGGTGATGAAAAAAAGACTCATAAATGATAGTTCCTATCTCTTGTTGAATGCTGGCAACCTGTATAACTTTCTGAGCTTCCTGGGCCCTCACTTGTGTGCATATAAAATGAAAAGGAATGAATAGCATCAGAAGTTGCACACAGATGACCCTAGAGCTAAGTGTGGCCTGCAGACATGTTGGGTTGGATCCACAATTTGAATTAGGTTTCAATACTTAAAAGCAAGGACATTTTACATAAAGTTCCAGTTTTCCGACTTCACTTGAAAAAAAAAATTGTAAAATCTGCCACTAGTGGGCTGGCATTTCCACATAGCATCAACTGGGTGCTGCTGAGGAGCAGTGGCCTCTTACGTAGATTGAGCAGGCAATCTCCTCTTGAGGACAGGTCTTATAGATGTAATTTAGGTTACCTGTTTTACCCTCAAATGACCATTGTCTTCTCTGAAATTTCTAAAACCACTTTTTAAATTTTGCTTTCAGAGTCATCTATTTCTGACTAATGTTGTGCTATATTTATAACAATACAGAAAGAAGTTATTTATGTCTAATGAAAGCAATTCTAGAGTAGTACCCCACTTCGTAGTTATGATACCATTATTACCACTACTAGCAGGAATATTAGTAATAATAGCAAATATTTAATGTTGACTAAGTTTGTGTCTGGCCAATCTGAGTGCTTCCACGGGGATTAACTGAAAAAATGCTTACAATAACCTGTTACAATGTAATCTCCAAGAGGACAGGACGTTACATTCCAAACCAGTGGCTCTCAAACGTGAGCGTGCATTAGAGCCATCTGAGGTCTTGTTAAAACATAGGTTTCCAGGTGCCAATATAAGGTTTGAGGGGGAAACTATGATAGAATCAGAAAAACAATCACAAAATTATATTAAAATTCTTCATTCATATTGCTTTGCATTTTTTAGGTGATGTATTTAACATTTAAGCTTAAAGTTAAAAGAAACAGAGCTTGAAAGTCACACTTGATCCATCATGGATGTGATTTGTTCAAAGAAGAAAACAGAGCACCAACACTGAACCCACACACTAGAGGCTGGCAAACTATTGCTGAGGTTGGAAATGGCCATGGCCTGTATTTGTACAGACCATGAACTAAGAATGATTTTTACATTTTAAAGGGCTATAAAAAGAAGGAGAAGGAGAAAAAGAAGAAGCAGAAGAAGGGGGAGGAGGAAAAGGAGGGGGTGAGGGTGGTGGAGGAGGGGGAGCAGGAACCCCAGCAGCAGCAGTGACAGAGGACAAATGGGGCCCTCAAAACCAAAAGTGTTTACTATCCTTTTACAGAACAAGTGTGAAGACCCATGTTATGCAATAAAAAAGGGCGTTGTCCCACTTGCACAGTGTGTCTTCAGAATGCACATTTATTTATGCTGTAAATTAAAATAGTCTAGACTTGCATGTGTCTTTCTTAAAAAAACTGAAAGACAGCTTTAATTTATTTTTTTTCTCTTACTTAAACTCTCTTGATACGTTGGAAAAAAAGTTTTCCACGTATAGAGGGTGCTCAAAAAAAGACTGCTCTCTTGGGGCACAATCTGCGTGGAGCACTGGGTGTTATGCACAAACAATGAATCATGGAACACTACATCCAAAACTAATGATGTAATGTATGGTGATTAACATAACAATAAAAAATTAAAAAAAAAAAAAAAGACTGCTCTCTTGTGCATTTGCCTGATTGAACTCAGATCTGTTCACCTCCCTTTAGTGGCAGGATTCTTCCAAGGCTTTACTCCCAAAAGAGCAATCTTCATCATCAGTCTGTCTGAATAGAATCTGCTCCTGTGGGTTTGGATGTTCCTTACAAATAGTAACAAATTCATACGGTTTTACCCTAACCACACTTTTGAATATATTCATTGACTTGCCCATTATTAATCAGGTGTCAACTTGGTGCCAGGCAATGTGCTGGTCATTGTTTCTTATGACCCTCCATCTCTCTTACCTCAGGGCCTCATTTTCATATCATGCTGAACTAAGGAAAAACCCCTGCATCTGCTTTCTCTCCTTCCAGCATTGGTCCTTTCCACAGCGAGTGTCCCTGCATGCGTTGTTTGGAAGGAGAATTTAATTCACTTCTCAATTACTTTGCTTGATGTCAGTATGACTTCATTCATTAGAATCTTGGCTAGGTGAGGTAGTAGGAAAAGGTAAGCATATAAAACCATAACCTCATACATTAGCTAGTTTCCCCAAAATGTATAAAGGTACTGGTATTTTTTTGTGTAGCACAGAACAACCTTAGGAAATAGTATTTTTTAAAAAGGACTTTTAATCTCCAAGGTAAAATAAAGGTGTACTATAAAGCCATATGGTAATACTTTACAACAGCTGGGCTGAGATACTGTACTGCTAATTTGCACAGTTCTTTTATGTAAGTTAAATGTATTTCTTTTGCTTAATGCAGTTCTGAAGGCAAGGGTATTATTAATTGCTAATGCTGCCCCTGGTATTCCGATATTCATTGCTAATTATATAAACCAACATACTTCAGTCTTAGTGAACCATTTTTCTTCTGCTCTGAGATATTTGATCAGAAGGAATTCCACCTCTGGAACAACTTGTATTAGGTTAGCCCTCTGGGAAAGTTCTAATTTACAAGATCCTTACTAAAAAAAATCAAATCTGTTTCAAAGAGATTACATTATAAATGTAAACTTCCTAATGAGCTTGAGTGAAACGCTGTGGGCTACAACTGGTGAACTTTGAAAGTTTTTACCCCTTTCCTTTTCCTATATATATATTTTATGTAATCTGTATCCTAAGTCCTATAAAGAGACCAGCTGTTACTCCCAGTGAACTGATACTTGTAGCCAAATCCTACATTTTCCCTGATATAGATGATCCTTCCCTTTTTATTCTTTTCCTTAAAACAATGTTTACTACTAATAAAAACAGCTAACACTGTGCTGATTATACACCAGATGCCAGGCTCAGTAAGCACTTTTGCATAAACTACCTCATCTGATATTCATAAGTTAAGTAACTTACCCAAGGTCTCTTAACTCTTAATTAAAGATTTAAAAAAATGTGGTGCTTGAACTTGCTAGAGATTGAGATAGTAAAGAACATATTAAAAGCATGAGGAAATCAGATATAGCAATTATTTTCTTTTTTAAAAAATGATAAATATTTCCATCATTTAAATGTCAGGATACTGACTTGTACGATTTTGGTGTTCTTTCTTTTCTTCTCTTTGCATATATGAAACAGATCAAACTGAAAATATGTCAAAGTAACATGATTTATAGATTATTCTTATTTTTAATTTCGGTGTAAGTCTCAGGATAATTTTTTTGAATTTAATTTAATTTTATTATGTTATATTAGTCACCATACAATACAGCATTCATTTTTGATGTCAAGATTCATTGTTTTCGTATAACACCCAGGGCTCCATGCAGTATGTGCCCTCCTCAATACCCATCACCAGGCTAACCCATCCCCCCACCCCCTCCCCTCTAGAACTCTCTGTTTGTTTCTCAGAGTTCATAGTCTCTCATGGTTCATCTCTCCCTTCAATTCCCACCCCTTGCTCATTTTTCCCTTCCTTCTCCTAGTGTCCTCCCTGCTATTCCTTATGTTTCACAAATAAGTGAAACCATGTGATAATTGACTTTCTCTGCTTGACTTATTTCACTTAGCATAATCTCCTCCAGTCCCATCCATGTTGATGTAAAAGTCGGGTGTTCATCCTTTCTGATGGCTGAGTAATATTCCTTTGTATATATGGACCACATCTTCTTTATCCATTCGTCTGTTGAAGGGCATCTCGGCTCTTTCCACAGTTTGGCTACTGTGGACACTGCTGCTATGAACATTGGGGTGCAGATGGCCCTTCTTTTCACTCCATCTGTGTCTTTGGGGTAAACACCCAGGAGTGCAATTGCTGGGTCATAGGCTAGCTCTATCTTTAATTTTTTGAGGAACCTCCACACTGTTTTCCAAAGTGGCTGTACCAACTTGCATTCCCACCAACAGTGTAAGAGGGTCCCCCTTTCTCCACAACCTCTCCATTTGTTGTTTCTTGCCTTGTCAGAATTTTTGCCATTCTAACTGGTGTAAGGTGGTATCTCAGTGTAGTTTTGATTTGAATTTCCCTGATGGCTAATGATGATGAACATTTTTTTCATGTGTTTGTCAGCCATTTGTATGTCTTCTTTAGTCTCAGGCTAATTTTAGAGTGATTACTTATCCCAATAAATACTGTCCATTGACTGACAAATGCCTTGTACACAATTCCCTATGTGTATGGCTGTAGAATATGAAAATATTCATATTGGTATCTGGCACTAAGCTTTTTGCAAAAGACCAGTGGTCTGTATTTCACGTGACTTGGGTTCAGGGTCCAAATTAATCTCTATCATTACATGTATGACCCTGGACAAATCTCTTCATGCCTGTGGATTCCAATTTCTTCATGTAAGAGTAAAAGAGAATAGTTGGGTTTTACTGTCTCTAAGATAACTTTTAATTTCAAAATTCTATGAAGTTTTTAAGTTTTAAGAAATCTTGGTTGCGTGCCCAAATAAAACTATAGCTTTATCAGTCTTGTGTATAGCTCCTTGCTTATCTGTTTCTTGCCATCCATTATCTTCCCATTTGATTCCATTCAGCTACTCTATTCTTCCTCACTTAGCTTTTCTGAGATAACAATAGCTTTGCACAGAGAGACTTTTTTTTTTTTTTTTGGTGTGTGAGAGTTAAGCTTTATTTCTGCTCTCAAACGCTTACAAATTTGCATGAAGTCCTACCTCAGAGATGGCAGAAACTGTAATAAATGATCCCCCCTATACAACACAGCGAATTTTAATGTCCCACCCCCCTTTGGGGGAAGGGAGGTTCCACTACACACTTTTGGAGACACCCCAAAGGTTGTCTGGCACTTTGGTACAGAAAGGATTTTGTCCGATTTCTTACTGGCTTAGGATACTAAAAGGCACAGAAAGTTGGTTGCTCAACGCCCTGGGCTAGGGTGCGGCAGAAGGTAGACAAGGAGGTGGTCTGGGACAGAAGGGCAGACGATGGGTGTGGGCTCAAGTTCTGGACGACAAGGTAGTTAATCCTGGGTGTCTGCTGGGATGGCTGAGGGCAGCCTGAGTGCTCAGGGTGGGTAGATGCTTCTCTGGTGGCCTTCGTCTGCCCAGTCCACCAGCTCACTGCTCTGAAACCATAGCTGGATCTCCCTCTGGGCCCCCTCCACGGAGTCGCTGGCATGGATGATGTTCCTGCTGATGTGGATGCTGAAGTGGCACCCCCTGATGGTGCCAGGGGCAGCCTCAGCTGAGTCGGTGTGTCCTACCATGGCCCTTGAGGAACAGACCACATTGGGGCCTTCCCAGACCATGGCCACCATGGGGCCAGAGATCATGTAGCTGATGAGGGCTAGGTAGAAGGGATTCCTCTGCAGATCATGGTAGTGCTCATCATCCCCCCCAGCTTGAAGCCCCTCCTCTCGAAACACTGGATCACATCCCCAACAAGCCGCTGCTGCACCCCATCTGGCTTCACTGCAACCAGGGTCTGCTCCCAGGACCAGAAGGACCCTCCCGAGCTGGGGCGTGCGAGCAGGCTCGGGCCCGGGGTGCACAGAGAGACTTCTTAACTGAACTTCTGTATTGATGGCAGTGTAGAAGAGAGTTAATTCCAAGGAGAAGCTGCCTGTTGGTAGAAACAGAAAGGCAGAGGAAGGAGGAACTTCTAAGCCATCATCCTTTGATAACTACTCAACTTTCTCACACTCTGTCCTTTCCTCACTTGCTTCCTGCTGTCCTTAAGCAAACCAAGCCTAATGTACTTCCTGTTCCTTCCTTGCCCAGATGCAAAAGGTTTAATATCAATGCCTCTTCACTCCCATCTCATTCTCAGTGTATCTCTTAAAAGAAAAGGAACTGCTAAAGGCCCCTGAAAGCCTGCATCACAGCCTCAAGCCCAGCCATACTTTGAGTAGTCACCATTCACTGTCAAGGGCACTTTTCAGCCCCAGTATAGGGAAAGAGATGTGAAAGAGGAATCAGCTCTGAACTTTATCAGTAGTTTCTGGGCACGCCACAAATAGATAGAAATTGGAAATGAAATTCTCTTCACCATGGATGATAGAAGTTAATGTTACTCAAGATGTAGATGGAAAGGGTGGAGGAGATTCGGAAGGAGGGAGATAGTGAAAAAAGAGAAAAAGCAGGAAAAAAATTTTGTGAGTGCACTGCATGTTGAAATAATCTATCAAGTAATAGTTTGCAGATAGAGTTATTTTTCTACTCTAACCTATTGAAGTTTGGGCTCTGAGGGTTTTTTTTTTTTCTCTTAGCATAGGCAGCATTCAGTATTCATGAATTTTGCTTTTTCTAAAGGTACACTATGCTTCCTTTCTATATATAAAGAGGTTTGCCTATAAGTCCTAAAACTGGATAAATCCTTACAGTAATGGGTATATCATTGTGGGGTAAAGAGGTGCTAATTTAGAGAGGTGAAATATATATTCTGAAATGTTGGTAATTAGGGAAGGTAAAAGACATCTCCTGCATAATTTTTCTAAATAGCCACTCTCCCTGGCTTTCTTAAATACACCATAATGATATGCAGCAGAAAGTAACAAATCAGAGGGCCAGACCTGTGCCCTCTTTTGTGGAGTCAGTAACTATTTCGACCTCAGCTGGCTCTGACCCCTGCCTCCTTCCCTGTTCATAGTACCCTCTGTGTATGTGTGAGTGGTATTACTTTCTGCTTTGAAGAATTCTGAGATAAAATGGGATGTAAGCTCTCCTCTCCTTCCTTTTCTTCTGATATTATTGTCATTATTCTGAATCTAATGATATGGAGAAAATGTAGTTTTCTGAACAGCGAATGTGAGAATTTCTTTGTAGGGCAAGCTGAGCTCTGCTGAGAAGATATTTTGAAAAGCCTAAGGTAGGGAAGAAGCTAGACTGGGACTGGCATTTAGGGTTGGTGAAGGAACACTTCAAGGAGGGAAAGGAAAAGAAATGGTGCTGAACACCATGTGGGAAGAATGGTTAGAGCTGTGTGACCTTGTGGTTGGCAGCAGGAAGGAAAGACTTGACAAAGAGAAATGTCTATTTTTTTAAATGAAATGCCAATGGGCTGTGAGATGTTACCTACCCACCCCAAGCCACAGTCCCATAAAAATTCAAAAATAATATACTAAATATGCTTGCATTTCGGGGAGTAAGTCAGAGGGGGAGATGAACCATGGGAGACGATGGCATTTCTTTTTTTTTTTAAAGATTTTTTAATTTTATTTATTTATTCATGAGAGAGAGAGAGAGAGGCAGAGGGAGAAGCAGCCTCCCAAGGAGCAGGGAGCCCGATGCGGGACTCGATCCCAGGACCCTGGGATCATGACCCGAGCCAAAGGCAGACGCTCAACCATCTGAGCCACCCAGGCGCCCAATATGCTTGCATTTCTTATGCAAGACAGTGAAAGGAGTTGTGTTTCAGGTCAAGATTGGCATTGACTGAAACATATCCAAAAAAATGGAAGGAACAGTTGACATCATGGTGTTATTATTCTGAGGCCAAGGTTTTTAATGGATTTCTGGAGGAAATTTCTCTCAGCTCTAGAAGTTTCCTACCATGTACACCCACAGCATAGGCACCAGATTCAGGTAAGAAATGTTCTTAGAAAGAGCCTCAGACAAGTATGAAGACGGTCAGAGGCACAACAAAGGTGCAAGCACCAATGGATATTAACAAGTGTTTAGTCAAGTATATTAATTTCATCAATGTCTGTATAAATCTCCACTGCATGCTATTATACCATATCCAAGCCTTGGGTCTACCTGCAGTTGTATCACCAGTTATATTATTCAATGATATTATTTTAGTCAGGAAAATCAAGAAGGAATGAAATTCTGCATTGTTTAAAATTTGCCAGGAATCCTTAGTCGATGAAACAACCATTCTCAAAGGCCTCTCTTCTCCATTATCCCAGTTTTAACTAAACACAGAAACTATTTTGTTTAAATGGATTGCAGACACAAAGAAAAACTATTTCCAAACCCTCCAGTCAGGTGAAAAAAGTTGCTGGCACTTTGTTCAGGGATCTACAGCAGTGTTCCCAGAGCCAGAAGCTCACACAATGCTTCCTGCCTGCCTTGCTACTAGCAGAAATGGCCGTTGGTTGGAAATAATCATTTTTAATAATGCAGATCATCACAAGAGCTCGTGGGAAATCACTCTAAATATTACCCTTGGACTTTAGTATAGAAATATAGCAAAGGGAAATTGTCCCTATGATGCTCAAGGGTTAGAATAATATGGAAAAACCAACTCAGTTCAAATAATTTATTGTCTCTGCCATGCTTTTTGCATAGCACAGCTTAAGCTGTCATTCACCGAAGGGCTATTTATACAGTCTGAAATTCCAAAGGATTCCTGGATTTGTGTTCTTCTCCTCTCTTTAAATGATGCATAATAAGGTACTCTACAGAGGTCTTTTGTAATGAATGTGGAACTGTTTAGTTTGGGCCCCATCAAAGGGATGGAGGAACAGTAACTGGCTGTTTGAAATTTTATATTATAGAAACTATACTCTGCCACCACTTGAATTTGTTAGCATCTTTAAAATAAACTCTATCCCCAGACAAAACCAAATAAATCTTTGTATTCTTGACATTTCACTACAGAGGCCAATGAGAGGTATAACTAGAAGTCCCAAGGAATAGAGGAAGTATTTTTCCTGGAGGGGCATTCTGGAGGAGATATGCTGGCTATTGTTGATGGTGTTTTTTTCTAAAGGTGGCCAAGTTTTCCTTGGCTTCTTTGACCTTATTATAATGCTTGCTTTAAGCTGGGCATGGCGGTGTTGAGATTTGCATTGCAGAGTTGTCAAGCCAAATACCTGCTAGACATCTCAAACTGGATGTCCTGCGGGAGCCCCAGCTTAACGAGCCCAAACTCTTGCCTCCAATGCCCCACTGCCCTCAAGTACTTGATATTTCTCCTTCATTCCTCATTCAGCAAGTGGCAAATGATTTACCCAGGCATCCAAAACATAAACATGGGAATATAGTGTGAGGAACAATATGAGGAGAGCAGGAGACACTTGGTGAAGTCTATAGTGTAAGGAACAATATGAGGAGAGCGGGAGACACTTGGTGAAGTCTATAGTGTAAGGAACAATATGAGGAGAGTGGGAGACACTTGGTAGACACTGGTGTCTACTATAATAGAACTATCACCAGATAGTTAAAAATATGGCTCTAACAAGATCAGTGGGTTGTATCAATGTCAATATCCTGTTTGTGATTTTATACTGTAGTTTTACAAGGCATTATTATGGAGTGAAACTGGGTAATAGGCATACAGGATCTCTCTCTTTTATTTCTTACAATTTTATATGAATCTATAATTATAATAATAAAAAGTAAAAAAGTCTCTTGATTCGGGTATAGAAATGCACATCAACAGTACTCTTTTAAGCATAAATTCTATTTTCACCATATGATAGATGAATGTATAAAATGTGACAGCTAACTTTTTTTTTATTTTTTTTTTATTATGTTCTGTTAGCCAACATACAGTACATCATTAGTTTTTGATGTAGTGCTCAATGATTCATTAGTTGCCTATAACACCCAGTGCTCTTTAAAATATTTTTCTTCTGTTACTCTAGTCCTTTGGTTTTTCAAAGTATTGAGGAGTAGGTCAGATAAATCAAACCATAGTCCTAGGCTACTGTTTGATATCCTATACAAAAAAATAGGCACATGGCTGGCTCTTAGTTGACCAAGCATGCTTTCAGTGCTAAGCTTGCGCTCAGTAGGTTTCTTCTTTTAGCATGTAATTCTAGCATTGAGAGACCTTTACCTTCCCCTCCTGAAACGCAATGTGATTTTTCTAATTACGTGTGAGTCACTTTATATCTCAGATTTCTCAAGGAGTACTGGAGAAGATTAAGATGATTCTATTTATGGATTCTGTTTTCTGCTTGATGACCAAGCCTGCAATTGCTTGAATAGTTTCTGTATGTTGGATTATAGTATTATCTCTGAGACCATCTGAGGACCTCAGAATGGCAAGATTTAATGAGGAATAGTATGCCTGCTTCTTTCTATGTAATGTTTTGGGATGTGGTTTGTTAGAAATAGATGGAGAAATCAAAATGAAGGTCAATTTTACCAAAATAAACTCTCAGCCTATTAAAGTTGTACCATACTCCAAGAAGTATATCCATAATTCCTCAATCTAATGCTTACTTAAAGAAAATAAGCAAAACATGCAAAACATGCTGCTAATTTTTTTTGCAGCTGATAAATTTACAACTACTTAGAATTAGAATTAAAAAAAAAAAACCAAAACAGTATTTGGGTGAGCTCTTGGTTTGTGAGTGGAATGTCCATATACCACTTGTTTGAGGGGAAACATGGTCCTTTTTGGTGATTTAAACACAAATAAAGATGGGACCCAATAATAGATGAAATATATAAGACAAGAAAATTTTTCTTCCTTCTGTTCTAGTAGACTGTTTAGGATTTGCTTGCATCAAGTGCTTTGATTTTCCCCTCTCTTCATTTTACATGAGAGGATATATTTATTCCCTGGAAAGTTTAATCTGTAATCAATTATATTTAACAAGTTAACTCAATTTTAAATGATATGATATAAATGAAGATTAAAGCTAATTTAAGGCAGCATTTTTTTACTACTGTTTAAATTAGCATTGGAAGAATCAGAAGGAACTATGTTTTTGATTAAGGTTTGGTTTAGGCTAAAGAGTTTCAATAAGATAATTTTCATAAAACTCTGAATTGGAGCCAATACCTGCTAAAAGATAACAGGATATATTAAAGCCATATTAGATGTTTAAAAATAAAGTTTCTGAAAACCTTTAATCAGGAAACAAACTGTGTTTGTGTGTGTTGTAAAACCTACCCCCATCTTCCACCTTTCCATGTGCTTATACCCTTCTCTTACCTTACTCCCATTACTTGGACTCATGCCACCATCCACTACGGCCAACACTTCTGGTTTACTGACCAGCCTCCCCTATGTACAGTTTGCATTCTGCCTCAAAATTCCTGATTCATTTCTTCACACTAAAATCAAAGTGATCTAAAATAGCACTCTGATCATGGCCAGTTCTCTAACACCCTCTTGTACTTTTCCATTGACCTTAAGATAGAGTCCAAGTTCGGGCGCCTGGGTCGCTCAGTTGGTTAAGCGTCTGCCTTTGGCTCAGGTCATGATCCCGGAGTCGCGGGATTGAGTCCCGCCTCGGGCTCCCTGCTCGGCGGGGAGTCTGCTTCTCCCTCTGACCCTCCTCCCTCTCGTGCTCTCTGTCTCTCATTCTCTCTCTTGCAAACAAACAAAATCTTTTAAAAAAATAAAAATTAAAAAAAGATGCCGTCCAAGTTCTTTTCCTTGGTATAGCAATAGGGTCTGTCCCAGCTCAACTAATGTGATCCCTCACTAAAAGATCCCTTTTCTGGGTACCTCTTCCACTTACTCACTTTATGCTCTATGAATGTGTGGAGCTTTCTCTTATCTCTTCGTCTTTGCAGTGTTTTTAAACTCTTCCTGAAATATCTTCCCATCTTCCCCCCCTGACTTGCACACCTGTCATCTGACTAAGTTCTAAAAATGGCTCCAGTCATGTCTTGGAAATGAAGAATCTCCTGGGTTACAGATGATAGCTTATTTGTCTGTCCTCCTACTAAGTATGAAAGTCACTTAGATCAAGGAGTGGGTCCTTGCTCACCATTGTATCTCCCTATTTTATGAGATTTAAAGATTCTTTTGATGGCAAGACACAACAGAGAGACACTCAAATGAATGAAAGGTAGATCTTTGTTGTTTATAGCTCCAAAAGAGATTAAACTGACAAGCAGCGTCACACAGGAGGTTGTACCCTGGGACAGGTGAGCAGCAAGCTAGAGCTGTTGGGAGCAGCTTATGTATGGCAAGTAGGATGAAATTAGCTGGATTTCCCAGTCTCCTGTAGATTGGCTAATTTGCCCCAAGTTGTCTGGTATCCAGCTCCTGAGTGATTAGGAAAGTGCATAGTGATCTCTGAGTGTAACCCAGTGAGGAAAGTGGTCAGGGTGTGGACATAAATTAGCTGCCCTGGAAGGGAGTCTGACTGGTGTCTAGCCAGTGTCAAAACTGCACCAGCACAACATTTCAAACAAATGCATTCCTGAATGAATGAGTGACAAACTAACAAAAATATATCATGCTATAGTTTAGTATTTAAATTAGGTGTTTAAAATAAATATTTAATTGACACCACGAGTAAAAAAAAAATGGATCTACATATGCATGAGTGTATGCTACCATTTGACCCTATAATAATTATGCTTTTCTCAAATGTCTAGTTATTTAGAATGGACTTACAAAGGGCCCAGTGTCATCTTCCAGTCACTAAGTGTTTCTGGACCTGTTTTCACACCTTTAAAATGGGTTTCAGTTTCCTTCTTGAGGAAGGAGAAGTGGTAATGAATTTGATAAATTTAAAAATATACACTTTGTGTTTTCAGAAATATTAATTAGTTAATTATATTTGTTCAAGGTAAAGCTCCTATAAATATACTTGCTGGTTGGACCCATTTTGATAGGGTCTAGTCAAGAAATAGTTTCTAGACCTAAAAGGCCAAATTTGCTCCTACCTTTTAAAATATACTTAAAAATTAGCCTTTTATTAAGCAGTAGTCTTCTGGAGTACGAGTGCTGAAATTGCAGACAATAATGCTAACACATGAATGAAAAAAATAGTTTATGTTTTAAAGTATCTTTTTTGACATCAAGAATAATGTGGATAATTTCCTTCTTCTTGCTGTAGTTGCAATTTGAGAAGCATAATAAATAAAAGTATTTGCAGAGTGTATTCAGATGAATTGTTTTCAAGAACTTTATGAAGACAAATGCTGCTTTTCATCCAGGGGCAAAATAAAAATGTTCTATTTAGCTGATTTTTTCTTGAGATAATATCTTTTATAACTTCTAGACTTTTTTTTACATTGTTAATATTATTTACAATATGATTAAGACTGTATTAGTCAGGGGTCTCCAGAGAAACAGAGCCACTAGGATATAGAAGAGGAGATTTGTAATAGAAATTGGCTGACACAGTTACGGAGGGCAAGTAGTCCCATGATCTGGTGCTGCAAGCTGGAGACCCATGAACGAGTGGAGTAATTCAGTCCAAGTTCAGGAGAAGATGGATGTCTAAGCTCAAACAAAGAGAGAGCAAATTCGCCCTTGTTCTGTTTGAGCCCTCAAAGGATTGGACTTGGACAATATTGAGCCACATGGAGGAGTGCCATCTGCTTTACTCAGTTCACTAATTTAATAGGTAATCTCTTCTAGAAACACCCTCACAGACAAACCCCCAAATAATATTTTACCAGCCATCTGGGCATCCCTTAGCCCAGTCAAATTGACATATAAAATTAACCACCTAATAGACCAAGAAGCTTATTCTATATCTTTCTTATTACATACCATTTTGCCTATGTAAGGTATAGACAAAAATATATTAAAAGTGAAGGGATGGAAAAGATATATCATCCTAATACCAGACGAAAGCTGGTATAGCTGTATTCATTTCACACAAAGCAGACTTCAGAACAAGGCAAATTATTAGGAATAGAGAGGGAATTACCAAACGATAAAGGGGTAGATTTTCCAAAAAGTCATAACAATGCTGAATATATGTATTCTAGCAAAAGAGTACCAAAATAAATAAGGCAAAAATTGTTAGATCTTGAAAATCAGTAAGAGTAAAGTTGAACTGAAAAGCACCATCACTCAACGGTATCTAATTGACATTTATGGAACACTTCACTCAACAACAGAATACACATTCTTCACAAGCTCACATGGAATAGTGACCAAGATTGATCATGGTCTGGACATAAAACACATCTTAACAAATTTAAAATGAAGAAATTATACAATGTATGCTCTTACTCCACAATAGAATTAAACTAGAAATTAATAACAGAAAAATAGGTAGAGTTCCAAAATATTTCCACATTTTAAAATGCACTTCTAAATAATACATGGATAGGAGTGTCTGGGTGGCTCAGTCAGTTAAGCATCCAACTCCTGGTTTCGGCTCAGGTCGTGATCTCAAGGTCCTGAAATCAAGCCCCACCTCTCACATTGCTCCACACGGAGTCTGCTTGAGATTCTCTCTCCCTCTCCCTCTGCCCCTCCTGCTTGTGTTCTTGCTATCTTTCTCTGTCTAAAAATAAAAATGAAAATAAAAATAAATAAATAACACATGGATCAAAGAAAAATCCTTAAGAGAAACTATTAAATATTCCAAAGTAAATGAAAATGAGAATACAACTGTCAAAATTTGTGAGATAAGGCAAATGCAGTATTTTAGAGGGCTATTCATAGCAATGAATGCATTTGTTAGAAAAGAAGATAAATCTAAAATCAGGAATCTACGTTTCTATCTTAGGAAAGTAGGAAAACAAAGCAAATTAAATCCAAAATAATAATAAGAAAATAAATAATAAAAATTAGAGCAGAGATCAATGAAATTGAAAGTAGGAAATTAATACAGAAAATAAAAAAACAAAAAATGGTTCTTTGAAAATATCAATAAAATTGATAAGCCTTTAGCTAGGTTAATCAAGAAAAAAGAGAGGAGACACAAATTATGTAATAGATTAATACCTTCAAAAACATAATCTAATAAAACTGAAATTATGTATCTATTAGGGAAAGATACAGTCTGAACAGGCCTGCATCAGTTAAATAATTTTCATCAATAATTAATAATCTTCTAAAACAGGTCCAAGTCCAAATGGTTTCACTGGTGAATTACAATGTTCAAAGAAGAAATGATACTAATCTTTACAATCTCTTCCAGAAAACCAAAATGGAGGAAATACTCTCTAACTCATTCTATAAGGATAGAATCACTCTCATACCAAAACCAAACAAATATAATACCAAAGAGGAAAATTATACACCCATATCTTTAATAAGCATGCATGTAAAAATTCTCAACAAAATATTAGGAAAGAAAATCCAAGAATTTATAAAGAGAATTACATTCCATGACCAAATAGAATTTATTCCAGGTATTCAAGGTTGGTTCTACATTAAAAAATCAGTTCATGTAATTCATCACATCAACAAGCTAAAGAAGAAAAATATGTAATCATATCAATAGGTGAAGAAAAAGCATTTGATGAAATCCAACATGCATTCATGCTAAAAATTCTCAGGAAATTAGGAAAAGAACAAACATTATACTCACCTGGTGAGAAGGTAGATTTTTCCTTCTTAGATCAGAACAAGAAAAGCTATGCCCCTCTTATTACTCTTATTCAAAATCAGACAAGAAGTCCAAGCTAATGCAATAAGAAAAAGAGATAAAATATATTCAGTTTGAGAGAGAAGAAGTAAAGCTGTCTTTGTTCACTGATGATATAATTCTCTTTATACAAATTCCCAAAGAATAGACATAAAACCTACTGGAAGGTAGCAGGATGCAAGATTAATTAATATAATCTTAATATACAAAAGTCAATTGCTTTCTTAAATAGCAATAATTAACAGTTGGAATTTGAACTGAAAAACACAAAATCAGGGGTGCCTGGGTGGCTCAGTCGGTTAAGCATCCATCTTCGGCTCAGGTCATGATCCCAGGGTCCTGGGGTCGAGCCCCACATCAGGCTCCCTGCTCAGCAGGAAACCTGCTTCTCCCTCTCCCACTCCCCCTGCTTGTGTTGCCTCTCTCACTGCGTCTCCCTGTGTCAAATAAATAAATAAAATCTTAAAACACACACACACACACACACAGAAAATCATTTTCATTAGTACCACAAGACCTGAAATACTTAGTAGAAATCTAATAAAATATGTATAGGAGCAATATGAGAAAAGCTACAAAGCTCTAATGAAAAATTAACGAAGACTGAAATAACTGAAGAGATATTCTATGTTTGATAGATAAATTCAATATTATTAAGATATCAGTTCTTCCCAACTCTATCTATAAATTCAATGAAATCCTAATCAAAATTCCAACAACTTATTTTTGGATTATCACAAACTGATTCTAAAGTTTATATGGATGCAAAAAGCCAGAATACCCAACAGAACACTGAAGAATAATAAACTGGAAGACTCACACTAACAGACTTCAAGATTAACTATAAAGCTACAGTAATCAAGACAGTGTATTGTAGAAAAAAATAGACAAGTAGATAAATAGAACAACAGAATAGAGAGCAATTCAATAGAGGTGGGATAGCCTTTCCAGTAAATGGTTGTGGTGCAATTGGACATCTAAAAAATGAATCCAAACGTGTAAAAAACTGAATCTAGACACAGATCTTACACTTTTCCTAAAAATTAAGTTAAAGTGGATCATAGACCTAAATGAAATACTATACAACTTGTAAAAAATATAGCATTGGAGAAAAACTGGATGATCTTCTGTTTATCGGTCTTTTTAGGTACAGTATAAAAAACATAAATATGAAAGCAAAAATTGATAAACTGAGTTTCTTCAAAATTAAAAACTCCTGCTTTCTGAGAAACAATGTTAAGAGAATAAAAAGACAAACTAGGAGAAAATATTTGCAAAACACACGTCTGATAAAGAAATTATACCCAAAATATACAAAGAGCTCTTAAAACTCAATAAGAAAACAATTAATCCAATTACAAAATGGACAAAAGATATAAATAGACACTTTACCAAAGAAGATATATAAATGGGGGCAGTGGGCGCCTGGGTGGCTCAGTCATTAGATGTCTGCCTTCGGCTCAGGTCCTGATCCCAGGGTCCTGGGATCAAGCCCCGCGTTGGGCTCCCTGATCAGCAAGGAACCTGCTTCTACCCCTGCCACCTCCTGCTTGTGTTCCCTCTCTGGCTGTCTCTTTCTCTGTCAAATAAATAAAATCTTTAAAAAAAAAAAAAGAAGATATATAAATGGTAAATGGGTGTATTAAAAGAAGTTCAGCATCATATGTCACTAGGGAATTGCAGATTAAAACAACAGTGAGATACCAGTGCACATATTTTAAAATGGCTAAGTTCCAGATCACATTCATCATCAAATTCTAGCAATGATGTAGAACAACAGGAATTGTGATTTGTTGCTAATGGGAATGCAAAATGGTATAGCCACTTTGGAAGACAATCTGGCAGTTTCTTACAAAGCTAAACATAGGCTTACCGTACAAGACAGCAATTGTGCTCCTAGGTTTTTACTCAAATGAGATGAAAACTTATGTTCACACAACAGCTTGCACATGGTAGGGTATAGCAGCTTTATTTATAAGTGCCAGAAAAACAAACAAGGTATTCTTTAATGGATGGATGGATAAACAAACATACATCTACAGAGTGTACATCCATTTAATGGAGCAATAAATACATGCATACAATTCAGTAATAAAAAGGAATGAGCTATTCAAGCTACAAAAAGACGTGGAGGAACCTTAAATGCATATAGCCAAGTTAAGCCAATCTGCAAAAGCTGTATACTGTATGACTCCAACTATATTATGTTTCAGAAAAGGCAAGCTATATAGATAGCAAAAAGATCAGTTTGGGGGGATTCAGGGAGAGAGAAGAAGGGATGAATAGGTGGAGCTCAGGGCATTTTTAGGGAAATAAAACTATTCAGTATACTATAAATGGTGAATACGTAACATTATGTATTTGTCAAAACCCATAAAACTATACAACACAAGAAGTGAATTCTATTGTAACTATGGACTTCAGTTAATAATGTATCCATATTGGTTCATCAGCTGTAATAAATGTGCCACATTAATGCAAAATGTTGATAACAGGAGAAACTGTATGTGGAGTGGGGAGATAAAGAGAACTCTGTATGGTTCAGTTTCCCTGTAAACTGAAAACTGCTCTAAAAGTAAAATCTATTAATAAAACATAGTAATATATGCACAGGGTAATAGTTGTATTCATTTTAAAAAGTTAAAAAATGGGAATATGTTCTTTAGACCTATAGTCCTACTTTTAATTATAGAAATATTTTTGTGTTTCCTTGTAGAACATTATCTATTCACTAACATAAGCACATGTGCATGTTTTATGTACATTTATATATGTGCATATCTATAACTTTTATTTATACAACCTGAGGATGATTTTATTAATAATATAACTTGGAAATCTTTTATGTCAGCACACAGAAGATATCTCATCATTTCTTAAAAATTGAGTAACATTTGTCCTATGTTGAATATTTTTTCATTGTTGTCATTTTCTTTTTTTTCCATTATAAACAATTCTCTATAAGAATCCTTGTCCAAATGTCTTGTCATACTTTTTTAAGTGTGTCCACAGCACATATTCCTGGCTGTGGAATTGTTTGGTCAAGGGGCATGTGCATTTTAAATTTCAATAATTGTTACCAAATTCCTCTCTACATTTTGTAGCAATTTATGACATCTGCTTTCCCACATCCATTTTTACCTATCCAATAGGTGAAAACTGGTATCTTATTTCAAGTTTTATATACTAATTTATTAAATTAATCACAGAAGATTATTTTTTAAATTTTTAAAATTTGAGTATAGTTGACACACAATGTGACATTAGTTTCAAATGTACAACATAGTGATTCCACTTCTTTATACCTTATACTGTGCTCACTACAGCTGTAGCTACTGTGTGTCACCATACAAGGCTAGTACGGTGTCAGTAACAATATTCCCTATGCTGTGGCTTTTATCCTAGTGACATATTCATTTCGTAAGTGGAAGCCTGCATCTCCCACTATCCTTCATCCATTTTGTCTACTCCCTAACCCCCTTTCCCTTTGTTGACCACCACTTTGTTCTTTGTAATTTATAGGTCTGATTCTGCATTTTATGTGTTAAAATTCATTTGTTTTGTTTTTTAGATTCCACATATGAGTGAAATCATAATTGTCTTTCTCAGTCTGACTTATTTCGCTTGGTATAATACCATGTAGGTCCATCCATGTTGTTGCAAATGGCACACTGATTTCCATTGTGTTTATGTAATTATGAGTTAGATTGACTATTCTTTCATATTTATCAAATTTTTGTACTTTTTTTGTAAAGAATCATTTATTTTTTTAAGATTGTATTTATTTATTTGACAGAGAGAGACACAGCGAGAGAGGGAACACAAGCAGGGGGAGTGGGAGAAGGAGGCTTCCCACGGAGCAGGGAGCCTGTCACTGGGCTTGATCCCAGGACCCTGGGACCATGACCTGAGCTGAAGGCAGACGCTTAACGACTGAACCACCCAGGCGCCCCAAAGAATCGTTTTATATCCTACTTTGGCAGCTTGTGGAGTTAGACTGCTTCATTATTTTTAAAATATTTTCTTGACTCTTTTAGCACTTTTTTCTAGATGAACTGGACAATAGTAGTCACATTAAAACATAGTTGCTCCTATTATTAACATTTTGCACTAATGTGGAATATTTATTACAGTTGATTAACATTTAGAATATTACTCTTACTATATTTACAAAATAATTTAAAGGACAGTGATATCTTTAAAATATTGTCTTTCCATTAATAAATATAGTGTCAGTTCTCACTTGATTCTGTTCTTAGAAGATTTAGAAATTTTTCTTAATTTAAGTCATATATATAATACATACACACATATATTAGTCTTATTTCTAGATATATTATCTCTCATGGTCTTTTAAATAGTAACAATTCAATTCTGTGAAAATATGCCTTGAGATTATCTAAGGAACATATTGCTTACTTAAAAGTTAAAATTTTTTTTTAACCTCCTATCAGTAATTATTTTCATAGAAGCTGTTCAAAAAAGATTGTGTTATGTTAGTGGCAATCCTAGAAACCCTTCATGATTGAGTTAACTTAAAGCTATTGATATACAGTGAAGATTTACCTCTATTCTGTTCTTTCTTCACACCCTTACTAGAAAACATTTGAACTTTGAGCCTTTCTTAATGAGATAACATTTATGAAGTTCTGTTTATAGAAGGAACTGGCTTCTCTATAATTCCAGGTTTGACTGTTATCACAGATATTACCCAACGTAAGAGGATGATTTTCTGGATTGGATGGGCTGAGGTAGTGTGGGGCTTGGGGATGAGGTAGTTGAGTGGGAACATAGATTTAAAAAGATAAACTTACTTTATCCAAAATTGATTGATTTTTTCTGTATTTTGGGGACAAACAAAAAAATGAAGACCATGACAAAAATACGAAGGTGGGTGTGAGAACTAACATTGTGTACCTTTCTGTGCTGCAACTGATATATACTTCAGAGTATCATCATGAGATACATTATTTGTTCTTTTACAGAGCAGAAAACATAAGCCCAGAATGCTAGAGTCAGTTTCCTAAGGTGAAAATCGCAGACTTAGTGATGAAGCCTGAGGGCTTGAATTTAGGTGTAGCCTGACTCCAAAGCCCATGCTCTTTTCATAGGACCACTGTTCCACTAGGAAACCAGCGTCTACAAATGGTAAGAATACTAGGTAAAGGACAGCAGGCAATAAACCAGAGTAACCAACAACAACAAAAATGAATAATATGCCTAAATAAAATGTAAAAAACGTGACATCTTTTCTACTATATCCTATAGGCAATTTCGCCAAGCATATTACATTCCACAGTACAAATAGTGTAAACACCACTGCTTCTACATTATATACTTGCTGTTTAATGCTCAGTAATGCTGTCTGCCTATGGCATGTGCTGCATGTTTTTTTTTTCCGTGAAAGATTTTATTAGCAAGTAATTAAAAACCTTAATTTCTTTTTATAAAATAAGGACTCAATATTGGTCATTTAGCAGTAGGTAGATTCTACCCACTTTCCTTCCCTATTCCACTTTCATTCATTTTTCTTTGTTCCAGGTACTAAAACCTTCCCGTGTACACACATTTGTGAGGCTGTAAAGAGTAACTGCTGGAAAATACAGAATAGAGAAATTTAGAATTGAGAAGGCCCATGGAGGTGATCTGGACCAACATTCCTCGTAATGCTTGGGGTATATAGAGACAAGAGCAAAGTCTGAAATTGTACACAGAACTGATCTGGGGAAGACTTAACTTCTCTACAGATACCATGACTTTCCCTGCTGGCAACTTCTAGTGCATGACTTAACTGTGATGCTTCAAGAAATTAAATCTACAGCCCCTGATTTTATCTTTGCTAGAGTGTGTTCTAAGTATTCCCTCTGCTTTGCATTTCTGGTTCCCAAACTAAACTCAATTGCAGGTGCTTCTGATTAGATCTTACCTTTATCCCTGCAACCTAGCTTCAAAGGTTTGAGCAAGCCGGTATCTGATATCTATGGTGGGGGGAAAATGTCAGACATTCACTACATTTGTCAAGGTCCCTATTAGAAGGGGCTCCCTAAATTGAACGCATCATTCCAGATGGCTTATGACCAATGCCGTATGCAATGCAATTAGCAACATTCATCTGGATAGAATACATAATGATATTAAAGCCCATACTAAGATTACGTGAACATTTTTCAGATTCACATCAAAGTGTTGGTTCATAATTAAGCTTATAGTTAACTATAACCCTAAAACTTGCTCACCTTTCACTGCTGTTTAGCCATGTGTTCTCCATCTTATATTTGTACAATTGTGTTTCAAATTCTTTAAACCCAAATACAGAACTTTATTTAGCCCTGTTAAATTTTACTTTGTTAGTTTTGGCTCATCTTTCCAACTGTTTGCAATCCTCTTGAATACTGTTTTTGTCATTCAATATAGTAACTATCATTCCACAGCTTTGTGTCATACACAAATTGGATAAATATGCTTTTCATTTTCATCCAAATCTCTGATAAAAAAATGTTGAAAAGAGTAGAAAGCATTGTAGAATACCACAGAATATTTTCATCAAGGGTAGCATCTAACCATTAATTAATATGTTACACCATATTGACTACACTGAATTTATGTAGAATTATATTAAACACATGTTCATTCTTTTAGCTTGCATGATGATGATGGTGAAAATAAATAGATGAAAAGTATTCAAAGGAAAAATTTTTTAGAGTGTGAGCATTATACAGAAAGTGATGATTAAGGATTAAGTATTAAACATTCTCCAAATTGTGGACCACATACTTCTCCAAAAAGTAAAATTAAAGAAACCCAGATCACTACCACTTGTACATTAAAGATCAGTCTCAATATTATATACCTATGAACCTCAGAGTGTTATTAGAGCAGGGGCCAGCAAACATTTTCTTTGAAAGACCAGACAATAAATATTTTAGACTTTGTAAGCCGCATGGTCTCTACTGCAATGATGTTACTTTGCCCTTGTAGCACAAAATCAGCCCTAGACAACACATAAATAAATGGGCATGACTGTGTTCCAATAACATTTTATTTATAAAAACATGTGGCCAGATTTGGCCCACAGGTCCATCTATGTATAAGATGGTTTTTCTAAGGGCAGCAAGTACACATATATGTGCATTTGTACTTGGATGAAAATATTACAATCCTCCCAAACACAAGATAAGATTTATTATTTTAGAAATTTAGTGTACTAGGTCCTCAAGAACAAGAACTCTCCTATTCCCTTTTGAACTTCAGTACCTAACTATGTTCTAGTATTTGGTAGTTGCTTCATTTTTTTCTGAGGTCATGAATAAAAACCTTTAAGGGTTCTGTTTAATCTCAGATTCATTATTTTTATGGTCAATTAATCATAATACTTATAGGTATTAACATACAATTGAAAATAGAGTCAGCATTCATAGGGGTCGTGGCTGCCCAGATCTTCTTTCAAGAATTAGGGGCCTATTACCCCAAATCATGGGAGTCTGTCTGCTGAGACAGCCCTCAGCTGAACCCCCTTTGGAGATTACTTAGCTGGAAGAGAACCACCTCTCCAAAGACCATGCCTCCTTCCCATCATGCTCTGAATCCAGTGATTGGTCAACATGGAGGTTGAAGTCCTAGCCTTTTCATCCTAACAAAGGACAACCCTGAAAGTCATCTCAGCTTTAGAGTTCCTGGCTGTGGCTTTTTTGAGACTGCATTTCAGCTAATCTCTTTCGTTTCTCAATCTTTCTTCTTTTCTTCCCCAAGTGTTGATCCCAGACTTCTCCTTAATAATCCCTCTGTACTCTAATCTCTATCACAGAATCTGCTTTCTAATGAACTGAAACAATAAGAATAATATTTTTACTCTAATTATGACAACAACAGTCATATTAATGATATCCATTCAAGTTTTACCTGCCTTCAACTGATCTTACACATGGCCTAACCTATGAGGTATGATATTGAACTCTGGTTCTTTTATTAGAAGTTCATGTGGACTCACTTTGTCTTTCCAAATTATTGAAGTTCATCTATTACAGTAGATCTTAAGTAACCACACTAGTTGCTTACCATTTATATCACCTCATTGTTCTCACAATTCTCGTAATTACTAGAGCAGGCACTATCTGCTTACTGGTGCAGAGAGGCACTAAAACATTGCCCTAACAATCTTGAAAGTTTTAAGTCTCCGCCAGAAGAGACAGTAAATAAATCTTCAACAAGTTTATGCTTTTAAAAGAGGCTTCATGGAACGCTGGTAATACAAGAGGTGAATATAAGATCACATTTGTGTGCCACATGAATTTAAAACTCAGTAATAAAGATGAGGCAAATGAAAAGGAAACTAATGCTTCCTAAAAAATGGGAAGTGCCCAACATATGGTGAGGAAAGCTCAGAGGAGGTAGTTAACAGTGTGGCATTAGGTGATCTTGGAAAAAGACAATGAATTGCGTTTAAAGGAAATGCCAATTTTATTTTTTCCAAATTGCTTTCTCCTGAACCGTTTCAAAGTCATAAATAGAACTACAGTAGGCATGGTTGAAATCAAGACAGAGGATAAAAAGAAGAGAATTTAGAGAATGGAAGGGAAATAATTTTTATTTAACACTTTCTATTGCTAGTGATCTTGTAAAGCATTTTATATATGTTAATTGTTTAATCACTAACTCTCTGCAAACTGAGTTTGGTTGATTACCATTTTATAGTAAGGGAACTGAAGTTCAGAGAGATTAAATATCTTATGTAGGACATACAACTATTGACTAGTGTACTGAGATTCTAATCCAATTCATTCTGACCCTAAACTCTTTTTTACTCTTTATACTGTATTGAAAACATATAGAAAACTTGCAGATTGGCCTAACAGGACAGTAACTTCTATACTTTGTTTTAATTGCAACCTACCTAAGATGCTTTATCCATATTTTCTTCAGAGGAAGAAACCTGATAAACCAATTTCTAAATATCTTCAGAGCTTGCACTGGTGACAAAGTATTATATGCATGTGGACTGAGTTAGCTGTGAGTATTCTGAACTTTCTCCAAGTAAGGTTTGCATCCACCCAATTTATACCATTTACATTTTGGACCCAAAATACCTCCTATGCTTGTGGTGTTTCTAGAAAAATAGTAAAATACATTCTTTAGCATTAGAAATTTGTAAACTGCAGGTGTTTTGCATTTTTGATAATTCTTTCCTAAATATTGTTGCTGTATTCAAACAAACACTGTAATTACAACATGGAAGTATGAATAGAATGTGGATTGAGAAAGGAGAGCGTTAGGAAGAGAACTGGTAATGAGGAAGTGCCAAATGTATGTAACCAGATATTAAATTGGAAGTTTCAATTTAGGCACTGGATACAATCAAGACTAATTCTGAAGACAGGTTACAAAAGACTAATCAAAAACTGTTGCACACCTTAAAAACTTCATACATGTTAAGACAGTTAAAGAGTAGGGAGATTGTTGAAGTTTCTTTAGAGAGAACTGTGTTTTGAATCCTGCTCTCTAAATTTTTAAAGTGAAAGGTAATTCCCCATTTCATATCAAGACAAAAGAGAGGGCTTTTAGTGTTACCACTCAGGAAGATTCCTGGGTCTCCTGAAGCTACCTGATGCCTGCCAGGGAAATCTAAGGCAGAGAAGGCCACCCAGTCACCTGCGAACAGTGTGAGGAATGTGCTTACTATGTTGTGATTGGACTGTGCTTTGAGAGTTTGTACAGGTGAAGAATGCTTGAGTGCTTCCTGAGGACCAGATGCAATCCATAATTACAGACCATCTTAGAGCTTGTCCAATAGGGCCACCTAGAGGGGAAGCTGAAGGTGGCTGAGTGAGTTCTGAAAGTTTGAGAATCATTGAAGATAAAATGGTCAAGAAGCCTGTTGATGAGATCTCCAGTAACAGGAGTCTTTGTAGAATCCATGAAAGTGTGCCATGAGAGGAGAGATCTGCTTTAAATATTCTTCATGTCATGCCTCAATCCCAGTCCAGAATGGGTCTGAAATAGCAGGTAGGAGTGGGGGAGGAGGGATGGACAAAAAGGGAACAAGAAGCCAATTACTGTCCCCATCCCCACCCCTTCTGTTGCATACAACTAGGTAGCAGGGATACATAACTGGGAGAAGGCAAAGAAGTCTTAGCTTTCAATGGAGACTGAGTGTAGATTAATATATTGTTCTGATATTCACACTGCTCAATTGATACTGTTTAGCTGTATAAAAGTGACTACATGACTATAGGACCCACCTAGGTTTTCATCGAAGGTGACCACCATTGAAGAAGCTTTCAAAGATCACTGGGAAAAAAAAAGATTTTTTAAAGCACATTTTATGAATCATCATTTGTCAATATATTGAGTACATATATTTGTATAATAAAGATAATTTCAGTGAGCTCAGAAGAAAGAGTTTGGCTAGAGAAGTTGATAGGATTGGGAATTAGTTAAGTATCATGAATGTCAGGCTAAGCCATCTGGACTTTATTATATGGAAACTGGGAAATCATAGAATATTGCTGCATGATAGATAACATGACTATTTTGACAAGTGGCATTATTTTTAGTGGTGACATGTACTGATTCCAGATGGAAGATTGGTAATGCAAGAGGCAATAAAAATCTCTGGAACTCTTAAATACGTGAGTAAATAGAAGTAGCTTTTTGTGTTGTTTAAAACAATAACAACAAAAATATTTTATGAGGTTTAAGTCTGTGTGGAATTAAAATACATGACAATAATAACACAAAAGAAAGAAGGCATTAAAATATTGTAAGTTTTTAATTTTGTTCTGGAAAATTTTTAAAGTAAAAATTAAGAGAGACTTTAATAATTCCAAGATGTGTGTTGAAATCTCTAGAGTAGTTACAAATAAAAAAATGAAATAATGTACTCCTAAAAACCTAATAAAGGGAGAATTGGAAGAATAAAAATACTACTTACTCTAAAAGAAGGCAGGAAAGGAGACATAAAGTAAAAAACAAGTAATGGGGCAAATAGAAAGCAAATATTGAAATGTATATTTAAGCTCATATACATCAGTGATTACATTAAATATAAATGGACTAAACACTTCAATTAAAACAAGTATTTTTCTGTTGGGAATAAAAAACATACATGCTGCTTTTAAGAATCACACCATAAATATACAGATATAAAAACGTGTAATTTTTCTGAAAGGAACTATGCTTATTTTCTTCACAATTTGGAGATTTTTCTTTGGAGCATTTGTTGGCTCCAAATGAATCCATGATCCAAAAAAAAGGTTGGAGAAATAACAAAGTTGCCTTTTTTTTTTTCCTTTTTCTTTTTTTTAAGTAGGTTCCACACTCAACATGGGTCTCAAAAACAGATCAAGTTGGATGCTCTACCGACTGAGCCTGCTAGAGACCCCAACAAAGTTAGCTTTAAAAATTAAGAGAGTTTGGGGCAACAGGCTGGCTCAGTCAATAGAGTATATGACTCCTGATCTTGGGGTCCTGAATTAGAGACCCACATTGGGTGTGGAGTTTACTTGAAAGTAAAAATAAATAGGGGCAGGACACCTGGGTGGCTCAGTCGGTTAAGCGTCAGCCCTTGGCTCAAGTCATGATCCTGGGTCCTGGGATCGAAACCCACATGGGGCTCCCTGATCAGTGGGGAGCCTGCTTCTCACTCTCTCCCCTGCTTATGCTCTCTCACTATCTCTCTCAAATAAATAAATAAATAGGGGTGCCTGGGTGGCTCAGTTGGTTAAGCATCTACCTTTGGCTCGGGTCATGATCTCAGGGTCCTGGGATCAAGCCCTATGTTGGGAATCCCTGCTGAGTGGGGAGTCTGCTTCTCCTTCCCCCTCTGCCCCTCCCCCCAGTTCATGCTGTCTCTCATGCACGCGCTCTCAAATAAGTGAAATCTTTGGGAAAAAAACATGTGTAATACAATAAATAGACAAGAGAAAGTTGGTGTAGCTCTTCTGATAACAGATGAAACAGAGTTTAAGGGCAGAAACAGTATCAGAGTTAAAGAGCATTCATTACATTATAATAAATGAGACGCAAGAGGAAGATATAACAATTCTATGTTAACATGCACCTAAATATATATATATATATATTTTTTTTAAAGTGGAATCTTTTTTTTATTTTATTTTACTTAAAGATTTTATTTATTTGACGCAGAGAGAGTGACAGCAAGAGAGGGAACACAAGCAGGGGGATGGGAGAGGGAGAAGCAGGCTTCCTGCGTAGCAGGGAGCCCAATGCGGGGCTCGAACAGAGACAAAAGGAGAAAGGAGACAAATTCAAAACTATAGTTGAAATATATACAACATTGCATTCAATAATTGCCAAAAACACATTTTTAAGAAAGTGTGTGTGGATCAATTACCAACCTATAAAGCAAGTCTAAACAAAATTCAAAGGGTAGGATTTAAACACAATATATTCTCTGACTGTAGTGGAATTAAACTAGAAAGCCACTACAAAACTGTAACTAGAAAATTCATCATTGTTTGAAAATTAAATATTATACATTAGTGACACATAAATCAAATAAAAAATCACATTGGAAATTAGAAAACAATTTGAACTGATTGATAATGAAAATATATTTATATCAAATGTGTGGGATATAGTTTGTTATTAGAACGGTGGTTCCCACCTGGGGGATATTTTCCCCCAAGGGAACCTCTGGTAATGTCTGAGGACAGTTCTGGTTGTCACAACTGAAGGTGTAGAGTTGTTATGGCTTCCAGTGGGCAGAAGCCAAGGATATTTCTAAGCATACTCCAATATACAAGGCAGTACCCCACAAGAAAAAATTACCTGGCCCAAAATGTCATTAGTGCAATGGTTGTGCAATCCTACATTAGAGAGAAATCCAATGCCCTAACTGTAAATTTAGAAAAGAAGAAATGATGAAAATCAATGATCTAATTATACATCTGAAAAAGCAAGCAAAAGAATAATACATTATACCCAAAGAAACTAGGAAAACGAAATTGAAAAAGGTAAGAGTAAAAATTAATGAAGTAGAAAATTAACGTACTATTAAGAGAATCAATAAAACCAAAATGTTATTTGAGAAGAATAATAAAATAGACATACCTTTAGCAAAAGTAATCAAGAAGAAAAGAAGGCACGAATAACTGATACAAGGAATAAAAAATAGGATATCTTTTTTGGCAGCTTCAGCTACTAAGAAGGGAGTAAGAGGCTATTATAAACAACTTTACATCAATAAACTTGAAAATTAAAATAAAATTGATAACTTGAAAAACACCTTATCAATACTGACATCAGAAGTAAAAAATATGAATAAAGAAATTAAATCTGTAATTCAAATTTTCTTTCTTTCCTAGAGATTAGAAAAAGGGAGAAATTTTCCAATGTGTTTTACTGAGGGTGGCAAAACATTGATACCACAATCTACAAATCAATAAGAGAAATACAGATAATCCACTTTTAAAACTATGCAAATGACTTGCAGAGTCATTTCACAAAATAAATATCCAAATGACTGATAAACATACACAGTTGCTTAATCTCATTATATACCTGGGATATGCAAATTAAAACTAAAATGCAATGTTACAATGCACCTTCCGGGGTTGCTCCCCATTATTTTTATATTATAAAAGATCTTCAAGGACATGGAATAAATTAAACTCATACATTGTTAGTGGGAATGTAAATGAAACTTGGCAATATCTGTTAAAGCTGAGCTTTTGCATACTCTATGACCCAGTGATTTAATCACTGGGTAAACATTTGCCAGAAATACATACAAATGTACATCAAAAGACATGTTCAATAATGTTCCAAAGGTGCAGGTTGTAATATACAATAGCTGAAAGCCATTTGAATCTGACTTAACAGGAGTGTAGATACATACATCTATACATATATAGATACATATATCATGTTGATTTACTCAGTAAAATACAATGCGATTGAAAAATCTACACAAATGAACATGAATAATTCTCATACTCATAATTTTGAGTGAAAGACAAAAGTAACAAATTTCATAATTCCATCTCTATAAAACTCAAAAATAAGCAAAACAAATCTATGCCCATACAGCCTGGAGCAGAGTTTGCTCAGTAGATGGTCAGGGGGTTGGTCTGGAGTTGGTCTTGTTGAAAACAACTGGTCTATAGGGTGGACAAGCTTTTTCTGTAAAGAGTCAAATAGTGAAATTTTACAGCTTTGTGCACCATGGAGTCTCTGTTGTGACCACTCAACACTGTTGTTGTAAGGACGAGGGCAGCCATGGACAATATGTAAGCAAATGAGTGTGACTGCGTTCCAGTAACACTTAATTTACAAATATAGGAGGCAGGTGGGCCAGGGCCCCAGTGTTCTGATGCCTGCTGTAGATAGAAGATTACTGTATTTAATGTTTTAGTCAGTGTTGCTCCCTGTACATCATTCTGTCCATGACTTTCTGCTATTTTATAAGCTTTGCCTTGCACCAATAGTAGTTTCAGACATTCCTTAAATTTAAGGTTCATTTCATTGTTTTATTTTAAATTTCAATCCATTGTGTAGTTTGGTAATATAAAAACAGAATCTATGCAACTGAATTTGCATAATAAGATGAATTTTAAAGAAAGAATTTAAAAGGAGAATCATTTCCTACTTAATTGTTGCAAATGTGATCTACAGTACCAAAAAAAAGTGCACTTCACCTTTTACAGACCTACTTCTAATAAACATAAGCCCTCTATTCCCAATCCTTCCATCTGCATTGTGAACATGGATCAAGTAAAGAATTACCTAGAGAAATTCAAATAAAAATAGAAGACCTTTGGGTCATGGCAATAGTATACTTCCTTGTCCCAAGAGAAGGTAAGGAATGACTTCTTACATTTAGATTGGCTAGGCTGGGAATTCACTCAAACTTTTATACTCCTGTGATCCTTTGGCACAACATTTTTAACATTGTATTAACTTTATCTCTAGAGTTGAAAAAATAAGTCCCAAAGGTTAACTATAAGCAGAGTTGTCCTTGGTAGGAAATATCTTTCATTCCAATCATGAAAAAAGTGCGTAATAGTGTAATAAAGCTGTTTGGGAAAACAGATAATGGTCAGGTGCTTTTTCCTATACTCTTGGGAGAGAACATGACTTTCTGTTGGAAAGCGGGCGTGGGAGCTAAGCTGCCTTTCCTGCCTCATCTTACCATGACTTCTTAGTGTGCTCCTATGAAATTACTTTAACCTTTTCCATTTAAGGTGATGAGTTTGTAAGAGCATTGCCTTTTACTCAGACGTTCCAAGAGGCATTATTAACTGTTTTCTAAAAGGAGTTCTTTGTGCATCTTTTTTTTAAGCATCTTTTAAAAAATGTCTATATGATTTCTCTTCCCTCTTAAGGTTTTGATTGGCCTTGTCAAGCAGTAAGTAGAAAAAAATCTACAGTTTCATTTCATGAAATATTCTGTGGCACATTGAAAAAATGAACAACTGAACAATAGTTAATTTTGAGGCTAGATGGATTTTCTTTTGGCCGCAAACGATTGCTCTTTATGGGTTCACAGTTTCTGAGGAATTTGGCTGCAGTATGAGTTTTCTTTCTTGAAACTATTCATATAGTCTTCATGTACACATGTGTGAAACATTATAAGAAGACTTCTTTTGGGGTGGCTAACAAAGGAAAATTACCAGGGAACTAGATAAGGAAACTGGGGCTCCCATTGGTGAGGTCTGAACTGTGTAACCAGCATATATCTTTCTGTTCTTCAGGCATCTGGGCACTTTTAGGAGGCTTCTCATCTTTACTGACCCAACACAACGATACTTAGGCTAGTATTTTTAATTTGATTATAGCTCTAAGAGTCATGTCTACAGGGCGCCTGGGTGGCTCAGTCGTTAAGCGTCTGCCTTCCGCTCAGGTCATGATCCCGGGTCCTGGGATCGAGCCCTACATCGGGCTCCCTGCTCTGCGGGAAGTCTGCTTCTCCCTCTCCCACTCCCCCTGCTTGTGTTCCCTCTCTCGCTGTGTCTCTCTCTGTCAAATAAATAAATAAAATCTTTAAAAAAAAGAGTCATGTCTATAGCTCTAAGAAAAAGTTTGAATCCACATACCAGTTTATGTGCCATATCTGATAGCTCCCTAGACCAGGACTCATGGTTCCCTCTTACTGCTGTCTGAAAAATAGTAAATTTGGAGCATTTCTTTTTTATCTAACTTAGTTTTGTGAAAACCACTCAAAATATATGACAAATATCAGGAAATGGTGGCAGAGGTTAAGTGCTCTGAGCATTCTAAGAAAAAGAGCTATATAAATGCAAAACGTTAATATTATCATTATGGAAACACATTTCCTCATTAACCTCCATTTCCATGCCAACAAATATTCTTCAAAAGGCTCATTTTATCTTTGACCATTTTGCATGCAGACCTTGGCAGCCACCTAGTAAAACCCTTGGTCCTATGCATACTGCTTGCCGATATTTCATTATGAATCAGGCCTTTCAGCTGGTAAACACAGAAAAATTAATCATGAAATAAACCAACACTCCAAACCAAAAAATAACTAAAGCAAAGGTGAAAAATCTCAAGCCAGATTTCACAAACCAGATAAGAGTTTAAATCCCCTATCCCATAATAAAACCCAGTTTATTGGAAAGGGGCAGCCCAGGTTTAATTCAAACATGGTCATTTATTTAAAACACATGATATCCCTTAATCCATGAAGAGAAAGACAGTAGAGAATGGGGACAATTTTACTTTTACTCCCACTCAAATATAAAGAACACTTACCAGGTAATTCATACCCAGCTATTTGCAGTTAGCCTATTTTTAAGATTTGACTATAAGAGATGATATTCTATTAGTTGATACAGCATAGGGAACTTAAGAGATTCAATTTTAAGACAGCATTAGTATGCTTACAATTTATATTTATTACTTGACAGTAAAAGAAAAAAGAAAAAAATATATAGATATACACACACATATATATACTATAGTATATGTATATACTAGCTACTTAGTCTGAATTCTCATAGTAAATTAAGGGGTTTCTTTATACCTCTTAAAGACATACTAAATAAATGAGTTGACATGTCACTGATACTAACACAACCTCTTCAGAAATAGGTTAACTTCTTAACTGATTCTAAAGGACTAGTTACAAGCAAATTTTGAGGATAGAAAGCAGTACTTTTTTTAATTTAAATGGAAAAAATAAAACATCAGCAAAAATAGACTAGCCTTTGTATCTATTTTCTTTAATTTTCAGTAATTGTTGTATTTAGGGTGATATTTACTCTAAGCAGTAGATTATTATAATCTAGCTCCTCATTTTCCTCCTTACATTCTGTAACTCATTCTCAAACATTCTGTCAAGTATCATCATTTTAAGATTAATATACAGTAAGTCCAAAGGAAGTTTATTTAATTTACATTATAACAAAGAAATATGGAATTAATGCATATTTTACAGTATAATTTTTTGGGAAAAATTATAAGTTTAAGAGGGAAATAAAGGATAAAAATGTTATCCATACTTCATTCATTCATCACATATTTAACGCTTGCTATATATGGGAAATGTACCACAAACATACTGTGTTCAGAAGCTTTGACTAGTGCCTAAGGAAAATCATAAAATCATTCAATTCTCTTTTCTTTCTTTTCTTTTTTAAAAGATTTACTTATTTGTTTGAGAGAGAAAGAGCACACATATGAGCAGGGGAAGGGGCAGAGGGAAAGAATTTCAAGCAGACTCCCCGATGAGCATGAAGCCTGATGAAGGGCTTGATCCCACGACCCATGAGATCACTACCTGAGCCAAAACCAAGAGTTGGGCGTTCAGCTGTCTGAGTCACCTCAGTGCTCCTCAATTCTTTTTTTTTATAAGTATTACAGGAAGAGATGATTCTCTAAGGTCCATTTGTCTGAGACTGAATCTATATAACTCATCTGAATGAAACACTTCCTCAGAAATTTTTCACTAAAATGATCTTGTTGGAGTTGATGCTTAGAAAAGGGAACACTTTCGGGGTGCTTGGGTGGCTCAGTCAGTTAAACGTCCAACTCTTGATTTGGGCTCAGGTCATGATCTCAGAGTCCTGAGATCCAGCCAGCTTCAGGCTCTGTGCTCAGCCGGGAGTCGGCTTGGGATTCTCTTTCTCCCTCTCCCTCTGCCCACCCCTCCCCCCAACGTTTGTGCATGCTCTTTCTCTCTCTCTCCCTCTCAAATAAATAAGTAAATCTTTTTTTTATTTTTTATTTATTTATTTGAGAGAGAGAGAGTGAGAGACAGAGAGCATGAGAGGGAAGAGGGTCAGAGGGAGAAGCAGACTCCCCGCTGAGGAGGGAGCCCAATGTGGGACTCGATCCCGGGACTCCAGGATCGTGACCTGAGCCTAAGGCAGTCGCTTAACCAACTGAGCCACCCAGGCGCCCAATAAATAAATCTTAAAAAGAAAAAAGAAAAGGGAGCACTTTCTATTCTCATTACCATGTGTTTGTGTGTGTGTGTGTGTGTGTGTGTGTGTGTGTGTGTGTGATAACCTGGCAGCTTATAAATCCATATCTGAGATGTCCTGACTCCCTTATTTGATTTTACATCATATTTAGAGTTAGGTTTTCTTTTTTTTTTTTTTTACTAGAAGCAGCAATATGTGATAATTAACATGGAATTGTTAACACATACTACAATGGCTTGACTGACTCTTGTTTTCTGTAAGTATTTTATATATATCAAAAACTACTGCCATCAAAAACTAATGATGTAATGTATGGTGATTAACATAACAATAAAAATTAAAAAAAAAAACTACTGCCTCACAAGTAAGTTGCTTGAATTCTGAAATGAAAAGCCAGGTAGATATAAAGGAACCAAAAATATCCAAGTATATATTCATGCCAGGATAACCATATGATTTAATCATCCAAAGGTGTTTGAAAGTGAAAGGGATACTTGTAATAATTATGTCAAGACAACAATTAGAAAGTAGGACTTTGGTGAACTGGGATATGTGGTTATCCTTCTTATTACATATATATTGAACTTAAAAAAGTCACATGTATATGTAGGTGTCAAACTAATGTGTAGCATAGTAAAATCCAATTACTTTGACTAGGATAGCATTTCAGTTTCATGAGGATACTGAGAAATTATCTAAAATTAAAGGTTATTGTTAACATGTAATGTATCCACTTTTAATGCCTTTGAGAATTAAGGAGTAGGTTTTGTACAATATAAGGTCATTTATAACAACTACTTCAATGTATGCAAGTGAAGAGAATTTTTTTAACTGGATAAATTCATCCTGCCTCCACTGGAGCATCTATTGCTGATGTGGGTATGAAAAGTTACCTCCACCTTCTGTTTGGAAGTTGGCACATTTACTGAGCACTCCAGCCTCTACTGCCATAACCCATATGATTTTTTTCCCTCGGTTTAGGCAGCATCGCATCACTTTGTTCAAGTCTTCGTCATTATTGCATCATAATTGAGGCCAGTAAAATTAATAGTAACATTTTAATTCTTACCCCAGGCAAGCATATTTTGACAGTTATAAAGAGAATATTTGTATAAGTCTCCTTCAGGATTAAACTTTAAATTAACCTTAAATTGAGTAAGCTTGAAAAGATTGGATTTGCACTGTTCATTTTGGGAAGTCAAATACTAGCCCTCAAATCTTATAGGGAATACTTAAATATTATTTCTTTATAGCCAGCCTAAGATCTTCAAAAAGTCAAAATTTATATATATATGTATACACACACACACACACATACACATATATATAATATGTAATATTCCCTAGTTTTCTGTTCATAAGATGTATGCATGAAGACAATTTTCACTCATAACTTTAAGGGTTCAAAATATTTCTACCCTGGGATCCTGCAAAGTGATATGGAGTCTTCAAATTTTACAGCAAACTCAAGAAACATGGGTCCTTCTGTTATTAATGACGCATTTTTCTGATTTTATCTGAAAAATCTTTCCTTGAATGTACGTGTCACACACCCCGATGTTTGGTTCAGTTTTCTTCAGTTTATATTATTACTTTGGAAAATCAGCTAAAAATGCTACATTTATAAAATTATCTTGTTGGCAGCATTTGAAGACCCAGGAACAAAAGTATTGTACGCTTGAATTGTACCTTGGGTGGGAAAAGTAGATGATAGAATTCCATTACAGGAAAACAAGTAAACTGGATTGTCACTTTAAGAGATTTCTTATGGAGGATTTATTCTTTAGCTTGTTATGATTTCTTTTTTATAGAAACAGCTGTACTTGTTATCGCACTCTGCCACATCATCAGTCATCTAGCTACTGCAGAGAATTCCCCCCGGCAGAACAGGACATTCATGAGTTTATATTACTGCCATAAATTCTTTGGCTGTAAGTTTTTATACAAATAATCCCATGTCTCTTGTATACATTGCACCAATTGGTTAATAACATGATCTCTACCAGGGGATTTCTGGAATGTTCTATCTTTTAAAAAATAATGGCCCGAGTACATTTTTACATACACTAAAAATATTCTAAATGAGATTGGGCAATCTGAGGACATCTATATGATGAGAAAATATGTTTTTCCTTTATTTTCCAATGTAGCCTGGTGAGCTTTGATTTAGCTGAATGACATGAAAACAAGTATTTACAAAAGGCATATAATAAGGTTAGTTATGTTAAAAAAAATATGGAGTAGCTTTTCAAATGAGAGTGGGGAGTTCCTGGATCTGAAACTCTTTTCACAGTTTCTGCATCACTTTTCAGAATTGAATAATCTCCATAAAGGAGCCCAGCATTTTCATGCCAACCACTAAGTAGTTGCCAGATTTTCTGGCCATTGGCAAATTCTCCTCACAATAAAAGCGAAAAGAACGCTTAAGCACACCAGTTGGTCCATCAACTAATGCTTAATGGTACTGATTTGATTTTCTTTTACCTCCTTTTCTTTCCTGGCAAGTATACTAATAAGATCTCAAATATTTCCCACAACTCTAAAAGATGAAAATATCCTTCCCTGGGTCTTCTTTCATCAATGGCACTGTCTCCCATGTTTCTGTGAGCTCCATTTCTGGATGTAGTAAACCATTGACCAAGTCTCAGATTTTAGTGATGAACTTGATATTATCTGAAGAACCACAGGAAATTTTTCAAAAGGGAACACAGATACAACATGAAGTACATCAATTTAGATTTGGGAAAGATAGCTTGGGATTAGTGTTTATGATGTAAAGTGATCTTTTTTAACATCATTATTCCAAATCCAGTAAGTTTTCCAATATGGAAAGTATGATCAACTAAATTGAACCTTTCTAATTGCTCACATACTACTACCCTCAGTACCATGTTCTTCTAATACAAGTATCTTCAACAGCTTACATTTAGCTGCAGTTAAATTAGAGTTTAAAGTACCCCTGCTATTGAAATACAAAATGAAGTCACTGCAATAAGATGTCCTCAAAGTAGAGATAAGTAGATTATCAAGTTATAGATTCATGTATATAGTAGGATTCCATTTGTAGGGAAATGTCATACATATGTTTGCTTGTGATTACAATATCTAAATATACCTACAAAAATAGCAATTGTGGTTATTTATAGACTGGAAATTTGGAAAGTAAGAATAGTGTAAGTTGTAATGTTCACTTTATTTTATTTGTACTTTTGAATTTTAGAAGAATCAAGTTTGAATGAAAAAGTTAAAAACATTAAGAAAAACAGGGAAAAGAAAAATGCTGTAAACTCTTTTAATATTAATCTTTATCAAGAATATTAATCTTTATCAAGATATTTATTGTTTTTCATTCTGGGCTATAGAAATAATATGGTTGATTCTAAAATAGAAATGAGTTAAAGAAACATTTTAAGATTGTGTTAAGAAAAGCAAATAAAACCATGATGAACCATAGATCATTTCATTTGTGCAATGTTTTAATAGCATAAATTATCCAGTTTAATAACTTACCTTAAAATAGAGAACAATATTTTAGCTATGTTGTAAATTCTAAACTTTAGTCAAGATTTTAATAGTAAGTATTCTCCTTTAAAATAGCATTTTTTTTTTTTAGTGGTCACAAGTACGCCAAATAAACACGATCTTTGTGAGTGGAATGATAATTGTTTTTAAAGCTGAAAGAATCTGTCTTTTTAAATTTCAAACTCCATGAGGTTTATGCTACATATATAAAACATCTGTTACAAGAAGTGATAAAAATCAAGAGCAAATACATATGAACTGTAACCAACTACTGCTGTCTAAGTCTATGCCTGGACTGGGGGATGATAGAATTACTTACTGTATTTTGGGAATAAGCATGATAAAGATAATTGTAAGTGATACCATTTGAGAATTATAATTAATAGGATTTTCTGTCCAACATTAGAACATTTCAGGGAGAAGTTGAGTTTTATACTTTGGAACAAAGTGGGAAGCATAGATGGCACAGGTCTATATTATGCCATCTTTCAGTTATGGAGCGCTCTCCTCAAACTCAGTGGACTTTCTCACAATTTTTGTTATCTGACTGCTGTAGAAGTTTTTTTTTTCTGGAATAATCTCTGTTTGGTTTTCAGGCATGAATAATTTAGACCAGAAGTTTAATCAAAGCATATTTTCTATGGGACAAATTCAGAAAATGAAGGAAAAAAAAAAACATTGAACAGGTGTTCCAGATTCTAGTTTCAGTTCTGCCTCCATGTGAAATTTTGGCTTAATTACTTAATCTTTCTGGGCCTCAAAATATGAACTGTAAATAATGTTTTTTAACAAATGAGTTCTAAGGCCCTTTCTGGTTTCCATATTCTCTGACTCCCAATTCTTTGAAATTCTTCAATCATGATATATGGGTCATTTAGATACCAATATCCCTCCTCCAGCAGGCATCTTCTACCTTTCCCTAGAATGCTTCCTTTTTCTTTTTTTAATTTTAGTCTGCCCAATGAGTATGACAGAATAATAAACTAATCAATTTTTAAAAATTAAGGATGGTATTAACAGTCATCCTTTGATCTCAAGGATGAAATGATTAACCTAAAACATTACATAATGGAATATTAATTTATCTCAGCCAGTAAGGGTAGCATTTTAGACATACATGTTATTATGTGTGTATTTGATGGGGTAAGAATTCACTTTGAACAGAATAATAAAGCTACGTTGTGAAGATCTGATACAGGAGGAACTGGAAAGGAGCCTACTTCCACCATCTAATTTCAAACTCAATCTTGTTCTATAATTGTCCCCAGAAAGAAAATAGAGTAAGTTCTTTCCTCTCTTAATTCTTCCCTGTAACATAACACTGATCCAGTTGTTTGGGAATCTCTGTACTCAGAGAAAATAGGAGGTTATATATCAAGAGAACAAATATTTCACTAAGGTGTGTTTGGATTTTCACGCAAAATAACTCCAAGACATATAGATAACCTACCTGCCTATAGATGTGTGAGAATTTACTATTTATCAAAGAAAAATCATTTTTAATCAACTTATATGTTCATGTGTTTGTTAATTCATTCAACAAACATTTACTAGTCGGCATTAGTACCACTTTTGCTTAGTGCTAGGGTGTCAGTGTGATAATGAAGAACATACAACCACTGCCATTCATGAGCATACAATTGAGAAGAGAAGATACATTATGTCTATATGTGACAATTATCCAAGTCACCATGTGGTAAATTCCAGAAGATGAATTATGATGAAAAAATTTTACTTTGGCTGTGGTGATCACATGTCTTCATTGGGAAAAGTTCCTTTTTTGTTATATAAAGTCCCATTTCAGTGATTTATCCTGTGTTTCCTGCAATAACAGTATTTATTGTTATTTGTGATCTTCTAAGCTAATTGTTATATGTTTATTAATTAGGAACATGTGTTATTGTCTCAGCTTTATATGTAAATCTAGGGATACTGGACAGATGGCATGGTAGTGGAGATGCCAAATCACCACAAAAAAGCAGAGCAACTAAATTGCAATCCCCAAAATCTGTGTACATTTACAACAAAACTGGGTGAAAAGGTTTCCATACAACTCCTAAACCCCCAAATACATGCAGGGGTGATGACCCACAGAAAGCCACAAGACCTTAATGATATCAGCATCTGTATGGGAGAAAGCAGAAAGAAGAAACAAAGTGTGGGATAATGCTAAGAAGAGGAGAACCACATAAGAACCAAACTCAGGGATTTCTTGATGAGATTGAATCTGAGTGAAAAAAATTACAAACTGTGGTATCATGTTGGAGAAAAGTGTGCTGAAGTTGAGTCAAGAATGAATTGACCATTTTCCACACTAGGAAAATTAAGTTATAAGTGAAATAAAATACATAACCACATTATGTGATTTAGAAACATAGAAATAAATGCTGGCTCAAAGAGTTGAAAGCAGCAACCCGGGGAATACACAATGGAGCCGGAGGCTTCTATTTTCCCCTATAGCCTCAGGAATACTATTGATTGTTTGAACTATGTATATATGTAACTTTGAGGGAAAAAAGTCTGTATTAATAGTATTGGCAAAAAAAGTAAAAAGTATTTCAGGGGTCTCAGTAAAAACCGAATATAAACTTTTGAGACTTAACATTTGACTGCTTTTTAATGTTAATATAGAAATATAGGAAAACATCAGGGAGAATTTCAGTTAAATCCCAACTCCATCCGGAAAAAACAACAACACATGCTGTCTTCACCCCGAGCAATTCTGGCTCTAGTATATGTTCTGAAAATTGTAGTATTCTCTTCTTTCCTTAACAAACACTGAATTTATTTTGATGAGGATTTCTGCCTGTGGAATATTTCCAAAATATGTGGCCATTTAAAAAATTAATTAGAAAAAGTCATCGGGATAATGACGAATGTCAGTTCACAAAGAGATGTCAAATTCACTTCTTGTTAGATCATCAAAAAATACTAACAAACCTGTCTTCATAGAGTCAACAAATGATTTGTCATAAAATTAGAGAAACAATCAAGCCTCAATTCCAAGTGTTTTGACACAAGATTGAGTGATACTAGAGTTTCTCCAAAAGAGAATTCTAAGAAATCAACAGAGGTGATAAAACTCACTTAACTAGAAGACTGGTTAATAGTCTTTTACCCAGCTTATATTAACATCTTCCTTGACATTTTTCTTAAAGAAATTATTAAAGTAGAAATAGAAAAAATGTTTTGTAAACCTTTCTACCTTTCAGTATATGTAATATTTTATTCCTCCCTTCTATTACCTCACATATGGACCCGTCAGTACTTCAGTTCTGAAACTTTAAAACTGCTTTTAGAGATTGAGTGATAATTTTGTGGGGAAGTAAGAATAACTTCAAAAATAAAGTATACATAAAGTATAACATATTTATAGAGGTACCACATAATTACAGAATGTAACATAATGTATAAGTGTTCAGTGAAGTGAATCCTAGTATAGTGAACCCAGCTACTTACCAGCACTCTGATGAAGAAAGAGAGTATTACCATACTCCAGAAGCCCACACTCACAATACATTATTTTTATCTGGGTTTAAACTTCATAGAAATGAAATAATATAGTTTGTACTCTGATGTCTGGCTGGCTTCTTTTGGCTGACATTATGTTTGTGGGATATACAGTTGTTGCATGTAGCAACAATTCGTTCTTTCTCATTTCCATATAGTACTCTGCTCAATTAGTATGCCACAATTTACTTTATCATTTGATAGAGATGTGGGTTGTTTGAAGTTTTGGGGTGTTAAGAATGGTGCTACTATGAACTTTCTTTTGCATGTTCTTTGGTGACAGATGGGTACCTGTCTGTTAGATACATACGAAGGGTAAATTCCAGGGTTGTGAAGTATGCATGTGAACTGCTTTGGTAGATACTGTCAAAGAGTGTTCCATGCTGTGCCAAAGAACACAAATACCAAGAGTGTATGAGAGTTGCAATTTCTTCATGAACTTGTCAACACTTAGCATTTTCAATATTTAATTTGGCCATTTTAAAAGATACATCGGTATCTTTCTCATCACTACTAAACATGCATACCTTCTCATGTATTTATCAGTCATCTGAATATGATCTTTTATTGTTGTTGACATGCTGATTTAAATCTCAAGACAGCTTTCTTTTGAGTTGCCTTTTTTCATTGATTTCTATGAATTCTTTGGATATTTTGGGCATGATAGGTTTTTTTTCACCTGATTTTGTTTAGTTCTTTGTTTAAAATTTTGGAAGTATTTTTTCATTTTTTAAATTTAAATTCAATTAGTCAACATATAATACATCATTACTTTTTGATATAATTTTCATGATTCATCAGTTGTGTACAACACTCCGTGCCCATCACATCACGTGCCCTCCTTAATACCCATCACCCAGTTATCCCATCCCCCCACCCACCTCCTTTTCCGCGACCCTCGGTTTGTTTCCTGGAAGTTTTGATGTGTCTGGCAGTGGGTATTATTATTATTATTAGTTTATCCTCTGAGGTTCACTCAGTCTCTTGAATCTAGAGTTTTATGTCATTCATTATATTTGGCATTTATTGATATTTTAGTATTTGATATTTTTTCAGCTCCATACTCTTTCACCTTTTGGGATTCTCATGACATAGAGCTAAGATTTTTTTTTTTATTGTGCTACACATCCCTGAGGTTCTATTCATTTGTTTTAATCTATCTTCTCTCTGTTGTTCAGACTGAATAATTTTTATTGATATATCTTCAAGTTTACTGATTTTTTTTCCTTCGCTCTTGATTCCTCCCAATGAGTTCTAAAAAATTATGATTATAGTAGTTATAGTTCTTAAGCTTTTATTTGCATGCTCTTTGTATATTTTCTTTCTTTTGTGGGAATTTCTACCTTTTCATGTTTCAAGAGTGTTCATAAATTCTCATTGAATTATTTGTCTGATAGCATTTAAAAATCCTCATCAGATAATTCACGTAACTGTGCCATCTCAGTGTTGGTGTCTATTATCCTTCCTTTTTGAAAGATTTTATTTATTTATTTGAGAGAGAGAGAGAGAGAGAGAATGCAAGTGGAAGCAGGGACAGAGGAAGAAGGAGAAAATCTCAGGCAGACTCCATGCTGAGCACGAAGCTTGACCTGTGGCCCTGAGATTGTGACCTGAGCCAAAACCAACAGTTGGTCGCCCAACCATCTGAGCCACCCAGCACCCTGATTGTCCTGCTTTATTTGATGTTTGATGTATGATGAATTATTTTCTTTTTATTGTATACTGAGCATTTTCAGTATTATTATATGAGACTCAGGTTTCTATTTAAAGCTCATCGTTGACAAACCAGGATGGTAATTTGGGCTGTGTTCACACAGATAATCTCTGCAGATATCTCCTAGCCAGGAGAGCTATATCCTTACTATTTGTATATGATTGTAGTCAGGGTCTGCCCTCACAGCCTCTGTGCATGCCCACTGGTTGAGAAGGAAACTGTCTCCTTACTGCCATCTTGGAATGGTAATAAGTCTGCTTACACACAAATCCTCTATAAATGCCCAACAACCAGGAGACAGAACTACCTCTTTACTAGAGAGGTAGAGGGGAAGTCAGAGTTCTGCTCACTTCAGCTGGAGTAGAACTGCTCAAAACAGGGCACCTGGGTGGTTCAGTCGTTAAGCGACTGCCTTCGGCTCAGGTCATGATCCTGGGTCCTGGGATCGAGCCCCACATCGGGCTCCCTGCTCAGCGGGAAGCCTGCTTCTCCCTCTCCCACTCTGCCTGCTTGTGTTCCCTCTCTCATTGTGTCTCTCTGTCAGATAAATAAATAAAATTAAAAAAAAAAGAACTGCTCAAATCATTTTTGTCCTTCCAGCTGATCTTCTAGCCTTGTAGGTAGAACTTTAAAAAAAAAGGTATAGCTTGCTTTAGTCTGTGTGTGTGTGTGTGTGTGTGTGTGTGTTTTATTTTTTATTTATTTATTTTTTTTATTTTCTCGGTTAGTACCTATGGTATATCCAGGATGCAAAAACTTCTTTGTCAAGTAAACTGGGATATATGCAGGAAGATATATGGGATATATGTAGGAGAAGAAAACCAAGAAATTAACAAACAACAACAATTCAACACAAAATAGGAAACTCATTCCTGAGTCCCAGGGTCTCAAGAGAGCCCAGTCTTCTTTTTCACCTATTTCAAAGTCCTCTGGTGTTTGTTTCATGTATTTTTTTCCAAGGTTTACATATATACTAAAGCAGAATAAAATAGGATGAAGTATATCTACTCAATTTTCTCCAGAACTAGAAGCAAAATGGTACCATTTCTAAGTTTCATTTTCCAAATTGTTTGTTGCTAGTCACTTTACACTAATACAGTTCACTTTATGTACACACTTTCACTGGGGATTTTCTAAGTTTAGTTATAAATTCTAACACTCAGTATTTCATTTTGGATTTTCTACGTTAAAAAATATGTTATCCATGAATAATGGATTTTCTCTTTGAATATTTTTTAACTTAATTGCCATAGTGTACCTGTACACTACCTATAAAAGCTTTTTGCTTAGATTTGTTGGGAAAGTTTTAATACGTGATTATTAAGCATAATACTCAATTACAGTAAAAAAATCCTTTTTAATTTCCTGGTTTGCTATGAATTTTTATCATGAGAGAGCAATTTTATCAAATGTTTATTCTACAACTAATAAAACAATTATTTGTATTTTTCTCTATGTTATACTGAAGCTGGTGAGTTTTATTGATAATTTTTCCTATTAAAGTAACCTTGTAAACACTGACCAACGCTAACTTCATCATGATTTCTTATCCTGTTTTTGTATTTTCCTGGACTCTCTTTGCTGAAATTTATTTATGATTTCTCATCTTTATTCAGGAAAGAGCTTACCCTTTAGTATTCATTTCTTATAGTGTCCTTGTTAGTTTTGTTTGTTTGTTTGTTTAGATTTAAGTTGGCTTCATAAACATGTTAGGAAGTGTTTCCTCTATTTCTATTTTTGTATGATTGATTTTATTCTTCTTAAATGTTTGAAAGAATTCACCAAAGGTCATTGCTGCGTGGGAAAGTTTTTTTTATTATGTTAATCACCATATGTTACATCATTAGTTTTTGATGTAGTGTTCCATGATTCATTGTTTGCGTATAACACCCAGTGCTCCATGCAGAACGTGCCCTCTTTAATACCCATCACCAGGCTAACCCATCCCCCCACCCCCCTCCCCTCTAGAACCCTCAGTTTGTTTTTCAGAGTCCATCGTCTCTCATGGTTCGTCTCCCTCTCCAATTTCCACCCCCTTCATTCTTCCCCTCCTGCTATCTTCTTCTTCTTCTTCTTTTTTTTTTTTAACATATAATGTATTATTTGCTTCAGAGGTACAGATCTGTGATTCTACAGTCTTTGTATCGTATGACCTCACTGATATGAGGAATTCTTACTCTCAGGAAACAAACTGAGGGTTGCTGGAGTGGTGGGGGTGGGAGGGATGGGATGGCTGGGTGATGGACACTGGGGAGGGTATGTGCTATGGTGAGCGCTGTGAAGTGGGAAAGTTTTTAATTACAAATTTAATTCTGAAAATACATATACGACTCTTCAGATTTTCTGTTTCTTCTTAAGTTAGTTCTGATAATCGTATTTTCTATAAATTTATTCATTTTGACTAAAGGCACCAGCAAGATCGCAGAGTGGTAGATACCAGCTTTGGTAGATACCAGATGCCCTCTCCCCCACAAAAAACAACATATATGTAATATATAATGGAATATGATGGAGCTTTAAAAAAAAAAGGAAATCCTATCATTTGCAGCAATGTGGATAAACCTGTAGGACATTATGCTAAGTGAAATAAGCCAGCACAGAAGGACAAATGCTGCATAATTTCACTTATATGTAAATCTAAAAGTAAAAAAATCAAGCTCCTAGCAACAGAGTAGGATGGTGGTTAATAGGTGCTATGAGATGGGGAAAAGAGATGTTTGTCAAAGTATACAAACTTACAAGGTGAATAAGTCTGGAAACCTAATGTATAGCATGCTATATATTTAATAATAATATATTGTATACATGAAATTTTCTAAGAAAATAGGTCTCAAAAGTTCTCATCATAAAAAATAAAAAATAACTATGGGAGATGATGGATATGTTAATTAATTTGATTGTGGTAAGCATTTCACCATATCTAGCTATCTATCTATACCACATTGTACAACCTAAATATATGCAATTTTTATTTGTGAATCCTATTACAATAGAGTAACTAATTGCACATATATCAGATATTTTAGTTGTGTCACATATTGTCTTAGGAGTTTTTCTCCATTTTCCAGTTTCTTTTCTCTCCTCACTTCAGCCTGGATATTTTCCACTGATCTCTTTCTTGCTATATGCATTGTGCTGTAAAATCCTCCTATTTGGTACTTAATATCAGTATTGCATTTTCTATATTCCTCATTTGTTTCATTTTTAAATATTCTAGCTTTCTGGAGAAATTTTCCCTATTATTATTATTATTATTATTATCTATTTTAAGTCTAAGGTCTAGGTCTGATAACTTCATTAACTGAGTGATTTGTGTGTTTATTTCTGTTGTCTTATTCCTTTGTGTCTTGGGATTATTTATCTTTCTACTAATTATCAATTGAATGCTGCATATTTTCTATGAAACATGATAGAAGGTTAGGATTGTTTAGTTATCTTCAAAGACAGTTCAGTCTTTGATAACCAATTATAATTGGGTCAATTTGTAGACTTTGTAAGACTTAATCTACCTCTGTTCCAGCCCCTCCCAGTTAGGCTTCATCTCTAAGAGCCTAGAAGGTCTGCTAATGGGCCACCTCCTTGATGGGTACTGAGCTCCTGTTTTTGAATCTCCTCCTCAGCACTGTGACACTACTTAAAACTCCACTCTGTATTTGTTAAATTTCTGTTAAGTCTTCTCAGCTTTTCACCCTGTGCAACTGAGGAGTTTGACTAGTATGTTAAGGGGGTAGATCACTGAGTGTTTTACTTGAATCTTGACTTCTTTTGTCTCTGACATCTTTGTCCCATAAGTACTGACTGCCTTGACAGACACAAAATCTATTTTTTTCCTCCCAGTTTTGTAGGATTTCCAAAACCTGATGGATTCTCTTTATTTTAGTAATGATTCTCTGCCTGACTTTGTAGTGTCTCCCACCACCAATAAACAGCAAATACTCCAAGGGTAAATATAGGTAGAAAGTCTGCTTATCTCTCTGAAGTTCCCTTCTCTCCGGGATCTTGCGTGACCTTTCCAATTCTGCCTGCCCCATCACTTCTTATATATTCAAGTTTTGTAGTGTGTGTTTCAGGGAAGCAGGGGTCTTATGCAGCTTTCCTAAGTTTTCTCAAGGGGAGTATTGTTTGCTGTTTACCAAAAATGATACAATCATAGAGAAGCTGAAGTATACATTTTTATTATTAAATCACTAATATATTTTAACCACATTTCTATCAAATTATTTCTGATATATTTTTTTAAAGATTTTATTTATTTATTTGACAGAGAGAGAGATAGCGGGAGCAGGAACACAAGCAGGGGGAGTGGGAGAGGGAGAAGCAGGTTTCCAGCCAAGTGGGGAGCCCAATGCAGGACTCGATCCCAGGACCCTGGGATCATGACCCGAGCCGAAGGCAGACGATTAATGACTGAGCCACCCCTCTGATATTTTTATTTGATAAACTGATAGAGAATGTTGGCTAAGAAATTTTGCTTCAGACGTTCTACATTTTTCAATTAATCCATTGTTACTTAATTAAAATTACTAACTTAATTAAGATTCTGATAAATCTATGCTTGCTTCTCACTTCTGTCACTTCTTTGCTTACTAGTTATATGACTAGGCAATTTAATTATGTTCTTCCAGCCTTAGTTGCTTTATCTGTTATAAATTAAAAGATCTTCACTTTTGGGTTTGTTTTGAGGATTAATTGAAATTATATACTAAAAAAGCAAAACCCAGTCCATATTAACCAGTCAGTAAACACTATTTCATTTTTTATCATTATCTTGTCCTCTGCTAATGATATAAAGTAACAACGGATAACCAAATGATGGGTAATAGGAGATGACAGTAAAATAAGGAAGCTGCAGATATGTGAGTCATTGAGATTTGATAATAAGTGCCAATATATATTTAATTGTATAATTCCTATATATAATTATGGAATTCAGTTTAGTTAAATTATTTATTCCCACTTATATAAAATTGTGAGAATGGAATGAGGGGGATGTTAATGGAAAAGCAAAGAAAAGAGAACAATATATCTTTCTATCATCAAACATATTGTAGGCTCTAAATATATACTTCTAAAGAAAGGTATGAGTCTATTTGTTACTTTTATGAAAGAGATTTACTGCCCACTGTTTATTAAATTATTAGCTTTATTTAATTAGAAACAATCATTTGATAATTGTCTTTGGTGAAATATTTGTGATAGCTCACTTGCTATATCAGAAAATTTCAAGCCAAATCTGAATTTTTCCTCATCAGCCAATCACATTGCTGTCCCCACTAAAGCAACATATACAATATGCTAAAGCACAGGTCTAGCTCCCCTATCCTCCTTTAACTTAAGAAATTTACCTTTATGAAAGGTGCCAAATGTAAGAACTTTTGAGTTCCTTTTATTTTAAGCATTGAATCCAATAAATTCAGTTACATTTTAATATCTGTAAGAGGTTCCAAAGGAAAGAAATGAAGGTGGTAAAAGCATAGGAAATTATGTCCTCAAGGGAAAAATAGAAGACATGAAAGTGGTTTAGCCTAGAAAATAATTGATTATCTGAAGGTCACTTATAAAATGTTTATATATCTTAAAAATTCTGTTGCCTATCCAGATCAATCTGACTGGGAAAAAAAAGATATGGGTTTGAATTAGAATAAATAAAAATATTATCTGTTTAAAACTGTTTCGCCAAAAAAGACTAAAGGGTGTTATTTTTCAGTGATGTTCGAAGAAAGCAAGCAAATGTTTAAAAATATAGACCTCGCTGTCATGCTCTTGACTATGCATATTTCTTGCTCTCTGGGAAGTGATATTGAGCAAACTCTTTTTTAGATTATTATTATTTTGTTGTTGCTAATCTGCTAATCTCTACAAGATTCAGGGAAAATACATATGGATAAGAATGCAAAATGTAAGGAACAAATACAGGTGAGCTCTATGAAGATACTGACACTTCTGTAGAAGAAAGGGATAAGGAATGTTGATAGGCCTTAATTTCCAAAATCTTCTGCGAAACTAGTACAGGAGCCAACTTTCCATGCTTTGGGTTTCTCCATTTTTCTTTTCCTTTTTTTTTTTAGCTACCTGTTCCCATTTATACAAAAATGTTTTCAATCAGTGCAGATTACGAAATCAAGCATGATTTATCTTTACAACTTCAGAGGTGAACTTGACTGTTTCTTGGAGTGGGTAAAACCAAACAGTTTTTAGAGTCATCCAGCCTACTTAATTTGAAAAGTAGCTGACAGTGGCATGTTTTTGTGTAAGTTAATGATGTGGGAAATATGCATTGCATCCTGGGCTATTTCAACATTCAGAAAGGTTCTCCACCAACAGAATTTCTAATACGTTTTTTTTTACTTCTTTCATGACACAGTAATCTAGTTCTCCCAAATAACTCAAGTTCAGTTATGTGCTGGTCAAGTGCCTGGGTTTTTCAAATAAGACTTTCTTAAAGAGTTACTTTGCAACCAGGGATGGTTGAGCAAATGGAGAAAAATCTTGTCAGTAGAAGCCTGAATTTTTTCCTTAGCTGAGTACAAAAGGAAAGCAAGATGGCCTCTGGGCAATGCTAGAAACTGTGACCTGTCAAGGACCTTGGTGTTCAAGTTTATTTTGTCCCTTTCTTTATTACCCCCTCATCTATTTGCTGGGTCAGTAATTCCAAGATTCAGGTAGAGAAGGCAGTCCTTGAGAGTCTGCTGCCATGAAAGAGTTTGTATGTGTTGTTTTGCATAGATAAAGAAAGGAGTATATTTTTTAAAAATGATGGAAAAGTGGGAGGAGAATGGCACTAATTTTTGTTAGCCTCGTTGTCTCTCTATGTAGCATGTATCATAAAGAAGTACTGTCTGTCCATATGTGTAGAGATGGGGTAGAATAAGAAGTCCAGTGGGTGGAATCAAAACTGGGTTCTGATCTCCATGTAGCCACTAATACTATATTCTTATTATTGCTACCTTGTGGGTTTCCTCATCTATAAGATGGATACTGTTAGCTCATCTAAGATTCTTTCTTATCTTACAAATCCTTGCTGACTGCAATGTGACAAAACCCAAAGCCTATGAATCCCAAATGTTATCTGGTCAGTATTTTCTAATGAATGCTTACTCTAGATGTTTCCTCAGTGATCTCATTTAGGCCTCAATGAGCCTAAAGCTGCCCAACTACTGGTCATGGATTTTGCCTGGCAACTCTGAGTGAATATTAGTAGATAACACAAGAATTTGGAAATGAACAGGAGGAAAGGCTTCCTCTGTCTGCTGTGGCTGTTTATCAGTGAGAAGCCCAGAGTCGGGAAGCAGCATACGAAGAGCATGAAAATGCAGTGAGAAAGATAAGAATACCTGAAAGGCATCAATGCGATTGTGACACCAAGTCTTCCCATGAAAATTATCTAAGAATAGATTAACAGTCTATATCTATGTTTGTGTAAGATTAGCTATTGGAGCTATCTAGTGTGTGTGTGTGTGTGTGTGTGTGTGTGTGTGTGTGTCTGTGTCTGTGTGTATGTGTGTGTGTGTGATCTTTTTACTTCAGAAATTTCACTTATTTCTCATGCCATGTTCACTAAACTATCCTCTTGGCAGGCATATGGACAAGGTACAAGAAGTGATGGAGGCAATACTCTACTATCTGTCAGATACTGTGCAAGCATTATATATTTATAATTTCATTTAGTGCTCACAGCTATTTTATAATATCTAACATGAGATTTTTAAAAGGGAGCTCATAAAGATCAATTAAGCAGTGTAAGATCACATAGCTGTGTAAGTGTTGGAGCCTGGATTGGAGAATCTTCATTTGGGCCATGCAGCCTCTATCAACACACCAGGGGCATTATCACTAATATCTGCTCATTCTAGACACTGATGAGTCTTTGATTTTACTCTAGTTGCAAGCTAATAAGTTACCTGGCTACTGTTTCATAGATGCTGGCGGAAGACATGAAGCTCCTGGGTCAGAGACAAAGGTATTTGTTACAGCATAGCAAGCAACATCAACATCAGATTTGCTTCAGTTCCTGCATTAGCTGTCTTGTACCAACATAACAAATTGCTACAAAATCAGCAGCTTAAAACAATATCCCTTTATCATCTCACAGTTCTATAGAGTGAAGTCCAGTAGACCTGGACTCACAAGGTCTCACAAGGCCAAAATTGAGGAGTCAGTGGTTCTGGGATCTTCCTTGGATGCTCTGGGGGAGAATCTGCTTACAGGCACACTTAGAATTCTGTTGGCAGAATTTAGTTAAGATCCATGTGATTATATGACTGTGGCCCTTGTTTTTTGCTGGCTCTTGGCCAGGGGTTATTCTCAGTTTCTTCAGGTTCCCTGTGTTCATTGGCCTGTGGGACCTACTATTTTCAAAGCGAGTAATAACCCATCAGATATTTATTTTTCTCTGAACCTCTTTGACCCTCTCTTCACCTGTATCTCCCTGACTGCACCTTCTGCCTCTGCTAATAATGACATGAATACATGAGTATGTATATACTGATATCAATACATTGAGCTCACACTGATAATCCAGTATAATCTCCCTATTTTAAATTAAACTACTTAGTAACCCTTGATTACCTCTGCAAATTTATTTTTTTGTGTGCGAGACAACATATCCACAAGCATAGTATCTCATAATAGTCACAGTCCCAGGGATTAGAGGGTAGAATCTTTTTAGATCATAATTCCTCCTGCCACAGGTCCTGCTGCCCAGGTCCCCTGAGGACAATAAATATGGTCCAGATGGTTGCTTACATGCCGTTGAGTCTGCATCCTGCATGAGAAAATCTAAGCTTGAGGAATCTACCACTTCTATAGGAAGCAGTGAGACTGTTCTTTCTTTACTAGAGAGACATTAGCTCAGCTTTTAAAGCTATATCTTTCATTTGCATAAATTCAGCCCTGAGAAATTGCTATTGTAAAGAGTGGCCAGGGCACTACATTCTTGGCAAGGTTGGCAAGAATTGTAGGAGGCAAAAGACCTATAGAGGACTATTTTAACAGACTCCTCAAATTCTTGAGGAACCCAGATGACAAATTAACTTTCAATCTCCAAATACACAGGTCATTCCCAATGAAGTAAAAAAGATCTCTTTCAGAACAGACTTTCAGCTGCAGTGAAAAATGTGCTCCTTGAATTTCAATTAAGAGGGAAGGGAGCAGAAATAAGGCTGACTGTCAAAATCTATGTAATTTTTGTGGGTGGGGCATAGTCCCTATCATGTATATAAAAGAAAAGAGACAAATCGAACTCTATGAAAAAAGCTCAGGATAGCAGATTTAAAAGAACTATAATGGAAACACCTTTGATTACATTATTACAGGGGTCCAGGTTTGCACCTTACTTCTACCAGATATGTGATTTTTGGACAAGTTACTTAATCTCTCCGAGCGTCTGTTTCTCAATCATTTGATGAAAATAATAATACCTGTCCTAAAGATTTATTGGAAGATATAAACAGGATAATTTCTGTAAAGCCAGTAGCATTATGCTTATAATATAGCAGGTTTCCCACAGATGTTTCTCTAGCAGCTCCCTCCGCAACTCTACGTATATCCAAATATGAACTAGTTTGGCATGAACCTACCTTTGTTATGATAGAATGCCACAGCTTCCATCCTGCAAAAAATGTCTGCTAAAAAACAATAGGTAACATTTGTAAGAACACCCCCACTGTGCACCAGGCTTCCTCTCAAAATTAGTTTCAAATTTAGCATGACTATATATATATATATATATATATATATATATATATTTGATAAATGAATGCAAGTTTCAAAATTATATTGATATTTACATATACCTGTGGATCCCCTAACTCAAACCACTTCACTTCTATACATGTTTACATTTAGAGAGCTTTCAAAGATAAATTTTAAGTATAAGATGCTCAGAATTTTTAATTCACCATGCAAGTGGTATTAAGAGTGTAGAAAAACCTCCCTAAGCTTTGGAAGATGTGGCGCTTTCTCTGAGATACTCACCTGCAAGAGGCATTGGGAAAATTATGGTGGTTCCACAGACCACTTAGGCAGGGCATAAGGCCCTGTGGACCACCTAACCAAGTATATTCATTTCTTTGATATCACAAAGCCCTCAATACTATTTTGTGGTGTTTTTGCTTGGCTCCGTAATCATAATTGTGGTTAGATTTTTTTTTTTTTAAGTTCATTTTCATGCTTTCCAGCAGAGGCTCAGATCTGCAGTGGAAAATACATTTGTAAAAATGTGTTGTTGCCTGTGTAACTTGCATTTTGGGCTTGTCCCAGACCACCTGGAACACCTTCATGGGTTCCAGTTATCCAAGAGGCACATCGTGAAAATCAGTGGATGCTTCACTAGGTTACTACTGGCCATGCTTTGAGATCTCCAAGTAAATATCAGAAGCTGTTTTATTTTTTTATTTATTCTCCTTTTGCCGCAAATAAAGTGTACCTTTTGTACATGTTAGTGTCTTGGTTACTATTTGAAATGTGCAGCATTAAAAAGAGAATAAAAATATTAGCCTTTAACCGGAGGCAGAGGTAAATTACAAAATGACTATAACTTTCTGAGAACGCTGCTGCCTGTTTTTCTAACCCGGGCACTGGAGTCTGCAAAGTACAGACCACACCCTCAGGGCCTACCTCAGCTTTATAGAAGGCCCAGTGTGTGGTCAAGACCTCTAGAATCAGTTACAAGTTCATACCAGGATGGGCTCAATGACACTGATGGCTTTTCATAATTAAGTGGAACCCTCCGCTGGCAGAAGTCCTAAGCACTCAGCCTCTCAAGCAGGTATCACCAGGGTAAGGCATCTAAACTCCACAATTTTTTTCAATGCTCAAGGATTCTGATTTTTTAAATAAATATTAATGCTCCAATTTCTATGTTATGGAAAGAATAAGGAAAAGGCTTAGGAATCCAGCCCACAAATTTCATGGTCAGAGAGAACTAACTACCTGACCGGCAGACATAGAAGGCCAAAGGCACACTAAACCACATAGCAAAAACTCAGTTTGCCAAAACTGTGGCTGAGTTGAAGTGGATTTGGCCCTAAGTATGTTAATTCCAGGCACCTGGTGGTCTGAGACAGAAAAGGCAAAAGTAAGCAAACTAATTGGTAAGAGGATAATCTTTTTCCCTCTTCATCCCTTTTTGTAACAATTTCTCTCTCGCATGTGCCTCTGACTTTCCCACACAGCAGCAGAAGGACGAGACGACAGATGGCAGGTGACCGCACGGCTCTGGGGTGTTGCTACTAGGGCCAGACACAGGGTTTGTTTGGCCAAAAGCATTCTGAAGTTCCAGGCGTTCACCAGGCACGTGAGGAGAGACCTTGTCTTTCTAAGATGAGAGAGCTGGGGCACCAGGTTGGCCCAATGGGTTAGAAATTGGACTCTTGATCTCCGTTCAGATCTTGATCTCAGGATTGGGCGTTCAAGCCTAGCACTGGGCTCCATGCTGGATGTGGAGCCTCCTAAAAAAAAAAAAAAAAAAAAAAGATTTAAAATGAGAAGGCTGATATCCTTCCACTTTCCCTCTTTTTAAAACAAAACTATGAATTTGTGATAACAAGTCTTTAAGCTTGCATAAACTGACTGGCAACTTCGAGATAATAAATCTGAGGTACGGACTGCATCAGAACTTGTCTGCTTACTTGTTGAAAATGTTGAACTTGACTCCATTTGTCTTTATCTACTTTCTTTATGCAAAGGAGAAACAAAAGAACATAGATGTTAAGTCAAATGCCAGCTATCCATTGTACTTATGTATTATTGCCTTTATTCAAAAATAATGATTTTTTTTAACGTTAGATTTTTTTCTCCTTTAGATAATTGTGTCTGAGACAAAAGGGCTCCCTCTAGCCACCAGCTTAAATAACACACACCCTGTGAACCAGAAAAACATTTTCCTTAAGTGTGGGCTTATGTTTATATAGCAATAAAACTATATTCTGAGTATCAGTGACAAGACTTCTGCAGAGCTATTAAACTTCCAGTTTATTGGATTGGATTTTTTTACTGTGTTTTTTGTATTATTGTCAGGAAAATATTTCTGTAGAAGACAAATAATGGGGGATAGCCAGCGGTAGTAGGAATTATCTTTCAAAGCACAAACTGGAAATGTGTTTTAGTATTTAAGGTAATGCTATTCCTTACACTCTTTACAAATATTGAGTGGCAACCCAAGATCCAAAAACAGTTGCATCTTAAATTCAAATTATGTGAGAACCCATAAAGCTTGGTGTAGAATGTAAAGTCCTTTATGTTTGTCTAAAAATACAAAGTTAGAAAATATTTAGACATCACGCGTCTATTTTGAACACTTATGTCGCCATTTTACCAAGAGTTCTACTTTCCTCATCTAGCTATGCCTGTATATTTATGCCTTTAGTATGCCCACCTGTAAGTGTTAAAAGAAAACTGAAGATACAAACAATCCAAATCTGTAAATGATTTCAAATTATCTTTTAACTGTGCCAAATCAGTAGGTTTAAAAAAATTTCCTGTCAAGCAGGCACCCCCCCAAGCAAACAAGCAGCCATGTTCCACACAACATGGTAATGGCTGTCTCCTCATTACCTCTGCCGGGCAGTCTTCTGAGAACTGCGTAGAAAAAGCAGGACTAAAGAAGAAACTTGAAAGGAACAGTACACAAGGTAAACTAAAATTAAGATAGAATGTTCTATAATAAAAAAATTATGGCAGGGATAAAAGTTAATTTTTAAAGTTCTGAAAATGAAGAAAAGGAGTTATTTTGAGTAAAATTTATTATAACAATTACTGGCATCTGATAGCAATTGGAGCCTTGGTAGTAAACTTTGTTTTGCTTTGTTTTGGGTGGGGGAGAAATGGCAGTATATATACATAGCTCAAACTTTCAATTGTTCTGGGAGGATTCAAAGAGCACCCAGAAACCCTAGTTCTCAAGTCTCCTGCTGGAACTACCTAGAAGTTGGCTCTTGTTCACCCAGAGCTCCTTAGTGCTTCACCATTTTTATTTTGTGTGCACATACCTTGCATGTGGGAATGATTATGGCATTCCCTGAGGCACAATGGTTTTGAGATGATATACATTTCCCTCTCCCACCTCCCTGAGCAAAGATTTCTATTTCTGTATCGTGTCTTTATGAATGGCAATATACTACTTCTTGGCATGATGTCCAACATTTTGTGGATACTCTAGATTCCAAAGGCCAATTGGACATTACCTGTGTGCTTTCATGAAGCTAGCTGTGTTTATTAGAACATTATGGGCTTCAAGCCACTTGTAAGTCTTTGCTTTAATAATAAATATGTATTATAATTATGTAGCAAAAAATTCAGAGGTTGTTTAAATCTCATTAACTTTTTTTATTATGTTATGTTAATCACCATACATTACATCATTAGTTTTTGATGTAGTGTTCCATGATTCATTGTTTGCATATAACACCCAGTGCTCCATGCAGAATGTGCCCTCTTTAATACCCATCACCAGGCTAACCCATCCTCCCGCCCCCCTCCCCTCTAGAACCCTCAGTTTGTTTTTCAGAGTCCATAGTCTCTCATGGTTGGTCTCCCCCTCCGATTTCCCCCCTCTTCATTCTTCCCCTCCTGCTATCTTCTTCTTCTTCTTCTTCTTCTCCTTCTTCTTCTTCTTCTTCTTCTTCTTCTTCTTAACATATAATGTATTATTTGCTTCAGAGGTACAGATCTGTGATTCAACCGTCTTGCACAATTCACAGCGCTCATTAACTTTTAATGTGAAAAGCAGGGAGTACCACTGCTTTCTTCTGGTCCTCTCCTACTGAATCTTGTCTATTGGATGCTGATCCCACACACTGACCAACGTGCATCTTGCATCAATATTTTTCTGTAGATTCTTATGTTTTCCACTGCTAAGTACAGAGAATAGGAAAATAGCTAAAATACTGGATGGACAGTTTTAAATTTAATTATGATGTATTTTTAAAGAATGTATCTCTACTTTTTAAAAAAAAAATTTCTGGGGGGGGATAAGTTTGAGTTTCCCCCGCAAAAAAAAAACCCACAAAAATTATATATATTTTTGTTTGTTTGTTTGTTTGTCTTCCAGTTTTCCTCTCCAAGTGCTTACCTATATATAGCTTTGGTAACATACTGGGTCTCAGTGGTTCCTATGTTAGCGAGGAAACAGATTTAAGTGCAACAAAAGTGGCTAGTAGCATCATAGTTTCTGACTACAACTTGGAAGTTTTCATAGTGTTAAGAGATTTTTCATTTTTTACAATATAATTTGACCTTTAATCTTCCTCTAGCATGACTGCTTACTAGTTTCTATATTGCTTATTGAAAACTTTATTGTTTATTAAACTAATAATTATTAAGTACCTACTGTGTGCTAGAAACTTGTTTTAGGGGCTGCAATACAGCCGTGTCTTGCTTAGTGAAATTTTAATTCTAATGCTTGAGATGATTAAATTATAGAAATAATTACTTTTTTTTTCAGTGGTGATAAATTCCAATAAGTAGAGAGATGCACAGAATGGTTCGAAGGATAAAGAACACAGATTTATTTCAACCAGGGTGTCTGGAGAAAGATTCCTGGGGAAAATGACTTTTGTGTGGAAAATTCTTGCCAAATTTCTGATCAAGTATTCAAGTATTTTATTATACATGATTTGCACTTACTCTCTGAATTCTGTTGGTAGGGAAACTATTTTTATTTTAGTTGGTTGTCAGTAGTAGGCACATACAATTACACAAATTTTTCTGTTCTGTTGTGGAAAAGACAACCTATTTGTGCTTATTTTTCTGCAACTAAAAAACAGGATAATTCTAACTTATTTAAATTCATAGCCCCTACGGACTGAAACTGGCTCACAACCAAAGGGTTCTTTCTGTTTCTTGTCGAGAGCCAGGACAATTTTTCATAAAACATCAGAGTGTTTAATTTCTTAATCTGTCAATTTATAACATATTTTTGGAGAAGAAAAATTGTAATTCTTAATCTTTTGGGGTGAGCCCTTTAGGATTCAGAGAAGCTGCACATTCCTGACTCAAAACAATAGCAAACCATGTATCTAAGCTCACACAGCTCTCTTTGAGAGGTACGATTATGTTTATATCAGGAAACACCAGATTTCTTCAGGATCTTATAGTTATTCTCAAATGGTGAGAACATCTCTCTTTCATTTAGCTAATTTTGAATTGTCAGCTTTAAAGAAAGGTCATATGTTCTAATTTGTATTTGAAATCACTTTAAAATAATTGTATATTTGACATAGAAGATACTTAATTTGGAATTCTCTCTCACTTTTCATCCAGGGAAGCCTAACATAATACATTTTTAAATATGACAGAAAAAATTTCAAATGGATTGGAGTTTTGACTTTCCATTCATTAATAACCAGCCAAAAATACTTAAAAATTTTTTTAAACTAATTGTTTTATTTGAGTGTGATTGACACACAGTGTTGTATTAGGTCCAGTCAAACATACTTTACTTTGAACATACATATCAAAGTAAGCTAAATATGTACTTTTGGAACTTGGAAACAATTAAATACATATTAAAATGGTGACCTGCAGCAACAAAAACTAAACTTAGAATGTTTGAAAATTACTTTATCCTTCTTTAAAATTGAATTCATTTTGCAATTTATGAATCACTATTTGTGATAATACAAAGGTGTTTCTATTCATATGATTTATGAATGTCTGATAATTCCAAAAAAATAAACAAATTTCTACTTATATGTCTAATAGTACCAAAAAATAAACTTAAGCAAATTCTATCATAGCATAGCTAGAAAGCTATCACTTAATTAAGTAAAATCACATATTTTCAAGTTATTTTCAGGAAAGTTTGCAAACTCAATGCAAAGATCATTTATTTCTATTAGTATTATAGTCATTATCATTGTTAGAAGCAGGATTTACCAATGTGGATAATTTGGCCAAGTTTGAAATTTTTCTAAACTCTAAAACAGAAACCATACCATTTTACCTAAAGTAGAAAAATGCCAAACATTATCCTTTGCTGCATGAAAGAGGTAATCTGGGGGCAATATAATTTGATAAATTAGGGTGTGTGCGGTTGGTAGTGGATAGGGATATGGGGTGCCAGAGTGCAGTAGAAAAAGCCAGGAGGGTAACACTTGCACATTTCCTTTCCTGATTAGAACAAGCAACAAACAGCTAAGATCTATGAATGAACATCAGAATGTATGCGTGGTGTTGCGCATTAGAGACAGTTGTAAGTGGCTACTTTGCAATGAGAGCACTAGAATGGAAACAGAAACCCGGAACATGGGGCATATGATGAGTCCACTTTCCAACATATTTCAGTGGGATTGGACTTAGTGATTGCAGTAAAAAAGTTTAAAATTAACTGTAACAAACTCTATTGGACATTTAGTTTAGACTGTGTAGGATTCTTTATGATAGAACTGATATTTCCCTAGTTTAGGGCTGACTGATTTAATGTCTTGATCTCCCTTGTTATCAGTTGCCAGTTATGTCTGTCTTGGCCAGTGATCAGACCAACCAATGGCACATCTCAGAAAGCTCTAGCAAATATTTATTTCTAGAAAGAGAGAATTCACAAGTGGGGAGAGATGCTATCAGCTGGGCTGAGGCCTACAAGACCATGACCTAGTAAAATGGAGGTAGAAGTCATGGAAAGTATATGATGCAAAGAAATTGCAAATCTCAAAGGCACCAATCAAATATACATTTAACTGTGATCCCATCAACTTAGAAGGCAAAGGCTTGCCTCTTAATGACAGCAGCCTGTAACAGAGTTTATAAAGAAAATAGAAAAGCCCCAAAATTATTCTCAGCCAGGTTAAGTTGTGGAAATCAGATGAGAAATGATTACAGAGAGGAACCCTTTTTTAAGAAAATGGGCCATTTTGTAGCAACACTAGAGAGATTCTCTTGACTTGTGAAGTTTGGACAAATATCCTAGTACATCCTCTATCTCTATGGGAACCACTCAACCACAGTTCTGGGAAATCTAATTTATTAAAAAAAAAAAAAGGTAAGAGGAATACATGTGGCATCCTACTAAGATACGATATAAGAAAAGGAGAAAATAATCAACATAAATTTCCTACAGGTAATCAAAACTCACCAGAAATATGTGCCATTAAATGGATGAAAATCATAACCCAACATTCTATTTGGAATTTAATCAGAGAGTGAGAGCTACTATGAGTAACATAGAATAAGGGCATTCTTTTAAGGGTTAGACTTTATGCAGTTTTGGGAATTGCCTCTGTATCTAGTGTTGATCTTGAAGTCTCTTTAGGTCAGCAAGAATGACAGTTGAGAAGGAGACAAGGATGTGGAGGAGAGTAAGGATAATTTGTAACATGCATCTGTCTTTGACCATATCCATCTTTGAATGTGTTCATTCTTACTGTTTGATTTGTTCATCAGTGACATGAGAATCGTCTTCCCTGAATCAGATGATAATTTTTGTACTAGGATATCATTTCCCCATTTTCCTGTGCTATTTACAGTGTGAAAACTATAGGCACAACACGATTTTAAATTTAGTTTGTGTTATTAATGTTATTCCATTGCTCTCTAAGTCCAAACAATCAGCAAACAATAAATAAAATGCTGATTTCAGCATTTGCCCATTTCTGTGGTGTAGATACTCTCTCCGTGGTCAATTTCAGGGTACCAAAATGCCATCACTGAACAGAAAATTGGAAAGAGAATGCATCATTATATAGTATTTCCACCATGCACATAAAATAGACATAAGTAACCTCAAAAGTGTAGATAATAGTAATATGCAGTAAAATAATTTGGAGGAAAGAGATTGGGATATTTATTATTTTGTGGTTATTATTGTATATATAATTGTAAGTTTATGTAATTTAAAGAATACCTGCATTTAACAACTGGCTTATCAAATTCCTGGAAATCAGTAATCAGCTCTTACCAGCCAGTATGAGCCATCTCCAATAAATTGTACACATAGCATTTGTGTACTTCACTGTGTGTAAATTAAACCTCAAAAAAATATTAACAAAATGAAACTTACTAATTAGTCAATTTGCTTTTAAGAATTCTGTGGGTTAGCAATTTTGAAATTAATTATTGTATATTCTGGGCTTGAGGAAAATGTGTAAATATATTGATGATGATGGGAGACAGTTTTTCACCCTTGAGGAAGGAAGTTAAAAACATCAAAATAGGAGAAACTAGACTACATCTTGTGCTATTGGACTGGAGTAGGAGGTATTTATTTAGATATATACACAAATAAATATACATATATATGTTTATATGTGCACGTATACATTTATATGTATAAAGATGTAGATAAATGTCTGTGTATCTAATATTTATATGTACATATGTGTATGCATATGTATGTATATGGCTAAATATACATATACATTTATCTCTGTTGGGACAGCCTAGAATCAAAGATATGCCAGTCAATCTGTGTACATCTATTGTCCATGAGTGCTTGTTTCTAAGCACCATTCATCATTAAAAGGAATCAGGGCTTCTTGGAGAAGTGTCTGATTTCAGGAGTGGGGAAGGAAAAGAGCAAAATGAACCAGAGAAAACATTTTATGTCACAAATTAAGGAAATGCACAAAGAATCAAGAGCACATATTAAGAGGATACAGGAGCTAAACAAGGGTTATGGATTAGTAACCCACTGAATATAATTTGAATCTATAAATACATTCTGATAATAAATGAATACAAGAGAAAGGAAAATTTGTCCATACTGTAGAATCCTATCTAACTAATATAAAAGGAATAATGGATTTAGAAACTTAAAAATGGATGATAAAAAGCCAATTAAAATTTGATAATGAATAGGAAATTTATAAATTCTCAAGATCTACCACCCAAGTTACTTTTTAATTAAACAAAAAGCAGTATCTTTATAATGGGGAGGTGTGGTAAACTTTACCTTAACCAAGTAATCAATGTTAATCTCACCAAAATCAGAAAGTAATAGCATGTGCATTCTAATTTGATATACTGAGATGTAACACCATTTTATCAATGGTATTTGTGCCAAAAATGCATAACCTGAATCTATTCATCAGGAAATATTAGAACCAATATATGGAATTTCTCAAAACAATGAGCTGGGATCACAAAAAGATGGGATTTCAACAAAACAATGCTTGTCTTTGTCAAAACTGTCAAGGTCAGGAAAAACAAAGAATTTCAGAATAATTCTTCCTGATTAAAGGAGATTAAAAAGACATGGCATGACTAAGTTGGATTTATCCCAGGAATGCAAGGATGTTTCAATATTCAAAATTCAATCAATGTGGTTCGCCAAATCAATAAACTAAAAAAAGGAGACCTGTATCATTAACAAGCACAGGGAAAATAATTTTGAGGATTCAATATCCATTCGTGATGAAATTCTCAACTAACTGAAGGGATTTTATTCAACTTGATAAACGAGAAGTTACAAAAAAAAAACCCTCATAGCTAATATGTACTTAATGGTGAAAAGATAATGCTTTCCTTCTAAGATCAAGAACAAGGGAAGGTGTTTGATATTGTCATCTAAACATCATTATACAGGGTATTTCAGCCAGCACAATAAGGAAAGAAAAATAAATAAGAAAAGAAAAATAAGGGTGCCTAGGTGGCTCAGGTGGTTAAGCATCTGCCTTAGGCTCAGGTCATGATCTCTAGGTCCTGGGATTGAGACCCTGTTGGGCTCCCAGCTCAACAGGGAGTCCGCTTCTCCCTCTCGCTAAACCCCTCCCCCTGCTTGTACTTTCTCTGTCTCTATCTCAAATGAATAAATAAAATCTTAAAAAAAAAGAAACAAAAAATAAGAAGCATACAAATTGGAAAAGAAGAAATAAAAATGTCTCTGTTCACAGATGACATGATTGTCTTTGTAGAAATTCAAATCATCTACAAAAGAGCTCCCAGAACTAATAACTGAATTTTTCAAGGTAAAAAGATACAGTCAGTGTAATAAAATCAATTGCATGTATGTATACTACAAATGTAAATTTGGAACTTTCTATAAAGAGAAACAGTACCATTATAATACCATAAAACATGAAATGCTGGTGGATAGTATACCAAAATATGTTAAATGTTTACATGTTATAAACCACAAAAGAACCTCTAAGCAAAGAGAGATATATATCATATTCATAGATTGTCAAATAAGCACATGAAAGATGTTCAAAGTCATTAGTCAACAAGGTAATGAAAATTAAAGCCATGATGCGATACCACTACAAATCTACTACAATGACTATAATGATAATTTTAAGAACAACAATACAAAGTGCAGGCAAGGTTGTGGTGACACTGCAGTGCTCACACATTACTTGTGGGAATGCAGAAAACCCAAGTACTTTGGAGGAATCTTTGACAATTTCATATGAAGATAAACATATACTGACCGCATGATTCACAAATCTCATGCCTGAATGTTTAGAAAAGAGAAATGAAAACACATATTCACCTAAAGCATTATTCATAATAGGCACAAATTAGAAACAAACCAAATGTCCTCAATTTGGTGAATGAGAAAACCAACTGAGGCATATCTATACAACAGAATACTACTCTGAGAAAAAAAAAAAGGAATGAAATATTGATGCTTTACAACAATATGGAAGAATCTCAAATGCCCTGAACTAAGTTAAAGAAGTCAGAAATATTACAAAATATTACATAATGCATGGTTCGATTGAGATGAAATTTGAGAAATGACAAAGCCATAGGGATAAGAATCAAATCAGTGATAGTGAGGGGCTGGATTTGGGGAAGAAATTGTACACAAAATGGTGTGAGGAAACACACTGGCATGCCAGAAATACATGTCTTAATTTTGGTGCTTGTTAAGCAACTGTGCATATTTGTCAAAATTCATAAAGCTGGACATCTGAAATGGGTGAATTTTACATCAATAAACTTTAAAATAAAAGAAATGACAACTAAAGGCAAGAGATGATAAATTTGTTATTGAATTCTTAACAAGGGAAAAATGAGATATGAAAGACATTATCAGGACAACTGACAAAATTTGAATATGCTCTACTGGTTAGATAATGTTATCATAATTATAGTAAAGCTCCTAATGTTGATTATATTGCTGTGGTCATATAAGAAAATGTCCTTGTTCTTAGGAATTGTGTACTCAAGTATTTATTGTTAAAGGGACCTGGTATCTCCAACCATAGACATTAGTATATGGGTATATATGTATATATCCATAAATGTGTGTCCCTATACATGTATACATGCATATGTGTGTACACACACACACAAGATAGAGAATGAAGAGGAGAGGAAAATCAAAGGAGAGGAGATGAATAGTAAAGGCAATTGGGGTAAAATGTAAACACTTAGTGAGTTGGGTAAAAGGCATACTGGATTTTCTTATGCTATTCTTTCAACTTTAGGAATGTTTCAAATACAAAAATATACTTTCAAAAAGGAAATTAAATGCATAATATTTTGGGGAAAGAACTAAAACTGACATTATTCATAGACTACTTGATATTTTTTACATCAAATTCCAAATGTATCTACAGAAAATGTATAAGTATTAATAAATTAATTTATCAAGTTTAAGGTATATAATTATAATACTCCAAAGTCAATGTTAGAAGCATATAAAACATTCAAAATTTTAAAATGATGCAATGTAAAAATGAACTAAGGAGCATCAAATACCTTGGAATACATCTGAGGAAATATGTGCTAAGTCTACACTGTAGACTATAAAATATTACTGAGGCAAATTAAAGAATACAAAAATAAAAGGAGAGTTATAACATAATCATGGATTAGAAGACAGTATTGTAAAGATTTTCACCAATTTACCCTCAAATCCATCCATAAATTCAAAGGTATCCCATACAATGTCAGGAAGATTTTCTTTTGGTGGGTGGACAGAGAGAGAGATTTTCCAAAATGTATATAGAAATTTAAAAACTAAAACGTTTAAGACAATCATGTATAAGAAAAACAAGTGGAAAACTTATCTTAAGATTTACAGTAAGATTTATTATGTCTACTTTAATCATGGCAATATTCAATTGGAAAAGGATACACAAATAGATGATTAGACCAGAACACAGAGTCCATATACAACTCACATATGCATGAATATTTGATTTTGGAAAATGGGTAAGTAGTTGTACTGTAGTCACACAGTGGACTGCCATGTAGCAATGAGAATGAATAATCTAACGTACCTGGAAAATATGTGGAATCTCACAAGCAAGGAGAGCAAATGAAGTGACTGCAAAACAGGTGAGACATGGGGCACCTGGGTGGCTCAGTTGGTTAAGCATCTGCCTTCGTCTCAGGTCATGATCCCAGGGTCCTGGGATGGAGCCCCGCATCAGGCTCCCTGCTCCGCGGGAAGCCTGCTTCTCCCTCTCCCACTCCCCCTGCTTGTGTTCCCTCTCTCGCTGTCTCTCTCTGTCAAATAAATAAATAAAAAATCTATAAAGTTCTATTTCAGTTTATAAAAAAAAAAGTGGGACATGAAAGACTATATGCCATATGATTCCATTATCAAAAAGTAAAACATTTCTTAAAGCAGAACTATTCCGTCCCGATAGAACTGTGGAAAGTGGGTACTCTGGGGGAGTGTGCTGTGACAGAAAGGGGGGCACAAAAGGGCTTTGGGGTCCTGAAAATGTTTATTAGCCTAGATGCTGGTTATATGGGTATATTGGTTAAAATATATCAAACAATGTACTTGTGATAAGTGAATTTTCAGCATATCTGCCATAGTTCAATAGATTTTAAGTTAAAAAAAAACTTTGAAAAAATATGAGAAAATTAGAGTAAGAATTAGAATTAAATAAGGTTTTTTTCTTCCTTAGACTAAGGTTAGGAGAGAATGGGTATTTGGTAGAGGGAAGAGAGAGAAGGAGCTACAATTTGTTAGTCTTTATTGCATTTATCTTTTTTTACCCCATACAGGGTAAAGTAACCTAAAATTTAAGAGTGTTTGAGTGCCTTTACTCGCATGGAAAGGTGGTCAGAATTCACTGCACAAACGTTGTCAAGGGATGCCTTTGATATTCTCTGTTGTAACATACAGAATAAACCCTAGTGAAGCACTTTGAAGGCTACTAAAATTTGGGCTCACTGCTGGAACACTTAACTTCTGTGACCTTTACTGAAGGCATGCCAGGAACTATACAGAGCACTGTGCTGTTTCCTGAAAGAAACTGTCACATGGGATTAGAAATTCAGTCAGAAATTTGACTTTGCCCATAGGTTCTGGTGTGAATTGATTAGATTAGAGAATGTTCTAAAATAAAAATTCTTACTTTTTGATGCTGGTGAACTGTGTAAAAACTAAAAATCAAAATATTAAGAAGTCTGTTTTCTAATTTTTTTTCAAAACAGAGAAGTTCTGTTATATAAAATTCTTGATGTTAGTTGCTCATTTAACCTATTTGCAATTGATGTAAATTCCCAACATAGCAAGCTATTTATTAACACCTCAAGGCATTTTCTATACTTAATGTATTTTTAAATATCAGATTAAAAAATATTTTCTAAAACTGAGTAATATAATTTTAAAGGCCCCAACACATCAAAATTTAAGTATTTTAGCCCTTTAAGTTTAACGTACTTTTAAATGCATTTTAAAATGCATAACGTTGAACCCCAGTGGTTCAATCAGTTGAGCGACCGACTCTTGATTTTGGCTCAGGTCATGATCTCAAGAGTCGTGATCTCAGGGTTGTCAGATCAAGCCCTGCGTAGGGCTCTGCGCTGAGCATGGAGACTACTTAAAATTCTTTTTCTCCCTCCACACCTCCTCCCTGCTCGTGCTCTCTTGCTCTTTCTCTCTCTAAAAAAACAAAATGCAAACAAACAAAACTGCATAACATGTCAACTCAGGAGAAATCAAACTCTCATCTCTTCAACTTGGACAGGTCAATTGTACAGATAGCAGTAATAGTAATAATTGCAGCTAATATTTTTCGACCTCTTACATGTCAGACACTAGGTTAAATCCTTTATAGAGTTTAATCTACACATTACTTAGACAACTCTGGTAATAACAGGCTTATAATGGGTATTGCCACTAATATATTCTCTGTTATAATATACAGTATAATGTAATACAATAAATAACATTATATATGTACATATACATGTGTCAGTACACCAAAATATACAGGTTTTACAGACCTCTTTATCTGATCAAGAACATTAAATGAAGTAAAAATGAAACTATGAATAACAACAAGTAGTTGCCTCTCAGTTGCTTAAAAGTCTTTAAAAAAAAGCACACCTCTCTCTTCCATAATTTTTAGGACAAATTATAAACCAGTTGAGTCACATTTTGGAAATTAAAGCATTTCAAAGACATGGGGACTATTAGAGAGCTCTCATCAGAGTTAAAATCTTTAAATCATTTTCTCTTTAAATAGGAAAAAATGGAAATAAACATTTAAACTCAAGTAGATAGGATAGGAACAGCATGACAAACAGAGCAAGTGGGAAGACGATTAACAAAGATAAAGGGGAAATTAATTAACTACACATTGCAAAACATTGGAATAGCCAATTATTTAGAAGAACCAAGCTAATGAGGTAAAAAAGAGAAATAACAACAGAACTCAGATTCCAAGAGATTTTTAAAATATCTGAAAATACCTTGTAATGTGAACACAAATAATGAATTTGGTAATTACAATAAAATGCATGACTTTTTAAAATATATATATTATGAATATTGCTTTTAAAAACTATTAACAGTTTAGGCAATTTAATATCACCCCTAATTTTAATAGTATGCTAGAACTTATAAGTAATGAAATAAGATGTGTAAAAAAAGAGGTATGAATATTGAAAAAGAGTGCATAAAATTATTGTACTAACATATGATTGCCTACCTGGATGATTTAAGCAAATAAGCTGAAAATCTGTAAGAACCAGTGAGAGAGTTATGTAGAAGTCTAGCTCAAATAGTTAATATTCAGGAGAGGTGGTGGTGTGGGACTTCTACAAAACCACAAAAGTGCTCCTGTCTTTCACAGCTCCCATGGAGTTAATCCACTCACCAAATATGAATGAGATTCTATGCGATGGGTTAAAATCAAATGGGACCTTGATCCTGTTCTATAATATACCCAGGCCTGTAGAATGAAACTTACCCTTTTTATTGTGAAAAATAACGTGGGCATATATTTCTTCTTATTGTTTCGTTTCTTTGCATCGAGTGTGAGGATGATAAAATGGCTTAGTAAAGGTAGTAAAATAAGTACAATCACTTAAAAAAAAACACTAAATACTCAACTATTGACAGCCAAAACCTGACTGAAACTATAAAGCTAACAAGATACAATTCAAAATAATAACAATGTAAAATAATGAGATAATTTTTACAAGAAACATATAGGACCTATATGAGGAAATTCGAGGAAAACTAGAAGGAATGTAAACAGGATTTGCTGACTGACAAATTTTTACCAAGTACTGATCTCAGCCGCCTCTTAAAATTGATCTACATTTACTTTGGTCCCAATCAGAGCACCAGGATGAGGGTGAAATTTTGAAAATGTGGTAGGGAATCATACCAGAGGTTACATAAATGGCTAGCAAGACGCTGAGTGTAAACCAAGCATTGTAAGATGTCCCAAAGGAAGCTGAGTGACATGTAAAGTTACTGTCACCATATACCAGTAGGTGCTTGACATGAACAGAGCATCTCTTATAGGAGATGCAGTGTTTCCTAATGGTGAAAGGCAGGGAATAGAACGGAAAGAGACAAAGATAAATATGAAGCCATTTCTCCCTCCAAGAACTCTCCGTATTGTGCTGGAGACAATGTTTAACAACTAATTAAAATACCTTGTAATGATTATTATAACAAGACAGAAAGGACCACAATAATATTTGAATGGGGTCTTTCATATACTTTTCAACATTGGAATTAGAAGAGTGGGAAAATCCTGGAAGATAAATTCGTGTATACAAAGAAGCAGAGTGTGGGAAAGCTTGCTTGGAATTAGCTTTCTGTAGCTGGAGTTCATGATGTGAATAGTGAGAGCCAAGACTGGAAATCCAGATGAGGTCTCTTGCATGAAGGACTTTGTCTGATATTCTAAAAAAGTACATCTTAAATCTATATATATATAGATGTGGGAGTTCATATTTACACACAATGTATGAACAGAAACTTAAGGTGCTCAGTTTTATTTATGCAGCAGGAACTTATCTCGTAGCAACCTTTTCATTTTTTAAAGATTTGTTTATTTTAGAGAGAGAGTGTGTGCAGAGGGGAGGGGCAGGCAGAGGGAGAAGGAGAGAATCTCAAGCCGACTCCCCTCTGAGTGTGGAACCTTGGCAATGCAGGCTCAATCTCAGGACGCAGAGATCACAACCTGTGCCAAAACCAAGAGTTGGACGCTTAACCAACTGCACCACACAGGCACCCCTCTTCTACCAACCTTTAACAAAATTGTCACTGTTATTTGGATAAATATGGATGTCATTTCACCAAGAGATTTTGAGGCTGCATGGAAAAACATACTACATGTTTAGTGAGTTTGGATTAAAAATGATGGTTGCATTTCTTAGATTTCATACATGAAATAAAAGGAAAGGTAAATTGCATTCATCTATTAATTTTTAAAGTGAGGCATTAATCTTAAATCATTTTGTTGGTATCCTTACTAAAACTGGTTGTATTAAAAATCATAGTAGTTCTAATACTTGTCTTTAAATGAGTTCACCGCAATTACTGAAGCTTTCTTCTAAAAATATCAACTAACAGGAGCAGAGGTGCCTAAAACTTTTGCCCTTCAAATGTCTCCTAATGGACATAAAGGGGAGAAAAATTACTTTAATATGAACAGAGATGCCTTTGGCCACTTCTGGAAATAAATCACACTGAATGCAAATGAATTCTCTAAGATACATCTTATTTGTGCTCTTATTATTTATCAGACAGTTAACATCAGGCAATTTCTGAATAATAAAATAATTCTCAAAATAAGTGAGAGGAATTTCTTTCACTTGATTATTAATTATGGAAACTAACCTCAACTCTTTAGACTCACTGCTGCATTGCTCAGATTGAGAAGTACAAAGTGAAGACCCTGCTGTGTGGGTAAACTGATGACTCACTTTTAATATCAGGTTGAGCCAGGAACTCAAACTCTGCCAAGTTGACTCCACAGGGAGTCCCACTTCAACCCACTCACATTTCCTAATAACAGCACTCTTTTTCAATAGTGCTGAAATAAACTGAGCTCCTCTTTGGCATTTTGCTTTGTAAATGAAGGTAGCATGTAAAATAATGAATTGCAGTGATTTCTAGGATAAAGTGTTTAAAGCAGCAAGTTAAAAGGACACCTATATTATGACAATGGCAGGCAATTGTGTCCTAATGAAAATGAGAAAAGATTGACTTTCAGGATACCTTTTGCTCCCATTCTATTCCACCTGCAGAACAAGAAAAATAATTTTGTTGTTATCTATAATATGAAGGTGGTAGTAGGGAGGAGGGGCATTTATTAATTTATGCTTATAAAAATAGGAGTTGGAAAGAGGTTTAATTTATAAACTTGAGGCCAAAGAAGCTTCATGTGATGTAGACCATGCATTTCTGTGTTTTGACATTGGGATTTAAGCTATCACGCTAGTTAGGATTTTTATGACTCCTTTAGACATGTTTATTTGAAATCTCTCTGGCTTTGCTTGGTGAACTCTAGACATGCAAAAGTACCCTGAGGGCACACACTCACCTCTAGCAGATTTGTTTCCCATTTTTCTCCTTTTAGAACTCTGGCTCTACCACTATTGCCACCCAGATCAAAAGCCTCATGTTTATTGTCCTGGCCACATGGTGGAAATATATCTCTGGGAAAGCCTTGCCTAGGTTTCCTGCCTGAAAAGACAAAATACTTTCTGTTCAGACATGAAGATTGTCCTTAAAGAGGCTTGTGTTTGCACATGAAGCTGCACTACCACACTGATGGCAAATCCAGCAACATTTTGAGATGGTAACAAATCACTGCTTTGGTTTTGTTTCTTTAATGTTCACTTCCCTCCCCTCTCCACAGCACCGGGTTCTTTGTAAAAGTCATTCTGACGACTTCGGGGCACATTGTTCTTCCTGAGACTAAAAGACGCAGTTGGTTGTGCAAAGGACTGGTAATTTGAAATGCTTTCACTGAGCTTTGAAAGGTGAGCCACATTATCAATCACACTTGCTATGTTATGAGTGTGGTGCCTTCATGATACTGCAGGTGTACGCTCAGGGAATTAAATAAACAATCCTTTAATTGAACAGATCCCAGAGTAGTGCCAACACCGAGCAACCCAGTCTTACTCAATAGCAGGATTTCAATTACCAAGGTAAAAGCATAAAAATAGTAATAATAAAAAGCAGACATATCGGGCGCCTGGGTGGCTCAGTTGGTTAAGCGACTGCCTTCGGCTCAGGTCATGATCCTGGAGTCCCGGGATCGAGTCCCGCATCGGGCTCCCTGCTCAGCAGGGTGTCTGCTTCTCCCTTGGACCCTCCCCCCTCTCATGCTCTCTCTCTCTATCTCATTCTCTCTCTCAAATAAATAAATAAAATCTTAAAAAAAAAAAAGCAGACATATCTAGTGATCTATGCAGCCACACACAGTTATGCTTTATTAGCATACAGAGTGTTGGCTTTTTCTTTTTCTTTAGTTTTAAATTTTTATTCCAGTATAGTTAACATACAGTGTTGTATTAGTTTCAAGTGTACAATATGGTGATTCAACAGTTCTATACATTATGCAGTGCTTATCATGATAAGTGTACTCTTTAATCCCCATCACCTGTTTCACGCATCCTGCACCCACCTCCCCTCTGGTAACCATCAGGTTGTTCTCTATAGTTAAGAGTCTATTTCTTGGTTTGTCTCTCTCTCTCTCTCTTTCTTTCTTCCTTTGCTCATTCATATTGTTTCATAAATTCCACATATGAGTGAAATCATATGATGTTTGTCTTTCTCTCACTTATTTCGCTTAGCATTATAATCTCTAGCTCAATCCATGTTGTTGCAAATAGCAAGATGTCATTCTTTTTTGTGGCTGAATACCACATCTTCTTTATCCATTCATCAATCAATGGACACTTGGGCTCTTTCCATAATTTGGCTGTTGTAACTAATGCTGCAGTTAACATCGGGGTGCATGTATCCCTTTGAATTAGTGTTTTTGTATTTTGGGGTATATACCCAGTAGTGCAATTACTGGATCATAGGGTAGTTCTATTTTTAACTTTTTGAGTAGCCTCCGTACTATTTTCCGCAATGGCTGTACAAGTTTGCATTCCCACCACCAGTGCAAGAGGGTCCCTTTTTTTCCACATCCTTGAAGTGTTGGCTTATTCTAATCAGAAATTTTATTTTGTGACCTAAACTTATTAAGAGTCCTCTATTCTGCTTTGTAGAGAACAATGTTAGAAAGAAGAAGAGGAGGAAGGAAAGGGGAAACAAAAAGAGATGAGCAGGAGGATGATAAGGAGGAGGAATAAGAAAAAAAGTAGAAGCAAAAGTAAATGAGAGGCACCTCGGTGGCTTAGTCCATTAAGCAGCCAACTCTTAATTTCAGTTCAGGTCATGATCTCAGGGTGATGAGATCAAGCCCCGCATCAGGCTCTGTGCTCAGCAGGAGTCTGCTTGAGATTCTCTCCCTCTGCCCCTCCCCCTGCTTATGTGCTCTCTCTCTCTAAAATAAATAAATAAATATTTTTTTAAAAAGTAAATAAAACTGCCCATACAATGAAAGGATCTATGTATCAAGATATATACATTCAAATATAACCTAGAACATGACCATATCAATTACATCAATAAACGTATATGGATTAACACATCTATTAAAAGACAAAGAGTCTTGGTTGTCCAAAATCAGCATTTAATGCTATGCTTATATGAGAGACACACATAAAACAGAGATTAGATAAACTTAAAATGAGAGAATGATAAGACATTAGGCAAATGTTAAGTGAAATGAAGTAGGACTTATTAAGTTGATAACTGATTGCTTAGGATTCAGTACAAAGAGATGAAAAGACAGAAAGAAAGACATTTTTAATGCCTAGGCTTCAATTCAGAATGAAGAGAAAATAGTTACATTTATCTAACAATACCCGAGCAAATTTCATAAAGCAGAAACAAAAGAAGATATCAAAAAACAGACAAATACACTAATAAAGGGAGATTTTTGACATATGTCCCTCTTACAAAGGCAGATCAAGTGGACAAAAAGAAAATTATTGAAGACCAAAACAACAAAATCAGTAAGATGATTCTGGTAAACACTGAAACTGTTAATAGAGAATACATCTTATTCTTACAAAAACCTCAACAAATTTGAAAAAAATAGAAATAACACAAGTAGTATTTTCTGACTATAACACAATAAATCTAGAAATTAATAGAGAATTTTAAAATTTTCCTCACCTAAATATGGAAAGAAAAACACATTGTCAATTATTAAAGAATTTCAAAGTCAAAATAAATATTTGAAAAACAAAGGTGATAAAAACATGACATTAGAATTTCAGGAATATAGCTAAAATAGTGATGACTGAAAAATGTATTACTTGAGATTACTATGTCAAAAAATGATGGAAGAAATGAATAAATTAACTCCTCCTTCAATATCTGAAAAAATAATAACTGAACCAAAAGAAAGTATAAGTATGTGATAAAGGTAAAAACAGAAATTAACAAGTTAGAAATTGAAAAAAGAGTAGAATCAAAAAAAATAACAAAACAGAAAAGCATTAACTAAACTAAGAAAAAAAACTAATACAAAAAATTAGCAATCACAAAGGAGACAGTCATCAAAAGACAATTTATACCACATCTTCCTTAGCCACTGGTCTATTGTTAAACACTTAGGTTGCTTCCATATCTTGGCTTTTGTAAATAACACTGTGATAAACATAGGAGTGCATATATCTTTCCAAATTAGTGTTTTAGTTTTCTTTGGGTAAATACCCAGTAATGGAATTATTGGATCATACAGTATTTCTATGTTTAATTTATTGAAGAATCTCCATACTGTTTTCCTCAGTGGCGATACCAATTTATGTTCTCACCAACAGTGCACTACTGTTCCTTTTTATCCACATTCTTGCCAACACTTCTTATTTCTTGTCTTTTTTATTTTAGCCATTCTGACAGGTGTAAGTTAGTATCTCACACATACATACACATACTGAAATATTACACATCTGTAAAAATGGATAAGATCTTTCCACTTGTGACAAAGTGGATGGGTCTAGAGGATATTATGCCAAGTGAAATGAGTCAAACTGAGAAAGACAAATACCGTAAGATTTTACTCTTATGTAATCTAAAAAACAGATGAATAAACAAACAAAAAGCAGAATCAGACCTAAAAATACAGAGGACAAACTGATGGTTGCCAAAGGGAAGCAGGATGGGGAAATGGACAAAATGGGTGAAGGGGAGTGGAAGATTCATGCTTCCAATTTGGAATGAATAAGTCACAGAAATAAAAGGCACAACATAGGGAATATAGTGAATGATCTGCTTTCCATAGTGGCTACACATTTCCACCAACGATGTTCCCAACAAGGGTTCCCTTTTTTCCTCACCCTCATCAACACTTGTTATCTTTTGCCTTTTGATTATAATCATCCTAAGAGGTGTGAAGAGCTAGTTCATTATGGTTTTTGAGTTGTATTTCCCTAATGATTAGTGAATTTGAGCACTTTTTCATATACATATTGGCCATTTGTATATCTTCTTTGGAAAAAATGTCTATTCAGGTTCTTTGCCCATTTTGAAATCAGGTTATTTGGTTTGTTTGTTTGCTATTGCATCATATGAGTTCCTTATATATTTTGGAGATTAAACCTTTATCAGATATATGGTTTGCAAATATTTTCTCCCATTCCATGGATTGTCTTTTCACTTTGATCATTACTTCCTTTGCTGCACAGAAGCTTTTTTGTTTGATGTAGTCCCATTTATTTATTTTTATTTTTGTTGACTTTTGGTGTCATATCCAAAAGATCATTGCCAAGACCCAATGTGAATGAGTTTTCTCCTTAGAGTTTTTAATCCATATTAAGTCCATTTGACTTTATGATATAGGGCTCCAATTTAATTCTTTTGCATGTGTGTATCCAGTTTTCTCAGCATTTATTGAAGAGACTATCCTTTCTCCATTGTGTATTATTGGTGCCTTCATCAAAAATTAGTTGACTATATATGCACGGGCTTAATTTAGGGCTCTCTATTGTGTTGCATTGATGTGTGTGCCTTTTTTTAATGACAATACCATACAGTTTTGATTACTATAACTTTTTAAATGTATTTGGAAATCAGGAAGTGTGATCCCTCCAGCTTTGTTGTTCTTTTTCAAGATTGCTTTGACTCTTTGAGGTCTTTTGTGGTTACACATGAATATTAGCATTTTTTTTCTTTCTGTTAAAAATGCCATTGCAATTTGGGGAGGGGTTGCATTGAATCTGTAGATTGCTTTGTGTAGTATGCACAATATTAATTCTTTCAATTCATGAACAAGAGATATTTTTCTATTTGTTTGTATCTTCTTCAGTCTTTCATCCATGTCTTACAGTTTTACATATGTAAATTTAGAATATGCTCTAGGTAGCAACACAAATCATAAGGGAAAAGAATGAACTTTTTAATAAGTCCTGCTAGAATAAATGAACAGCATTGTAGAGAATGACAAAATTGGATTGATTCTTTATATCATATGTCAAGGTCAATGTGATGTGAAACAGAAATTTAAATTTAAGAAACAGAAACATACAAGTACTGGAAAATAAAGCATAAGTGAATTCCCCTATATTCCGGGTGTGGGGAGAACTTTCCTAACCATCACAAAAATTCATCGATATAAAGGAAAAATGTGATATATTGGAATACATAAAAATCTTTTAAATGTGTCATAGAAAAAAACACAGTAAGTATAGTAAAATACAAATGTCAAAGTGTTGAAAATATTTTCAAATAAAGTTGCAGGCTCTATAAGTTTCTTATTACTAATGTAACAAATCGTTGCAAAATTAATGTCTTAAAACAACATAAATGTATTATCTTACAGTTCTGGAGGTCAGAAATCTAAAATGGTCTTTGCTGTAGGGCTTCATTTCTTCAGGATGCCATAAGAAGAGAATCCATCCTCTTATCTTTTCCAGATTCTAGAAGCTGCCAGCATTCCTTGGTTCATGACCCTTTCCTTTATCTTCAAAGGCAGCAGCAGAGCCTTTCATTATACATTTTCAATTTTTAAAACTATGTCTCTTACAATAGCTTCTGGGCATTTTTATAAAAAATAAATATAATGACCTATCTTTCTAAATCAACAAAATTTTGAAAGCTCTTAAAGCTTTGTTTACAAAGGAAGTATGATGTTTAGAAATATAGCATGGACTTTCCAGTGGTATGTTCTGCATAACTGTTCTGCCTTGTGTCTACATAGCCTGGATCAGGGCTAGAAATTAGGGGGAAAGAAGGCCCTACATTCAGTTGTAGAATAATTATCTGTCCATTTTATTTCAATCACAACTGATACTTTGAATTCTTGGAAGGAAATGTACTAGCCAAATTTTGTCTTGGTCTCTTTATGGGTAGGAGTTCTGAGTATTTTGAATGATGCTACTGTATTTATAGTTGCAAGTCTGTACTGTGGAATGAACCTTATAGAGCTTATTACTATAAATGTAAATATAATTTTATAAAAAACACAGTATATTCGATCTCCTTCTTCCCTTGTTTAGTACCTTAGTTCGGTTTGGCCAAGGAGAATCTTTCTACCTTGCTCTCTTAGATCCTTTTTTTCTTTTGATCTTTTCATCGTCCTCATTTTGCACAATTCAGTGACTGTGTTCTATACCTCAGTCTTTGTTGGAATCATAATTTTAATTTTTCATTTGCCACAGAGCATTCAATTACTTTTTGTACAGTAGGTCAAGGTAAGGCATATGTCAACTAAAATCTTTATGATTCAGTTGCTTTCACCATTGGTATTGCTCTGAAACTACCCTTGCACATGCCCATGCGTGCAAGAACTGTGGGGCTCTTGAGTGCATGCTATACAAAAGCCATTCCTCTCTGCGCTTTCTCTTTGTACTGAGTAGGAATGCTGAGACTAGTAAAATGGGCCATCTTGACTTTTATTTTTTTGCAAAAAAAGTGGATAAAATATATTGAGTACTTTTTGACAAGATTTCTCCATTGTTCAGAAGCTTTTGATTATTTATGGCTTTCAGATGCCTCTGTTACTCAGCTGCTTAGGGTTTTACATATTAGGCTTTGCAATACTAACCTTGTAAGAGTACCAAAGAATTGACTAAAATGTGATTATATATACACATTGGAAATTCCTTGTGCTAGTGAAGTATTCTCCCAAACCTTAGTAATTTGGAATAAGTGTTTTGGAGAGTTCAAATTTAAGATCAACACATAACTGATCAGACTATAATATGCAAAATCAAATTAGAAATAGAGTAAAACTTCACCTCTGAGACTTTGCTGTTGCATAATTTAATATATAAACTTATCTAAAGAAGCGTTTCTTTGGAAGAGGGTATATTTGGGTGAGGTATATTTTAGTTCATTTAGCTATGAACTAAAAAGTGGTAGGCATACAGACAGATGAAATATCTTCAAGCCAGAAAGCCCAGGGGAGAAAGGAGCCTTTGCAAATGGACTTTATGCATGCTATACTCCTTCACAAAGCCAACATGTGGTATAGAATGGAGGAGACTATTGGCAGTGAATTTTGGCATCTTATCCTGTTGAGATGAACACAGTAGCCTATCTTACCATGTTCCACTAAAGTTTTACTAAGTCTCTTTTTTATCTGGTTTCATGTATATTGAGAGAACTTCTATTTAATTTTGATTTTCCATTTGATTTTTACTGAGAGATGATATGCTAATCAAGCATACATTAACATTCCGATTTCTGGTAATGTTCTATTTCTCATTGCAAATTTAAAATTTCTCTTTGGGTGTTATTTAGACAGTAAAGAAATCTATTCTGATCTTGTAGACTGGATTATTCGTGTTCACGTAACAGTTTTTCTCTTCCAAATTAGTAAGCAGTCATTTTTCTTTGATATAATTCTCTCTTGATTGAATTGCTGAAGTTGAGTATACCCCCAAAGGCAGATATACTATACATGTGCTGATGAAATCAAGACTTAGGATTTTGTTAAATTGACCATGCAGTCAACAAAAATTTATTGAGTGCCTACCACATATCACATCGTTCTAAGTACTTAGGACATATCAGAAAACAAAACAGACAAAATTCCTACCCTCAGATTCTAGCTCAGACTTCCTTAGTGGTAATGTATGGACATCTGTGAGGTGTCTTCCTGACAGCTTGCTAGTCTTTCTTCTGCCCGGCATGCTCAAATGTAATTAAAATATTTGCCTTTCAAGTGAGTAACATTTATACTAGATAACTCCAGGAGGAAGTATGTCATTTCTATCTCATTTTAAGAAATATTTTATTATAAGGCGCTTAAAATATTCTCTTTCTCACAAAGTTTGCAGTTTTCCCATTTCCAGGACACAGTTTTTCTTGGAAAATCAAATTCCCTGCCCGTACATTCTGAATCATTATCTCTTTCTAATCAGAGCCATCATCGCTCTTTGGGATTAAAAGTTCAGCTGTGAAAGCGTTGTTGAATTCTTCCTCCCCATCTATTTAAATGATAAATTAGCTTCTTTATACAGCAATATTCCTCTGAAAACTCATTTTGGATTTTTGTGCAAAAGGAAAGCATATCTTTCAATGGAAAAAGCATAATTAGTTCCTAGATTTTATACTCATAGGGTACTCTTTCTAAAGCCAAGGAGTATTCAATGAATGCATCCATGTGATATGGGATGTATCAGTCTCTTAAAGGCATCAGCAAGTATTTCCATCAAAAGTGTCTCCACTGCAAATCTCCAATGAGCACAAAATCCTTCCACAAAGTCAGCAACTTGCTAATTATATGATATTTTAGAATTCCACACTGATTAAACATATTTTAAATAATGCCTAAAGTTTGGTAATTGACCTCATGTATATCTGTGTATTTATGAAAAAGTTCCAGAAAAGTAGCAATATGGTTTTACTTTTATGCTTAGTCTCAGCTTTTTCTTTTTCCATGTCCTTTTTCCACATCCCATTTTTCTCCCTTAAATCTTTCTTTGGTGTTCTGTGTCTTCTATATCTTTAATATCCTAGTTCAGACTTTTATCATCATCAGACTAGAGCATTGCAATAGTCTCCCTAACTCAGAGCTGCTCAAATGACTGATAGAAGGTAACAATATAAGTATAGAAATTGAGCTTAAACATTTAGAAACTAGTATAGCATTTGGATGTTTTTGAGAATTCTAAGCATGTAATGACTGGATCTGTCTCACTGAATAGGTTGTGGACCATTTAGGGTGTTGTTGACTTATGGTGAGTGGCATGTGACACAAGGTGAACACTAGTGATGTGTGCAATATGACGGCATATTGGTCTGCAGCCAATTGGAAATTAAAAACAAAAGAAAATCAATAAACAAAAAACTTGTCCAACAAAAATGGTTGGCAAATTACTGACCTAATTACTCTCTCTGTCTTCCTCTTCTGCTCAAAGTACTTAACAATGGCTCTTAGTAAAGCCCTAGCCCCTTGTCATGTCATGCAAGATTTTCCACTATCTTTTCCTTTCTCTAGTCTATCCATTCATCACTCTCTCGCACACACTGTAAGCAACAGAAATGCCAAGTTGCTTGTGTGCCATGGGAGGCCATATGCTGTTTACACTTTTATGTCTTTGCTCAAACATGTGTCTTCTCTGGTTTGAAACCTTCCCTGAATACTCAGACTGGCTTTATTGTACTCTTCTCATATAATTCTTAGTGTATATGCTCATTATCAGACACATCCCACTGGAACATCACTGTCTGTTTCCCTCTTAGGAAGGTGAGCTCTTCCAGATAGATGCTATGTCCTATTCTTCATTATTAAGACCCTCTCTTTCAGAATAGATATTCCATACAAGATTGTTAAATTAATGAATGATTAATGTGTATTAGGCCAAAGTCAAGATTCCTGTGTTTGAGATCTCCTCTGTATGTAGTAGGCATAAATGCTTCCTTGAGTAGACTGGCAAGTTTATTTTTCTGTTCAGAAGCATACTCAGATGCAAAGCAAGGAATTGGACTCAGTGATTTCTAGTGTCATGTCAATAAAATTTGAGGCTCCATATTTTGAGAATACTGTATACACTTTCAAACTACAAAAATATTTTATTCTTTATTCTTTCTTCATATGTCCCCTAATCCCTTGGACCTGTAGAACCATTTAGCAAGTGGAGAAATCTTCAATTATTGTTATAGAAGCCTTTCAATCATGTTAACTCTAGTTTTCAGCATTGTTGTTTTCCCCTAAAGAGTTCATCTCATATGTACACTCAATTCAAAGGAATAATGAATTATTAATGAAATTCCTTTCCAAATGAACATTGCAGGAATTTGGATAAGCTTGAAAAATATTGGAAATTTTACAATCCTTTTTATTTTAAAAGCCACACAAGTAGTAAACCTATATTAGACTTTTAATAGAAATTCTAGCAGTTTGAGGAAAAGTGAAATATATACATATAAAATAAAAGGGCTTCCACGTAGATATATAAAGTTATGTAAGTGATAGGCCAGTTAAAATTATAAATGTGTTGGGAGCAATGCAGCAGACCACCTCCCTTTTTAATGCACACATACTCAGAGACACCCTTCACCTTCCTTCCCTACCAATGACCACCCAGACACAGTAATGGTTACTTAAGGGTAATTCAGTAACATGCACATTCAAGTACTCTGGGTCACACACAGTGTGAGACCATTATTCAGTACCCACATACATTAAATTTTTAAAACACTCCTTGGATTTGATCCAGGAATTATCTCATCAACACTTAACACCCCAGCCACAGACAAAGGAGCAGGAGGGTGGAATATCACACTGAAATATGAAGGAAAGGAGGGACCGAATTGAGACATGGAGAAGGGAGGGTTTCATAAACACACAGTGGCCATATTTAGCCTCTAGTCCACACACTTGGTGAATCCACACACTTGGCTGTACCTCAGAAGCCCCAGCCAGGGCACGTTGTACACATCTCTACCAAGTGCTTTCAGATCCTGACTGGTGGTGGACACAGAATTTCGGATGGGTGAGAGCGAAAGGAGAAGGGGGTGAGAGGAAGTGATTGAGAGAACACCGAGAACGGTTTGAGAGAAAAAGGGACAGAGTGAAGAAAGTAGAGCAGACCTGCTTGTTAACATAGCAGCTATGTTTTCTGAGAAAGAAAATAGAAAGACTTCTTTTAAAGCCTCTCACGATTTAGGGGTCTACAGAAGCAGATTTACCTTAGAAGATATTTGGCTATATGAATGTTTCCAATAGGAGAGAAGCAAGATTTTTGGCATGCTTAAAGCATATATGTTGTTCTTTCTTTAAAGATATATTCTTCTTCTTCAAAGAATATAGACCTAACTTTTTACTTAAAGCACTCTAGACTAATGAGGGAAAAATCACTTATAAACTAGAAAGAATTTTGAAAGATGATCTGGTATTGATGATGATGGAAAGATGATCTGGTTATGACTGGTATTCTTTTAATTCTTTTATGACTTTCACGGATGTACTTACATCTTTATGACTTTTAGGAATATTTATTAACTGTTAGTGACTGAGAAGTGGGGACAAAATGACAAACAAGGCTCACATCTTTTATAGTCCACTGAGGAATATAGGCAAAAAAGCAATCACAATAAACTGTTAGAAGTGTTATGATAGTAAGGTAATAAGTATTGTGAAAGGCACAGCAGGAACTCCTGATCAGTCGAAGGGTGACAAGAAAATTAAAGCAAGTGACATTTTTTTCTAAACTATGGAGGATGAGTAGGAGTCCACCTAGTGAAAAAGGAGAATAAATGTTTTGTTTTCATTTTTTTTCTTCTTAATTGTTAAAAGGTAACTGGCAAGAGGCAAGAAGAAGAGAGAAAGAATGGATGGGAGAGAAAACACACATACATGCGAAAGACAGTTATTTTATCATAGCTACAGTACAGATGGCAAGATGGGGAATAGTGTGCAGTGAGACTTGAGACGAAAGCAGAGAAGTTGATCAGGTCAAGGAAGCTTTTATGACAGTGACCATATAATTTATCATGTAAACTGGGATACTTTTGAGAATGAGAGGAGACACTATCAGTAATTATGCCAGAACATATGGTGATTCTATTGAAAAGTTGTAGAAAGAATTTTAAGCAGAAGGATGGCATGCTGACACTGCATTTTTATTTTTATTTATTTTTTTGAGACAGGGGAGGTGTAGAGGGAGAGAGAGAATCTTAAGCAGGCTCCATGCCCAGCATGGAACCTGACACGGGGCTCGATCTGATGACCCTGAGATCATGACCTGAGCCAAAATCAAGAGTCAGACGCTTAACACACTGAGCCACCCAGGTGCCCCAGTAGCGCATTTTTAAAAATTCAATTTAAGTGTACTGTGGTTTGGGGAGAAATAAGGATGGGCATAGGAAAACCAGCTCAGATGTTTTCAGATTAACTAGGATGACTGATGATCATGATCTGAACTAGGATGGTTTTAGCCATTTGGAGTGGAATAGATACACCTTGATTTAGAGGAAGCATACAAGTCAACAAGAATTACTGGAGGGGTGCCTGGGTGGCTCATCTGGTTAAGCGGCTGCCTTCAGGTCAGGTCATGATCCCAGAGTCCACATTGGGCTCTCTGCTCAGTGGGGAGCCTGTTTCTCCCTCTCTCTCTTCCTGCAGCTCCCCTTGCTTGTGCGCTCTCTCTCTTTCTCTCTCTCTCTCACTGACAAATAAATAAAATCTGAAAAAAAATAACAAGAGTTACTGGAATTGAAGGGGTGAAGAGAGTGGATTGAAGAAGAGCCTTTCCAAGTTATGACTTAAGCCACTGAGTGCATGGTGATGACTTTTATTGAGATAAGGAACACTGTAGGCATATTCTGATTTGAGGAGGTGGCAGTAGAAGATGGTTAGTTTGTATCCTAGTGAGTTTGAGGGGCCTGGGAAATTTTTAGTTCAAAGACTATTCAGTAGACAGATTTGTACATCAGGAGATATAAAAGCAAGGGTCATTGACAGATGTAGTAAGGGGAAAGGAATAATATTTTTAAAGAAGAGAATGTAAAGGGGTTAAAAAGACATTGGACCACCTCTTGTTCTCCAACACTTAATAATTGGATATTGGATATAAAAGATACCCAGCTTTCTTGTCTTTTTTTTATTATGACCTTGTCAAAAGTCACCAGTCCATGCTGGTAGAACTTTTGGAATTGTCCTACCAAGGCCTGCAAAGGTGAAATCTTCCTAGTATCCATCATTTGAGGCTTTCTAGAAGACCTTGGGTTAAGAAAGCCACTTGAGATTTTACTCCTAGGTTGCCTCCTGTATCCTCAAAACTAATAACCTAATCAGAAAGACTGCCTACTTCTTTGCTTGCATTGCCCTCTGAATCTAAAACTAACTTTTCTCGGATGGATTAAAAATGTTTAGGTAATAATCTCCATTAAAATCTTTGGAGGGAAACAGAAGGAGTCTTTCTAAGATATCAGGGATTTTTCTCTCAGCCTCTGAATCTGGGGAAAATATCTGGGATCCCTTCTCCGGGCTAAGGAGAAGAGCCTTTAATAAGGCTAATAGGAAAACTTGAATATGGAGCTGAGAGGATAATCACTTCAAAACCTCCTGCATCTATGGTGTAGAGAAGGATTGCTGTCGCTGCTGATTAGGGTAATGTATGGGGGAGTCATTTTACACTTTCTAGGGAACAATGGATTTTACAGGGCATTGTTTTATATAACACTTAAATCCTCGTTAATTATCACAAAGGAAGCTCCCTGGTGGCTCAGAGTCTAGGAGTTGGCCTGGTTGGGGGTGAAGGAGTAGAAGGCTGCAGCCAGGAACCTTGAAGGGCTGTGGGGGAAGGGTGAGATGTTCTGAGGCCTGGGGCCAACTTCATTCTGGGCCTGTTTGTGAGTTCAATTTGGCTCTGGGCCGGACCTCTGGGGGGAGATGGGCTTGCTCCTTGGGGAGGCATGAAGTACTGCTTAGACTAAATGATGCTTGCAGAATGACTCTTTTCTACTCCTATACTGTGCTGAAGTGATAGAGACTGGGCTGTGTTACAAATAAATCATTTTTTTGTTGTTCCTATAAAAAGGAAAGATTGGCCAAGGAAGCTAAGAAAGAGAAACCAAAGAGTGCAAACTTCTGAATGATATGTCCAAGAAAATAAGGGTTATAAGTAAAATAAATGTACAATGAATCCAATCACAAATAGATCATAGAGGTTGCCATGTATTTTAATTTCTTTCTTTTCTTTTGCTATATTTTGTCATAGAGACTGCTCTATGGACTGCTTGTTTGATTTCTTTTGCATTGATTTGTCAGAAATGTATTGTAATTTTAATTCTATTAATGATAGTCCAAGCATTATATGCAGATGTACATAACCTCTAATTATATAATTTAAAAAGATGAAGCAATAATTTTAACCCTATTTTGTAAACAAACATTACTACTTTTTTTTGAAGATTTTATTCATTTATTTGAGAGAGAAAATGTGAGAGAGAGAAAGCACGAGAGGGGGAAGGGTCAGAGGGAGAAGCAGACTCCCTGCTGAGGAGGAAGCCCAATGTGGGACTCAATCCTGGGACTCCAGGATCATAACCTGAGCCGAAAGCAGATGCTTAACTGACTAAGCCACCCAGGTGCCCCACATTACTACCTTTTTTGCTCACATTTCTTCTTTCCTCTTGTTTTTTTCCTTTATTTAACCTAGAATTGCAGATCCTATTTGATCAGCTTTCTAATTATGTTATTAGTATTTCTATTTTTTCCTTGCATTCTCTTTTGATGGTATGATGACAATTATTCAGACATCAGATAAAACTCTTTCACAAATAATTATTTCATTTCTGTTTGCCTTCTGGAAGCTGACAGATCTGGATATAAATACCAGCTCAAGCTTATATTAATAGTATGAGCTTAAGCTGTTGTTTTTTGAAAATGGAAAGTTTCTGGCACAAGTTAGTATTCATAACATATTTATTTTCTCTTTCACTTTATTCCTAATCTTTAGCTTGTTTTAATATTCACTATCCATTTCTACTGTGACTCCCCAGTTTTGGGGTTCTGCTCTTGATTGAGTCATCTGACCACTTAGAAAACTTTGGCAGGAAGAAAGTACTGTATTAGTGCATTTTCCAAAACCTTATGAATCTGAGAATGTCTTTATAATACAATGAAATCATTGGGTCATAATCCTCTCCACTGTCAAATCTTTAAAGAATTTGTTTTCATTGTTTTATAGAATTTTACTGTCACAAAGCAAAAATATGAGACTGGTTTGATTTTGCTTCTTTGCAAATAACCTCTTTTCTTCTTTCTGGATGCTAGCAGAATTCTTTAATCTTGAAATTTAATGTTTTTACAATTTGTGTGTGTGTGTGTGTGTGTGTGTGTGTGCGTGCGCGCGCGCGTGCTATTAAACTTAGTACCCTGGTTTTCCTTGAACAGTTTTGCCATCTCTAAGGTTCCCAAGTCAGATCTTTTTGTGACCTGGAAAGTTCGTTTTACCCGTAGAGTGGATTATTGTTTCCAACCTATTTGCTTTGCTTTTCAAAATCCTCTATATTTTTGTGTAGCTGTACCCTACCTGACTCTAAGCCTAGCTAGGGTGGGTGATGGTCCACTGAGGCTGAAGAAAAGATTTGGAGACAGTGATCCAGATATAGGTTTATTGGGGGAACTTACAGTCCAGGAGTGCCGACTGGACAAAGTATCCATATTGGGATCTACATGCAGCAAGTTTTTGTAATGTAACAACTTAGCTTAAAAACTATAGGTAGCCCTGACCCTCTTTGTATGGCTAGCATTCCAAGGAGATCAAGTTCTGTCATCAGGACACTCTTCCTTACAAGAGAGAAACTCCTGGTTGACCACCCCTGGAGCCGCTGACTTTGAACACTGAAGAGCACCTACTTCTACACATTCTGCTTGATGGGCACACAGAGGGTGGACGAGATCTCTACATTCTCAAAACAGTGATTAACAGGGACACTCAGGGTATGCATGCATAAACTAGCTCTCTGGTAGGTACCATACAATTTTATAACCTGAATTTTTATGTTTTGCCTTCTATTAGTTCACTTTCCATTACATTTTATTTCTTTTTGTAATTTGTTCTCATTTTGGTAATCTTTCCAGATTTTGCCTTCTTTATTGACGGTTATTTGGAAATATTATGCAATTATTAAAATTTCCAAATTCCGTTTAATTTTGTCTTCTACTTTTTAAAATTTCATTGATGTTCATAGTGAAGAGGAGAAAAAATACCTTCTAATTTTTTCTCTGAAGTACGAGACAAGATATTTACTGAGAATGAAAGTAGGTAAGCATAAATAGAGGATTTGAGAAGATTAGAGAAGTAATGACATAGTTCTAGAGGAGAATGGAAAGGAAATTAACCAAGACAAGAAAAAGAAGATCTGGGCAAAATAGTATATTTGGTTAAAAGTGAGAACCATAAGTTTGTGGTTTCTGCCCTCAGGGTACATAAAATCCATTTGGGGAAAATGAGAAGTACTCAAATAGTTAGAACCCAAACAATGTACAATGGTACATTACTATGAATGAGCAATACAAATAAATTTATGACTCGATCTCTTTTCCTTTTTATGCTAGACATTCCCAAATATACCAGGAGAAACATTTTCTTGTTCTTCCATCAAAAAATCTAAAAAGAGTAACGAGCATGATCACATCTCCTGACTAGCTCATCCACTTTCTGACAAGTTTTCCTATAAACTTACTACTCATATTGGGAGGAGAAATAATCTAAATTTACTTAATTTCTTATTTATTTTGAAGATGTAGACTCTGAATTAATTTTGCCCCTAGATCCTGAATACCTTTAGCTTTTACTTTTCAAATTTAAGCATAAATAAATAAAAAGAAGATGACTTTATAAATATAATTGTTTCCAAATAACACTGCATATACTGAAGGCTGTGATTACTATTTAATCTGAGCTTTTTATTCTATATTTAGAAAATGTTTCAAAGACAAAAATAGTAGGTGTATGTATGAATCATAAACTGTGGATTATATTAATTATACTGAAATAAAGAAAATGACAAAAAATTACACCATAAAATTACCAAATGTGATAATGTATATAATTAATAATATAATAATTCATTCACATTAATTCAAGGCAAAACTAAAGAGCTTACAGATATACCGAGTCCTAGAGGGTAAAAGCCTGGGGAATGAAGCAGTGGAAAGGAATGCCACAAACAAGAGAAGTTTTGACAGGATGGAATTACATCATAGATTTAAGTCTAAAATTGTAGCTGTGTTGGGGTATACTAGGGTATATCTGTGCACCAGGTAACATGGATAAGTTATGATTCTCACTAGAAATTCCCCAAAACAGGTATTATACTCTTTAAAGAAAATAGAGAGAAATCCCTAGATATGTTATGGTGATGGCCTGCACGCCTTATGGTCTATATTTGTCTGCCTGCACTGTTGTAACAAAATGCCACCGACTGGGGGTCTTAAACAGCAGAAATGAATTTTCTCCCAGTTCTGGAGGCTGGAAATCTTTGATTAAGATGTCAGCAAATTCTGCTTCTGGTGAGACCTCTCTTCCTGGCTTGTAGAGGGCTGCTTTCAGTTGTGGAGACTATATATGCAGTTGTGTATACACACACACACACACACACACACACCACACACACCACACACACATACATATATATACACATACAGTTGGCCTTTGAGCAACATGAGTTTGAATTGCATGGGTCCACTTACATGTGGATTTTTTTCACTACAGTATAGTACTGTAAATATATTTTCTTTCCTTATGATTTTCTGAATGATGTTTTTTCCTCTAGCTTTATTGTAAGAATATGGTATATAATACATATAACAAATGAAATATGTGTCAGGGCGCCTGGGTGGCTCAGTCAGTTAAGTGTCTGACTCTTGATTTTGGCTCAGGTCATGCATGATCTCAGGGTCGTGAGATCGTGCCCCCCACTTCGAGGCCCATGCTCAGCAGGGAGTCTGCTGGAGATTCCCTCCCTCTGCCCCTCCCCCCACTCACACTGTCTCTCTCTAAGTAAATAAATAAAATCTTTAAAAACAAAGAAACAAAATATGTGTTATCGACTGTTTATGTTATAAGTAAGGCTTCTGGTCAATAGTAGGCTGTTAGTAGTTAAGTTTTAGGGGAGTCAAAAGTTATATGTGAATTTTTAATTGTTTAAGGGGTCAGTACTCTTAACCCCCATGTGGTTCAAGGGTCAACTGTGTGTGTGAGTGTGTGTGTGTGTGTGTGTAAGAAGAAGAAATCTACTGTCTCTCCTTATGAAGACATTAATGCTATATGATCAGGGTTTCACTTAATGACCTCGTTTAACTTTAATTACTTCCTTAGAGACCCCATCTCCAAATATAGCCGTCTTCCTGGAGGTTAGGGCTTCAACATATGAACTTTAGGGAGACACAAACATTCGGTACATACCACCGTCCGTGGGACGGAATTACTGGAAAAACATCGTAGCTTTATTTAAAAGTAGTCCCCTCCAAATGCACCATTTTGGAGCTACTTAAATAACTTCTAATTTAAAAAGAGTTGCAGTTGAAAGTAGCGTTAGCCTTCTCCCAGTGCTCAGGACCTCTTTGAAACCTACTTGAGTCTCAGCTTTATCCTACCCCCTTCCCTTGATTGGCCAGGGAGGTGACAGAGGTGGAGGAAGGGAGTGGAAAATCCAAGATCACACAGTAGGAGTGGCTCACTCTAATCTTTTTAAATGACCAAAAAACTATCCTCTGGGTCAAAAAGCTGGTTTGCAAAATCTGCATCCCTTTTCCCAAAAATATCCATTACATTTGTAGTTAGAATATTTCATTTGAAGCACTCTCATCTTTCAATGAGTATCCACCAATCTTGTTAGGTTCCTTGGAGCATGCAACCACCTCTTCTTCCTAAGGATGATCTTGACTAGATTTTACATGCTTAAAATATTTAACCTTCCTATTGCCCTATGCATTTGCTTTCTGAGTGCTATTGTGAATAATCATGCTTCATGTGTAAGTAAGTGCATATTTCTGTTTCACCCTTTACCGAAAATAATTTTAGCAAAACTGCCTTGAACCATGGATCTTGACAACAATCTTTATAACTTGATTGTTACCAATATTGCGATTAAATAATTATCCTACTATTCCAATTGTCACCTAAACCTGATTAATTGAATAGCAGTCTTGTTTTTGTTTTTTTTTAACTTTCCCTGTTATATTTCTGAGACAGTTTTCTCTTCATGCAATTTTTTGAGCTGAGGAAGTAATTTACTGGACGTTTTATATTTTCATTTGTTTAATTCAATTTAAGACAAAACATATTTCTGGAATGGATTATGGCAAAGCAATTGTCAAAAACAAAGTATCTAATAACCTCTTCACTGCCTACGCAACAGCTCGCTATTAAAACATTTGTCCGGGGTATTAAAATGACATACAGATTGATGTTTATTGCTCTGGAGTAAAAAGCCCTGCCTGTTGTTTTTCCAGAAACTCTGTTTCGTCTCAATGCATGCTTGGATTTGCTCTCCAATATGATTTCCATTCTTGGGCCCAGGCCTCCTAGATATACCATCCATGATCCGCCCACTTCTTGTCTTCTATACATCAAACAATGCAGGAATCGTTGGAGTATATTATTTTTAAAAACAGGTCTGGTAGTTTCTTGGCTCTTTTGTAACTGTTATTATTGGATTTTTTACAATTTTATGGAATTCAATGGGACCCTACAATTTCCATGAGTGTAGGATTTCTTCTTTCCTGTGTTTTTATGCCACAAAACTGAGTTTCAAAGAGAAACACGAGAAACACTCTTCTTTCTGCAAGGACTAAAAGGGCCTCAGCAAATTCCTAATCTAATTAACATCTTTAACAACTCAGACAATAAATTGACTGCAACTGCTCTGGAAGTTCTGTGCCACCTTGTTAAGCTCCTTTCCAAGACTGCTATAAATCAAAGGAGAAATGCGAGGGTCGTTGCACATGTTTGTTGCTTGTTCCAATGTGAAAGGCTGATTGCTTTACCAACTGCTCATTTAGACTAGGATATTTTTTTAGACATGTTTAGCATTTCAGGTTTGGAAAAGAGGCCCCTCTGAATGCATAGGATTATATGTTGGCTCCAGGTCTTTAGGCCAAAATCGAATAACTTCATTACTTAATACAGATTATGCACATTTTTCAAAAAGCACAATGGATGAATTAAAACATGAAAAAGGGGACACGCGACCTTTTGGTATTTGATCAGACATGATGGCGTGCTGTTGGACTTCTATAATTCTTTTTTTTTTATCATGAATTTCTAGGACATTTTGTTGGAAAGTCTGTTCACTCTGTGGTTGTGATAATGGCATTTCTCCAAAAGCACTGGGTTATCATTAAGATAAGTCAATGTTTTATTTCAAACTGAACCTTTATACAACTGAGAAGCAGATAGAAAGGCAAGTATTACTTAATCATTTGAATGTAAATTTAGTCTATCTGAACACATCCCGTCTTTCAGATATATGAGTATTGTGGTGGACTAAGTTGGATGAGGTTTTGCCCCTTGTCCAGTTTGCTCCAGAGTATCTACAAAGACTGCAATATATTCATGACCATCACCCTGGGATTTTAACCAATGTCTTTTTTTTTTTTTTTAAAGCAATGTCTTTTATGAACTGCAAATTACAGAGTCCCTTGAGCATAGATCTTGACCTGGTGTAAAACAAAAGAAGACTAAATTATTTAAATGTTTAATTCGAAAAGAGTTATAATTATTGTCACACAGTATTCAACTGTCAAGTAACTTTGTTGAAATAAAAAAGATGAGAGAATTGTACTGCACTGTGCCAACAAAATAACAAGATAGGCTTCTGGCCTATTCACAGAAGGGGAAATGAAATAATAAAGAAAAAACTAAGAAACATCTTATCTCATTATTTATTAAGAAAGGAAGAATAACAGTACCCTTGAACAGCAATCATTTTATACCTCTTTATTATAAAAATATATAAATCATAATACACAATGGCAGTAAAGTTGGTAGTTCCATATACTATTCATGGTATTAACAAGGGGCCTAATTTTTTGGAAACCAATTTCACAGTATATCTATGCAATCAATACTAATGTCCAGAAATCCTGTCGGTGGTTCTATCAAAAGGAAATAAGAGAGATGTTTGGAGAAGCATTTATAACTGCCAGAAATTGATAACGTGACAGGGTCCTATAATAACTAAATTGTTAATTAACACATCAACTACATGCATTTTACTCAACATTAAAGTGATGGTTATAAATATCATATACCTATATGGAAGAAAGCTTAATATGAGCCCATGTTAGGGGAGGAAAAAAAAGCAGGATGAAAATCTTGTACACACTATAATTATAGATATTTGTAAATATACATATAAAAAGAGGGGGGATAATACTCTAAAATAATGGTAACTGCTGTGTGGGGGTAGTGTGTTATGGATATTCTTCCTTTCTGCTGTCCAAACTTTTTAGTAATACAGTTATATAATATTTTTTTATGATATATTTTTTTAAAGTATGGTAAGTTTTTAACCCATTATTTGTAGATTGGGAAAACAAAACCTCAATGCAGACCCATCTGGGAGTTGGCCTCTGCCCAGCTTCCCACACTATTCAGTAAGTATGCATTTATATCTGAACTATTGTGAGGGAGAGAAAAAAATATCAAAAATAAAAGAGGCCAAGCCTACCTGCACTTCAGGAGCTGGTAATATGTCATGAGAGTGAGTTGTGAGTAACTGCAGGGGATCTGACACACTGACTCAGTGGTCTGTTTCCACATCTTCTGGATGGAAGTTAGAAAATATTTTGTAGAAACACATTTTCATGAAGTGTCTTGTAGTATATCGATTGAAGCTTGTGGAAAGTCTGATGCTTAAAATGATAGGGAAAGTCAGCCACGAGGCAGGTTGACAAAGATCACAGCTGTTTTTTATTTTGTTTTTTGTTTATTTCAGGGTGATATCACAAACCTTCCAAATTAACATTTACCCTTTGGGTTGAGACTGGAGAGATGGAACCTTCAACATCTGTGTAATCCAGATAAGTTTCTTCTTTCTTGGTAAGTTTTGACATAGTGTTATTTCTATATTTAAGGTTAGCAGATATCTGCAGTTTGGGGAGGAAGCCTGGGATTTGCTTTTCCGGATGCATCATATCTCTAGGTTGGAGGAATAACTTGGAGAATTTAGCCACTAAAAGGGGAATAAAGAATTAAGCTTGACTCTCTATGGAATCAACATCTGGTTAAATATTTGTTTTTGTATTCATGCATGACTACCTAAATGAACAAACTGGATACATGACTGAGTCACATTTTTATTCTTCTCCTTATGGGCTGTCTAATTTAAAAAAAAATAATAATTTCTCTAGATGAAAGTGGGGAGGCTTGCAATACTGTTTTCATCACACATTTAAGGGCAAGATGGATGGTCTGATCAGTGCAAAGATCTGGTTCTTTGAAGTGCAAGGTACTTTGTTTCTATACCACACAAGAGATCAACTGAAATGATCTGTTTCTATCAAACAGATCAAACCCAAACTGGAGGCTTAACGCTTCTATGAAAGTATCTTTACTTACACAGAGTGAATCTGACCTTCTAAATCAGAACAGCAGATAAACCAGAATAGTTCTTCAGTTTCTCAACTCGATAAATACTATTTAAATCTGAGAGTTTGGAAACAGAGTACCATGATCCTTAAGAACTGGAGAAGTACTGAATTCAGCCCCACTCCAGACTGACTTTACAGAGGCCAGGGGCAACCAGTGAGAGGGACAACTTCTCACACTGGGAGGACCTAGGAAATCTGCATCTGAATTGCAAGTCCTATGCAAGAACTGGGTTAGGCCTGAAGGGTTTTTTAGTTTTTAAAGAAAAAAAAACTGAGAGGTTTAGTCTGCCCTATTATAAAAACTGCCTCTGCTGTGTACTGAGTAGAATTTTTGCCTAAGTTTGTCCATAGTTTATGCCATAAACTACTTTCCTGGTCATTTGGACACACCAGATGATCCCGTGATTGATTCCCTTTTCCTCATGGTTATCTTCACTGCTACAGACAGATCATTAGAGTCAAGAATTTGTGCAACTCTTGCATTTAATTATTTCCTAACAGCTTCAAAGCAGTGGTCGTACTGAAACTTCACTCTTCTCACCGTGTGAAGTGCTTGGTTTTGTTCTACCTTACACTTAGTCGATTTGAAATTCTTATTTTCATGGTCCTCCCTTAATTCCTTATTTATGCAGGCTCTCCCCTCCAGGGTTTTACATGGTTAAAAAAAAAAAATCATCTAGTTGCTCTAGTCTCACCTTGCTTTTCTTCAGGCTATCTCTATTATAGTTTGCTGGACCTATTTAAAACCTTTCATGCCTTTATAAATCAGGCCACTTTTCACCTTGGATTTGTGGCTACTAACTTGTCTATTTAGGTAGGGGATTCAAAATATCCCTGATATCAGCATTTTACCAATAAAAACTTCATGGGAGTCTTTGATTGCTTTTGTGCAAGAAAAATTATAGGTGCAAAAGGGTTTCTTCTTGCTCTCATTAGTGTGTTTACTGGTTAACCTCAAAGAAACAGCAAAATATAAAGGAACTAGTTTAAAAAAAAAAACTGTAGGGCGCCTGGGTGGCTTAGATGGTTAAGCATCTGCCTTCGGCTCAGATCATGATCCCAGGGTCCTGGGATCGAGTCCCACATCGGGCTCCCTGCTCCTTGGGAGCCTGCTTCTCCCTCTGCCTCTCTCTCTCTCTCTCTCTCTCTCTCTCTGTCTCTCATGAATAAATAAATAAAATCTTTAGAAAAAATAAAAATAAAAAACTGTATGCAATTGAATCATTCACCTTTATTTTTTCTGTAGCCATCTTAATCATCTATATCTCTAGCACAAAATACTGTGCTTAACACATGATCGGGACTCACTAAACATACTGGATTGGTACAAAATGAATCAGTCAGTATACTATTGATATGTAAAATCATGTACAAAATTTCATGAAAGATAAATCAAGATTTTCAGATTTTCCTTCTCAAATTATACTCAAACATGTGATCTAATGAGATTCTGGGACTGCAGTCAACAATGAATTTGGTTGTAAAATATATAATTCATTGGTCATCACTAAGCAAATTGCTGAGACACTAAATCATTTTATAAATATACACAGCGACAACTGTGTTTATCTCTCGTTTCCATGAATTGGTCATGCAAACAAAAGATCTGCCTGGACTGTTTTGTTTCTTAACATATAAACTTGAAGTCTTGAGCCTTCCAAATATGCCTAATGAGAGTTCTTAAGAGTTATAAGGTCCATAAGTAAATTGTTAAAAAATCTAATTTAGTAAAGACTTAAAATAGCTATGTTTTAAAAGACTGACTTGACCAGACACATTCACACACACAACCCCTCATATTGTACCATTCCATTTATACAAAATGTCTAGAAAAGTCAGAGACAGGAAAGAAGATTTAATGGTTGCCTGGGGCTGTGAGTAGGGACAAGAACTAACTGTAAATGGGCACAGGGATCTTATTAGGGCAATGGAAATGTTCTATAACAGAATCTTGATGATGGTTACATAACGGCAAATTTACTAAAATTTTTCACATACACATTTATAAAGAATGGCTTGATTAAAATGTTTTCAAATATGGTTATCTCAGTGTTGATACAATAAAATTCTCAGTTTAAGCTTCTTATATACTCAGTTTAAGCTTCTTATATAATTTTTCACTTCCTTTTTTCTGATACAGTATGATAGAAACAAGTTCTGGACATATGCTATGGTTTCCTACATTTGGGGATACATGCCTTGTCCTCCAATTTTTACCACTTTACCGGAGAACTCAGAAAATGACAGTGACCCAAATATTCTCTAGAAGGAAATGTAAAATCCATGATAACATCATTCATGTTTATCTTTATCACAGCTCTGTGTCCCCAGAACCTACTGTGGTGTCATGTACATGGTATACACTTTGTAAGTATCTGTTGAATGAATAAGTAGAGAACTGCATGAATGTATAGCTCCATAATAAAGTTGTGGATTCTATAGCAGAATATCCTAAAATGTGGGAGGCTGTATTAAGTAATACATAATCTGCTATTTGTTTTGGTTACTTTACAGTTGTTTAAGATTAACACATAACACAAGCATTTCACCAAACATCGCTTTATCTGTATGCTACTATTATGAAATATTATTTTCTTTCCCTCTCAACAACTGAATATTCCCCCTATGGGAGGCGGGTAAAAATAAGCACAATGTTCCATCAACTTACAAAAATACAATGAAAAACCATTTTTACAATCACAGAAATCATGGGTAATTACATGTTCTGATTTATTCATAAAAGTATGCTGGAAAGACCTACTTGCAATTCAGCTTTTGGCAGTGGGCATTTTTAAGGAACAAAATCAATAAAAGGATGCATTAAGGAGTTTATGGATCAAACAAAGGCATTTTGGCATAAAAAAGAAATTAATTCTTTATAACCTGAGTTTGACTTATGATAGTCAATTCTATTGAACTAAAATGATATATTTAACTCAGTCACAGAATGCTAATTTCATAGTCCCTAGCTGTTCCTGCATAGGTGTTAGAGGTACTTAACTGCCGTTTTCCCCAATAATTCAGAAACTGCAATGAATCAAAACCTCTGTATGAGTGATTGTAGAAAATGGCAACATATAGTTTATTATGTAGTGCATCCTTATTCCAGTTGTTTAATGTTGGGAGTAGTTACCCCAGAATTTATTATGCATGACTATTAGACAGTTGGTTTCTCTCACTGGATACCAACTTTAAATCCATGGATGCACATACCACATACATACAACTGTGCACCCACATATAACCCACATACAAACATGAATATATATTGTCACACCAAAAAGCTATTGAGTATCTATGGCAATTGTAGTTGTAAGTATGATTGATTAAAACTTCAGTGTTATGTTCAAACTAAGAGCCACTACTTTTGAACACAGAATGGTTTTTCATTGTTGTATCCTTTAAAAATGGATATCTTGTGGGGTGCCTGGATGGCTCAGTGAGTTAAGTGTCTGCATTCGGCTCAGGTCATGATCCTAGGGTCCTGGGATAGAGCCCCACACTGGGCACCCTGCTCAACAGGGAGTCTGCTTCTCCTTCTCCCTCTCCCCCTCCTTACACCCCCCCCCCCGCTTGTGCTTACTCTCTCTTGCTGTCTCTCAAATTTAAAAAAAATGGATATCTTGTGAGAAAATTATGATTCAGATTCATACATGGCCATAGGGTGGTAGTAAGAAAGAATACATCTTCTCATTTTATATATGGTACCATGGAGAAAATTTAGGCATCATTATCAGTTAGTAGTCAGTGACTCAGAGATACTCAAACTTATACCTCTCTCTCAACTGAGACCCTTAATAACTGCACCTATCACAGTGAATCCATTTGAAAGTTTACTTCTGGAAGTAGTTCCATAATTGGAAGCTCAGTGCTCAGCTCATTAGCATACTGTCTGGGCAGGCTGCTAGGAAACACAGTTGGTAGTTGCTTTCTGTACCTTTGATCCCGTGGCAGAGGTAAAGAGTTTCTAAAACCAAGATCCAGCCTCTTATTTGCAATCAAAGCCTGCCCTGGAGGCCAAATGTGTGTAGTTCAGCTGCCAGAACCACAGAGGATTTGCCATGTGTTTTTCACCTTGGCGATTTCTATCAGCAGAGTTTCCACTGGGTGCTGTGTTTTCACTGAAGAGGTTGATGATAAGGGACTGTACTACAACCATGACCAAAGTCACCACATACCTAAGCAGGGCTTTCTTATGACAGAGGTAATCCAGCACAATAGAGATGCATTCCTCCTTTCCGTCCCGGATGGACGGAAGTACACCAAGGGGAACATGTCATGCCCAGAAGACAGCTTTTCAGCACACTACCTTCTTAGGACCTGGCGGAGTCATTAGTTAAATTATAGCACCGAGCAATTCCCTAACACCTTGTTTGATAATGTCCGGCTTCCCGGACATTACACTGGAAGCTCCTGAAGATAAGGGCCATGTTTTGTTTTGTTTTTCTTTTTGTTTGTTAGAGTAAACACAGAGCCTTTAGCAAAGTGCTTAGTGCATCATAGGAAACTGATACTTGTTGAAATTTTTAAAAAGTTTTGTAAGATACATTTGTGTGAATAGTCAACTTAACTGACATTCAGTTAAAAACTCACTGCCTGTTACGATTCTTGAAGCCCACTCATGTAAAAAGAGCCTGATTACTGCTGTGTAGATTTGGTGGTATTTTTATTCTCAACAATTACCAACTTGTTTTTGGAACTTTCAAAATAATGTCTCTACTGAAGGCCTATTTACGAAACCCGTTCATCTGTTTGACTTGGCGTGAAAGCATTTCTTCTTTCTGAGATCACTGGGGGCAGTTACGAACTAACTCTTTTTTTCTGCATACTCCTTAGGCCTGGGCTTTAGATCTACACATTTTCAATTACCTAACCAGTTGAGACTGATGTCAGCTCTATCTCAGTTTATACTTAAGAGTAAGCACCCCATGCCTGCAGCTTGCAGGAGCCAGAACTCTCTGAAGCACCAGGTTCACTTAGAGTAGTGGTCCTTATTTTCCTCTCTGAGTGGCCCCGGCTAAAATGGAAAAATTTCTGTCAATGTGAGCATCAGCCCTAGGATGTGCATTCCCTCCCGGGAACAGAATTTCTCCTTGTCTTAATTTCTGCCCCGGTGCCCGTCGGCCCTCAAATCTGAAGATTGTTATTCTGAGGATTTATTTGGCACTTGTGAAGTACTGACAGGGTCCCCTGCACTGAATAAAACAGAGGAGGCAACATGCTTCACTTTCCCACTGGCTTAGCATTGAGGTAATTATGGTTCTGGGTTTTGTACATGTTTGGAATTTAAAACTGTTGCTTTGTCAGTGTGTTGATTTTATGGTCAGTCTCAAGAGTAAGTAGATTTCAAAAACATAGCCAGTTAAGAGGAGAGTTGGCTGACTGTTAGATAGAAGTATCTGGATAATAGTAGTATGCGTCCCACAAGATGGTTCTGAAAGGAGGCCTGTAATTGACTTAAGCCCGCTTTTGCTGCCTGTTCTTTTAAACATGTGGTTGGAAAGCCTCTTCTGGTCTCTTAGCTCAAATGCTCAAACATATTCTGTAACAGTCATGCAGCCTAGTCCAACACAAAGAAAGTATTGTACTTCATCACTCGCCTAGGTTTTTCTACAAGATCAAAAGTGAAAGCTATTTCCATTTGAATTGGAAATATGCGGTAAATGTTTTCTTGATAGAACTTTTAAGATTTCTCTGTGCATTGTAAGGAAGGAAAAAGTAAAATTGGATTGTATCCCCTTAAGGCAGAAAAAAACGGAATAAGATATTTTTTTTCTGGCAGTGTCACAGGTTAACATCAAAAAGACTATCAAACTGTTCAACTGCATAAGGGACAGTACTTAGAGATGGGAAATAGGATTTAGGAATATAGTTAAATCTTATAGACTGAGAGTTTGTGATACTTTCAACAAGGGTTTGCACTGTTTAACTTAGAGGTATTCATAAAAGAAAGAGTTGAAAAATCAGCTCATCTTGTAAAGACATTTACAGAGGGTGTTTATGTGACTTAAGAGGAAGAAGTGAATCCAACATCTCTTAAATGTGTTAGAAGGGCCATTTTCATAACAGCAATTAATATGAAAAAGCCAAACATTCCTAATAAGGAATTTATTAGAGGAGGTTTTATTGTATAATTACAGTTTGTAACTAAACAAAAGTAACAGAAACCATTGTTTGACCTCAAAGAATTACATACAGCAATTACAAACCAGCACTTTGCATTTTGTGTCTTCCACACCCTCACTTCCCCTGTTGATTTATAGGTCCCAGCAACAACCCCAGGCACAAAGCAGAATAGGATGAGGGCCATCGACCTGGTGTAGTCATATCTTTTTTATTACAGTGGGCCCAGCATATAATGATACGCCATTAGGAAAGGAGAGCTGAGAAGGAGTCATGAGGATTTACAACTGCATCATTCTGCCGTCTCTCATATGGATTTGGGACCAATTGTATGGTGGAATCTGCATCTGGGAAAGAGTCCAGGGAGACTGACCATGGCTGCTGGAGGTAGGGATCTGGTGAGAGAAACGCAGGCCACGGCTATGGAGATGAATATGGAGGGCTTAGATCCCAGGAATCCATCCAGGTACTTGGAAGTCCTCAGTGTGTATCCCTGGCATGGGCAGGAGAGTATAGTAGGCAGAGCATCCCCTGAAAGAAAATAGGAATGGGCCTGGAGCTGGTGCTTGGAAAGCGGGAGGCTCACAGCATTTGAAAAGGGAGGAACAGAACAAGCAAGGCACATTCAGAGTTGGGAGAGGCTACCACAGACCCTAACCCTGAACCTATGTCTTTTGTCTCATCTTGGTCTAGGGATCCTGTCCATTTTGAGTGAAGCCAGGGGCAGAGTCCTACAGTGTCATGTGCCTGGGCACATTTGGTGGACCAAATAGGAAAGAAAGCCAGAGGAACCTGCACCCTCCACTAGAACAGGACAGCTCAAAGCAATAATTTTTTCCTCCTGATGTGTAAAGGAGAACCTGTGGGCGGGAGCTGGTCTGTAATTCTCTGTTCTATTCAGGACATAGTGTTAGGGGCTCACTTAAAGATCATGTAATAGAACACAGAACAGATGTACCTGAGAAAACATTGTACTCTCGTTTATGGCTGAAGACCTAGCAAAGGGCTTCTCAGTGAAGACAGACAGAGTATTGCTCTTTGGACACTGATTGGCCTCATGAATAGTCTGCTGTAAGTGCGATAAACTCATCAGCATCTGTAGATATGGGCACCTGCTCTTCCTTGTACCCCTGTGCAGGAAACCCTTGATGACTGCTTTTGATAGTACAGAGTTTATCTTCTTCACATCAAGAAGGACTTTTTGAATATTTTCAAAAAAGTCCCATATTTTTAGGAAATTGTGGATTTCCTCGTTAATCCAAAGATAAAGGAGTTGGCCTGCAAGGGAGGCACCTTGAAAGCCTTCAAGTTATATCTTTGAGTGCTTCTCAGGGACATGCTTTCCATGGACAGGGCCAAGGCCAGGCAGTACCAAGGGATGTGAGATGATGAAGTCTTCACCTGGCAGAGAAGAGATGCAGTCTCCTCCTAGGATTTGATGTTATCATTAGTGTGGTGACAGGTCAGGAAACCCCAGCAGGCCTAAATGTTGTTCAGGTTCCATATATTGAATGTTACTGAAAATAGAGCAGACAGGCTTTGATGGTATAAGTAGTGTCCTGGAGGACTTGCTCTGATGACTCAGGGACATAAAATCCACTCCTTGTGAAAAGGTACTTGGTGTTCATGAGGTCACCATGACCACCTTTGCTGAGACAGGGCTGCCAGGAATAATGGCACAGGCTCCATCATTCCCGGGGACTGCCCCAGCCTGGGGCTGGGGAGGGTGACTGAGGTTGGGACAGTGTGTTTGGAGAACTCAGTAAAATGACTTAGAGTGCGCTATTAACTGAGGGTCCTCTTTTCCCTCAGTGTCTTTTTTACTTTATGAAGAGTTCTAGTAATTTCAGCCTGACTTGTCACTTCCACTATTATTTAAAAATAAGTGATCTTTTTCTTTTTAAAAAAAATTTGTCAGAGTGAGAGAGAGAGAGCACAAGCAGCGGGGAGCGGCAGAGGGAGAGGGAGAAGCAGGCTCCCCACGGAGCAAGGAGCCCGATGCGGGACTCAATCCCAGGATCATGACCTGAGCTGAAGGCAGATGCTTAACCAACTGAGCCACCCTGATGTCCCAAAAATAAGTGATCTTTTGATAGGAGCTTATTTCTTAAGCATTTGCCTGTGAAAAGATGAACAGTTAGCTCCTCACTGTATTGAAAATCAAAATCTAAGATTCTCAACCTTAAGGACGGAACTGGAGAAATACATATGCAATGTGAAATAATCAAGTATTCCAGTCTCAGACCAATACCCATGGCTTGTTTGAAATCCAAAGCAGAAACACGTTCCCAGGATCAGGAATTTTGTAAAGAAATATTAAGAGGAAAGGCAGCATAGCACAGGGATTAAGGGCAGCAGCCCTAAGAGCAAAGTACCAGGATTTTAATCCCAGATGCAAAATTTAAAATTGTGGGGTCTTCTTTAAGTTAGTTGGCCATGCTTTGCTCAGCTGTTCTTTCTGTAAAATGAGGATAATAGTGACATCTACCCACAAAGTTGAAAACATTATTTGACTTTTTCACTGTGAGTTCAAGTCTGATTCTAAGAGCCTCAGGCTCTACTTGTGACTCTAGACTCCCATGTACATCCACAAGTCCATGTAAAGGCAGAGGGAATAAAGTGAAGTACCAGCTTAAGTGACACCAATGTGTATTCTATTATACCAGTTATTTAAGGAGTGAAGTGGTTCTCCATTTAGGGAGGGTTATTTGGGCTCAACAGGAAGAGTCCAGTGTTTAGTCTTCATGGAATCCTAGATTGTCTGGGTTTTCCAACTCCCTTTTGGAATGTTATGCTGTTGTCTATTACTTAACCAAAAGGGTTTTGCCAAACCCAGATCATTTGGAAAATAAAAGCAAAGCTCCAGACAAATATTAAGACAAGAGTTTCCAACTGGTTTTGAAAGGAGGAACTACTTTTCACTTTTCATTTCTCAGAAAGCTCAAATAATGCATTTGTGGGGATGGGAAAAGGTGGAAATGGAGGGTCATTTAGTGGGAGAGGAGCTGGTGAGGGAAAATTGTACTAGTGAAGTCCATGACATGGTGGGACAGTGGATGTGGGAGGAGATTTAAAAGGAGAGGTCCAGAAGAGGTACCATATCATCAACACTGGAAATATTGGTAGTTGTTTCAGGCATTGAGTGGGAAATGGAAAGTGGAAAGTGGCAGTGTCACTTAGCTTGGAAAATTGCCATTAGATTTCTGTCTATTGGATGGGCAGACACTTGTCAAAGGTATGCCAAAGACTCCAAAGTCAGAAGACACAAGATGAAACTAATTATTTGAGTCAGTGCGAGTTGAGGCATTTGGATAGTGGGTAGAAGAATGTCATATGGGTTTACCAATCTGAGGTTTATTTGCTTACCTTTAATTTATTGTTTAGTGTTGTATAATTAAATTCTAACAGCTTCTGAGTATGGAGAAACGGAGGCATGCAGAGTCTGTAAGCTAGAAGGAGTATGCATTACTGTTGCATTTTTGTAATATAGTTTTATTTTAAGTGTGGCAAAATAGCTCACAACTTATTTATTTTCCTAAGGTGTGCCTTTCTGTAAAGTGAAGTCCCCTTTCTAATAATGCCAGTGATACTGGATTCCAATATTATGGCTTTTTATATCAGAGGTTCTTAAAATAACTCTGTAATCTAGTGACTCTAAATGATTCTACAGTCTAAAATGACTCTCTATCTGAATAATATATTCATAATCCAAGACAAAGATTCAATAATGATTAAAAAAAAAACAGAGGGGGTGCCTGGGTGGCTCAGTTGGTTAGGTGTCTGCCTTCGGTTCAGGTCATGATCCCAGAGTCATGGGATCGAGCCCCACATCGGGCTCCCTGCTCCGCGGGAAGCCTGCTTCTCCCTCTCCCACTCCCCCTGCTTGTACTCTCTCTCTCTCTCCTCCCTCTGTCAAATAAATAAATAAAATCTTTAAAAAAAAAAAAAAAGGGAGCCTGGGTGGCTCAGTTGGTTAGGTGTCTGCCTTTGGCTCAGGTCATGATCCCAGGGTCCTGGGATCGAGCCCCGCATCAGGCTCCCTGCTCGGCGGGAAGCCTGCTTCTCCCTCTCCCACTCCCCCTGCTTGTGTTCCCTCTCTCGCTGTCTCTGTCAATTAAATAAATAAAAGCTTTAAAAAAATATATATAAAAATATTTAAAAAAATAACAGAGATCCCAAAACAGTGACCTTGTGGACCCATACAGTTTTATGAAGATTCAAATCAGTTATAACTTTTAAAGATTTAGTTATGAAACGCAATTCTCAGCTTCTTTTGAAGAAGCTCCGCAGGCTGTTTGATCACATTCCTCAGTGCTAGCAGGGATTCCTAGCTTGTACTGTCATCTCACTCACCCACCTGCTTTTCTCATTCACCGTGCCTAGCCCCGATGGCATTTGAATCCAAGACATCTGACTCAGACTTATCTTCATGACACTTACCATTAGAGTCTTTAAAAAAAAAAAAAAATGAATCGTCAAAAAGAAATGAAGTAGTGATGCATGCTACGAAATGGATGAATCTTGAAAATATTATGTTAAGAAGCCATAAAAGACAATAAATAAATAAATAAATAAATAAATAAATAAATAAATAAAAGAAAATATGTGAAACAAAAGAGAGAAAAAAAAAAGGAATGGGCTAAGTGGTGGCACCACCACCCGGCCTCCACATCTAACCAAGACAATTATCAGAGGCAGCAACGTTTGGGGAATTCTCTCTTTCCTTTAAACTTTTCAAACTGTTCTCATCACTTAACGTGAAGTTTTGAGGAAGGCATTTTGCCACTGGAGTCAAAACCCGCAAAGTCAGTAAGACAAACAAGCAGATGAGATAGTACTGACTGAAAGTACGTGAGTAGATATTTCTCATAATCTTCCACCGTCCTGAATGTTGGCATGTGCCTGTTGCAGCAGGGATTGTCTGCCGGGGGCAGGGACGGACCAGCGGTGCCCAATCCCCTGAGGTATTTCTCATGCTGGCTGTGTTGGGAAAGATTCTGTACAGCAGCTTCAGAGAAACAGTCATGTTTGTGCTTTAAATCATCAACTACTTTTTTATGCTGTACTTGCTTCCAGAATGTTTAACCTGAAGTTGTGGGATCCAACTCTTTTAATGCAGACGGCGGGGGTGACCAAGACCCCAGAGTGATTAAGTGTCCACGGTAATACAACTAGAAAAAAAAATATTGAAGAGTCAGAATGACTGATTTGAATGATACGGATTTTGCTTTTGTTTCTCCCCTTCCCTACCACTCCCCTCTCCTCCTCCTCCCCTCCTTCTTCTTCTCCTTCTCCTTCTCCTTCTTCTTCTTCTCCTCCTTCTCCTTCTTCTTCTCCTCCTTCTTCTCCTCCTTCTTCTTCTTCTTCTTCTTCTTCTTCTTCTTCTTCCTCTTCCCCTTCCCCTTCCCCTTCCCCTTCCCCTTCCCCTTCCTTCTCTTCCCCTTCCTTCTCTTCCCCTTCCTTCTCTTCCCCTTCCCCTTTCTTCTCTTCCTCTTCCCCTTCCCCTTCCTTCTCTTCCTCTTCCCCTTCCCCTCCTCCTCCTCCTTCTTCTCTCCTCTCTCTCTCTCTCTGGCATTTAATGGATATTGGTAATCAACTTCTATCCATACTTTTCTGTGAATGGGGGGAATGGTTAAACTAGCCTAATGATTATCTGGAGATTAATCTTTAATTAAATGCTTCTTAAAAAAAGATATACCCTTTCATAGAATCTTAAAATACTTGTCCTTAAAAAAAAAAAAAGCTTCTGATTAAGGACATTGTCCTACTGTTTCTAAGTAACAATCATTTAGAAACAATTCATGGACTAGAGGATTATATAACTTTTGGAAAACATATATTATAAATATTGATGATGATAAAAATTTAGTGCAGAAAGAACAAACTTGAATAGTTTAATGGAAAAAATAGAAACCTATTTCACGCAAATTATTCACAAATTACAAACATAAAAGGTACTTTAGAAAAGAATATGCAGTTTCTTCCTTTTACAAGTATGGTATTTTTCTGAGTTCTCATTTTTTTTAAAATCTTGAGTGTAGTGCTTTAGAATTCTTAAGACATATCCATACACATTTTGTCATTTTATTTTTACAGCCTTGTGTAAAAAGGCCAAGGAATTATTGTTCCCATTTTAGAGGTACAGAGACTGAGTCTGAATGAGATATGTTTTGAATCACTTTCTGGAGGGTCACACAACCAATTAACAGTGGAGTCAGCTGTGGAACTCTTTATTCTGACTTTCAGTCCAGAACTCTTTCCACTGTATTACCCAGGCCCTCAATCTGCAGTTAGAATCTTTTCCAAAGTAACACAAATTAAATGTCTAGTCCCAGAGGTGCTACAATGCTAAAATATGAGATGTGATTTAAATTAATTGTCACGTTCTGTGGTAAAGAAAAGAAAATATTATTCAAGTTTAACCTTTGAGACAAATTCATATGAACTCAGCCAAATACTTGGAGAAAATTCCACAAAACTACTCCATGGAAGGTGAATCAAATTTAGCCAAAACCATCTGCAATGTCCTACTACTGTTTAAAGTGGAAGCTATTCCCTTGTGGTACTGCTTTGAATGCCATTTCTCAGAATAAATTTTTGTATCATCCTGACATGCTGAGAAATTGCTAAGTTCTTTCTAGATATTTCCATTTTTTAATTGCTTGAGCAAATGGATAAAAACAAGTTTTGCAGCAGTCAGACTAACAGTCTCCTTGGATTTCCTGGTTCTCATGTCTTTTATGGATTGACTGGTATAAATGAGCAGTGAATATAAAAAAGTATTGCAGCTATTCTATTTTTTAAGATCTTAAGACCAATGTTGTCTAGTACAGTGGGTAAAAGTTCGTCCTCAAAATCAGACATTTTCCAGCTCTCTGTTGTTCAGCCGTGTGGATAAATTGCTTAAGCTCTTTAAGCCTCGTTCATTCATTTATTCATTTCAAAATATTTATTGGCTCCATCACATAATAACAAATGCCATGAAATATGTTAGAGGCTAAAGATATGGCAGTAAACAATGGAGACAAAAAATCTGCCCTCGTGGGGCTTCCATTTTAGTGACTCAGTATCACTGAATGTAAAATGGGGATAATTATATTTACTCCATTGGATAATTGCTGGGATGTTATAAAATTAGCCCTGGCCTAGAAGTGTACTTGTGCACATTAGATGATCTGATCTTTGTCTTAAGCAGGTTGGAGAATAGATTTGAGGAATAATAACTTCAATTCCAAAATACCCTCCTATGTAGTTAAGCTGAGATCCTTAGTGGAAGTGAAAATAAATGAGAAAAACCCCAAATAGGACCCAGCAAAGGAAACATGTCATAAATGAAAAGTGCTAATTTAGCATATATCACTCTCTCTGTTTTTACCTTTTTATTTTGAAATAATTTCAGACTTTAGAAAACTTTCAAAAATAGTACAGAGGGTTTTAGTATATCCTTCATCCAGATTCCTCTAATGTTAATATCTTGAATAACTGTTATACAATTAACAAAACCAAGAAATTAACACCGGGAAAGTGCATTAATTAAATTATGAGTGTATATATAGTATAGGCCAGTTTTTTTATGCTTGTTTTCTGTGGGGATTTTATTGTTCCTGTTTTTACAAGTATTTTTTGTTGTTGTTCCAGGATCCCATCCAGGATATCAGACTGCATTTAGTTGTCATGGTTCCTGAGTCTGTTGTCTGTCAGCTCATCAGCCTTTCTTTCTGTCTCATGACTTTGACATATTTGAAGAATACTGGCCAGGTAGAATGTCCCTAAATTTGGTTTTGTTTGGTTGTTTTTCTCATGGTTAGATTGAGGTTGTATATTTTGGCAAAAATAATACAGAAGTGATGTAGTATTCTCAGTCTACTATAGGAGAGGTTCAAGATGTCTTACTACTGGTGATGTTAACCTTGATCATTTGGTTACAGTGGTTTCTGCTGGGTTTTATCTTTGTAATTAATAAATATCTTGGGGAAGATACTTGGAAACTATGTGCTTCTCCCCAAGACTTGATCCAGTAATTTTAACATCCATTGGCAGATTTTGCTTGCAAAAATTATTATTGTGTTCTAATGGAGGTATTTCTATTTGCTTCATTCCTTTTGCATTTATAATTACTATTTTTCTGTAAGGAAGAGCTATCTCTTCTCTTTCATTTGTTTATTCAACTTTCAGGAACTTGTGGATTTTTATTGTATACTACAGTTATAATCCACTAATATTTTATTTATTTTTTACTCAATTGTTCCGTTTGTGACCATTAGGAACTTCTTTTGACTTAACCCCTGTGTCCTTTCCACATGTACCCAGCCACGTCTGAATACTTCCTTACTCTCTGGCACAGCAAGATGCCTTTCTTTACCTTTAAGGAGAAGATGTCAGGTCCTTTGAGAACATAACCTGTGTAAGGCTTTAATATTTTTTTTAAATGCTAAAACCAGGAAAAGATTATCCTCCAAGACTTTGTCCAGGAAAGATTAATGTCAATGGATATCTTTGCTCCAACATTGTACCAAGTACTTCTCTGTTTTCAAGCTAAACTAGTCATATTAAAGAATCTGTTTTCCTATATTCCCTACTTTATATAAGGGTGATGGCTTAAGTACATCAATGTACCATTGAAATTATTTCTGAACTCTCTTCTCCTCCCTGACTTGGTGAAGGTATCACAGCATCCAATGTGCAGTGATGTGTATTTTGGTACATAAAATGAATGAGGAGAATTTTATTCACTTGACATTACTCACCAACACTCCTTAGTTCTGCTGGATCTGGGAGTGTGGGGTCAAGCCAAATTAAATGCTATTTCCAGAAATCTGTTAGGTGGACTTATTGGCTCTGTAATACATTTTAAGAGAATGAGAAAAACACACCCACTCTGTAGAAGGGAGGCTTTAGTGTAATTTGTCTGTAGTGTCTACCCTCTTCTAGAACAGAGGCTAGCAAACTATGGCCCTTGAGCCAAGTTGAATTAGTTGCTTGTTTTTTGTTTTTTGTTTTTGATCACCTGCAAGTTGTTTGTTACATTCTCACATGGCTGGATTTTAGTTATATGAATCCCTACATAATATCCTCAGTTTTTTCTCTTGGCCCTCAAATCTTTCCTGACCTCTGTTCTAGAAGTCACTCCTCTTTGCTTTGCTCATGCTCTTCCCTCTGCCTGAAACATTCTTCTCTACTTTGCCTGGTTGACTGATGCCTACTTGTCCTCCAGGATTCCCTATTGTGCAGTCCTTCCCTACCTTACCATGTAGAGTCAGAGGTCTGTCTTCAGACTACCTATACTATGAGCCTGTAGTATTAGGGCATGCCTCTTTTCTAATTCAGTGGTGTGCTGGAGCTAGTTGATGGGACCCAATTATATACATCTTTTCTCAGCTCCACATTCAGTGACATTATACTGATACCCTGAAATTGATCATGCTGGGAGTATTTACACTGTGTAAACTGGCAAATTTCAGAAGCCAGTAATTTCCTCTCGCCCCTGTCCTCCGGAAAGCTGGGCATTTAACTTTACTAGCACATCACTGCTTATCACAATGGTTTTTATGTGCTTGGTTTTGCTTTGTTTGGTTTTTTTCTTTTATTTTTCTGATTCTACCATCAGAATCTGAGCTACTTAAGGATTGATTCTGAATTTTATTCATCGTTCATAATGCCTTATATACAGTAGGCTATTCGTACTTTTTGAATTAATGAAAAACTGAGTGAAAGTTGTATACATGGGGGAAAAACTTTTTCTGTAATAATTTCTAAATCTAAGGAATAATAAGTTAACATAGTGGCCTAAAACTTATGTAAATCAAAGATGTTTGCTTAAAGTAACCATTTTCAGATCCTCAATACAAAGTGAAGAATGGGAAAAGTTAGGGAATAGAAAGAGATTGGATAATAAGATAATAGAATTTCCTAAAAAATCATAAGTTCCACAGTGCTGGTGGCATTCTGGAATAAGTCTTGAGGCTTTTTGATTCATGTCCCAGGCTGTTTCCACTACACTGGACGCCAGCAATTAAGCCAGATTTGCCCAAAAGGAACCCCCATCTCCTACATCTATATTTTCTTTATTCTTAGGTTGATGTTCGCTTAGTCTCTCTTCCCATTCTTTAATTTAGATAAATAGACTAGGGGAGAGAAAAGGCTGTTGCAGAGAGTCTGCAGTAATGTAAAAACTAGGAAACTAGGTCCATTTCTCCCCTACAATTATTGGTAGAAAATGAGTGGAGAGTGGAAGCAAGGAAAAGATGTCTTTGTCAAAATTAAACATGCAGAAATGTAATAACCTATGTTCATATTCTGGGACATTATAACTTCAGAAATCTCACTTCTTCTGACCAGTGTACCCTTAACTTGGTACAAAAATAACACATACATACCAAAATACATTCTATATTACTCAGGGTGCCAGGTTCCTTTGGTTCATCTATATGGCTTCTAATCAGGAAAAAGGAACATATTTCAAAGGGCAAAATGATTCCCTACATATCCTAGTCAACCCCTTTCTGAGACTGCTGGGGTCCAGGTGGTACTTCAGTTCTATGACTATGAATGTAAAATCAATTCTCTAATTTCTTCTTCCTGTTACTTTCAAATTAAACTAAGAAAATATTTCATGGGTATAATACAGTACATGTACTTTAAAGTAGAGAAAGTGAGGCACATAATTTATATCCTGTTAGAAAAGTCACAATTACCCTTGGTCATAGAGGCAAACCCAGAGAGAAGAGGCTATTTTTACAAATTGAAAGGCAGTGGAAGAAATTGAAAATCAGTGCTCCTATGTCTAAACTCAATACCTGAGTCCTTTAACAGGTTTTCTGGTTTTAATGTACAATTCTTTATCACTCTATTTTATGCGAGAAAACTTTACAGAATGTGAAATTCTTGTTTTATAAAAACAATATATCTATCAAATATATGTTTTTTCAAACGACACACAGTCTGCTCCCCAGAAAGTTACTCTCTCATCCCCCCCCACCACTGAGAATCATTGCAAATGATCAGTTGGTCTGTGATGAGTAATCATTTTTCATTGCCCCATTGCATTCAAAATAATAAAGCTAAATACATCAACTGTCTTTATGTTTACATGACTTACTCAGTATTACAGAACGCAGCTGGAATATGAATTGTTCAGCGTTAAAGTAAATTGCTTTCCAGTTTTAAATACAGAATCTTTTTCATAGTCCCAATACTCATAAGTGCTACTAAAACTATTTCACAAGTGCAGTCCCAAAATCTTCAAGCAGTTCAATAGTCCATGCTGTCTCAGAGCAAAAGAGAGAAAGTCCAAGTGATGATGTTGCCAAGGGAAGAGGGTTGTATTTGGCTCCTCTACTTGAAGGACAATCTAGCTACTGTGAAAAGCCTGGGAATTTGACTTCTGTTATAATTGGATCAGATCTTTCCAGCAGCTCCTTCAAGGGGATATTAGTTTCATATGGAACCTGTAGTTCTTCCAATTTGAGGCTTTGATCGTACAAATGAATGTTGAAATGCTGATTCTGATCCTGTCATGCTACTAGAATTGGTGACTGGATTTGTATTCAACCGTATAAAAGACACAAGGGAGTGGGCAAATAACTAAATGGGCAATTTACTTAGGAGGCATGGTGCTGGTCTAAAGATGATGAAAAGATTGTCTAAGGTTTTTCAGGAGATTTGCTTTTATTGCTAAATTAATAACCCCTCTGTATTATCATAAAATCTGAAGTTGCTACTGAGCTATGAACAATCAAATTGCAGCTTTCTTGAGGAAATGTTCTGTAGTGTTAATGTTTTGGAGATATCTCTGCCATCCTTATTCTTAATTCACCATGTGGTTAAAGCTGATACATCTGAATAGTTTGTGGAATCCTCTTTCAGAATGTATTATATTTGATGACTATGCCAACTGGATATAAGCATCCCACTCAGGATGTATTTGAAATTAAATATGACATTTAGCTTTTTTTGAAAACAAATTTTTTATTATAGGATACTTTTAGATTCATAGAAAAGTTGCAAAGATAGCGGTTTTTATACACCCAGTTTCCCCTATTGTTAACATCTTACATTAGTGTGATGCTTTTGCTACAACAAATGAACCAATATTAATTCATTATTATTAACCAAAATCTGTACTTCATTCACATTTTTCTTAGATTTTAGCTAATGTTCTTTTTCTGTCTCAGAATACCATCCAGGATACCATATTAGTTTTCATGTCTCCTTAGTCTCATCATGACTCTGACAGTTTCTCAGACTTTCCTTTTTGATGTACTTGACAGTTTTGAGGACTATTAGTAAGGTATTTTGTAGAATATCCCTCAATACTCGTTCTCTGTTGTCTCTCATGATCAGACTGGAGTTATAGATTTTAGGAAGGAAGACAACAAAGTTAAACCTACCTAGATGAAGTAGTGTATGTCATATTTCTCCATTTTAAATTTACTGTTTAAATTTAAATACTATACTCTTTGAAAGGAAGTCACCAAATGCAACCTACACATAAGGAGTGGGGAATTATGATCCACCTCTTTGAGTAGGAATATAATATAAAGTATTTGGAATTTTTCTGGACAGATTTGTCTTTCTCATTCATTTATCTATTCAGTCACTTATTTCTATCACTATATATACACCTATAAATATTTATTTTATCACCAATGTAATATTATTTATTTTGTTGTTCAAATTATGTTAACTTTAGCCATTGGGAGCACTTTTGGTTGGCTCTGGTATCTCTTTGACATACCTCCTGTCCTTCTAACCCAACATTGTTTTGTTTTGTTCTAGTATTTTCTTACACTATAAGATTTTTGGATGCAAGCTCATCTTGCATATTCTATTACTTCAGTCCTAGAATCAGCCATTTGGGATTTAAATATCAAAATCAAACTTTAGTCAGTAATTCAACAAATCTGTGTCTATCTTTTAATCTTCATTGCTCATCAATGTAAACTGTGTTAGTAATAAAAATAGAAGCCTCTATTTGGTTGCTAATGGATTATTTTAGAAAAGCAAGTGACTTGGTAGCTTTTAAAATTATAATCAAAGATGTATTACTCTAATTACTTCTGTTCAAACCCAAAGAACATTAAGTTAAATATGTCTAATTTGACTAATCTGATGAAATACTATCTCTTTGAATCATGACCTTAAGAAATCATTCTTGGCTAAAAAAGGAGAGTCAAATTACTCTATGGGATATTTGGGAATATGCCTCCTGGCACAAAAGGCTAGATGTTCTGAAAAAGAATAGTTCTGAAATAATGAGCAAGCAGCTAACTAAGATTGTACCTGGGCTATAATTTGAGAACCTGGCAGAAAGAAAGGAAAGAGAGAGAGAGAGAGAGAGAGAGAGAAAGAGAGAAAGAGAAAGGAAAGGGAGAAAGAAAGAAAGAGAAGACTTCATTCAAGATTGTCAACTCATTTATTACCTGATTGAAAATACAAAAGTAAAACAAAATAATATTCCGGAATTTCACTTGAGACTACATTAATAGAAGAAGGCTACACAATTCTAAAGATATAGGAGTTCTTGTATCCATTTAAAATTCAACATAAAATAAAAAAAAGCTTCCTTTAAAATTATGATACACTACTATTTTGGGGTGGCAGGCAGGAGGAGGGAATGTTGGGGAAGAAGCCATAAGCAGCAAATCCCTTTTACTCATTTCTCTTCAATGTAATCCTGTGGGTTTTTTCCAGAACATTAGGTACTAGTCATTAATTTCTGCTAGTAGTCTCATGTTGGTGAATCATTTCTTGGGAACACACTTGTCATGGTTTAAAAGAAGGTATTTGGTAGCTTGTTAAGATTCTTTAACTCTCTTCCTGTCTTACTGGTTCTTTTAAAGGTCAACTTCCTTTATACCTTTAGAATTTTGTTATGCTAGACTCTGTTTTGTCATAACAGTAGTACTTATGTTTTCATTTGAAGGGCTGAGTCAGCAGCATCATTATAAAAAAAAAAAAACAACAACTACTGGTTTTTCTCCCCTCTTCCTTTTGAATATTTTTGAAGGAACAGTAAGTTAACTAAATCAATTATTTTTTGCTCTTATTCAATAAAATCTGTTCCTTTTCTTTAGTCATTTAAAATAAGTTTGTTATTCATTATGTGTGTGTGTGTTTAATTCTGATTTCCTCTCATGCAATGTAACAGCTTGAGTCAAAGAGAACACTTTATTTTTTGAAAATGTTTTAGTATTTTATAAAATGAGAAGAGTTGACTGGCTAGAGAACCATCTGTGGAATACTATCCCAAATCTACTGATAACATTTATTTTTCTTTTATCTATTCTTCCATGTCTCTGCTCATTTATTCATCCATCTATCTGTTGTCTCTCAAAAATGCTGTGTAAAACACTACACTAATGGAATTCTGAGTAGTACAACTGTTAGGCAATTCCTGTATAAACAGGACAAGAAGCTTACTTTCTAATGGAAGGCTACATAAGCATTTTTCCAAAAGGTAGATGTTATAGACCAGATGAGTGATATAAAAAATTAAATACTATAGACGGGCAAAATTGTAGAGTTTTTCTTGAAATTGGGGCAATCTTATCAGGTCAGACATAAAAGCATAAAATGACATTTGAGCTGATCAAATATCATTGATCAAAAGGGTGGGTTGAATATTAAAACTATGAGAAAGAAGAACAGATTTAGGAATGAATGCATTCCCTCACCCATTTATTTAGAAAGTGTCCAACAAATACTTGCACACAACATTTTGCTAGTTCTGAAGCACAGAATAAGAGTACTATTTGAGGAACAGCTGATGATCCGTCTTCTATAAAGAATCAGATTTGTATTGCAGTGAAATGTGTGACTAGAATTAGAAGTTGGGGACTGGTCATGTAAGAACTTGAACATTAATTAGTGGATACTAACATTAATTAGTGGATACTAACTGATTTGAGCAAGAGATGATGGCAAGTCCTACACTTTAAAGAGGGATAAAGGAATTGGTGATATTAAGGATTTGGTTTATGAAAGTATTTATAAGAGTTGCTGTTGAGGGGTGCCCGGGTGGCTCAGTCAGTTAAGTGTCTGCCTTCGGCTCAGGTCATGATCCCAGGGTCCTGGGATTGAGCCCTGCATTGGGCTCCCTGCTGAGTAGAGATCCTGCTTCTCCCTTTCCATCTGCCTGCCACTCTGCCTACTTGTGCTTTCTCTCTCTCTCTGCCAAATAAATAATAAAATCTTAAAAAAAGAAAGAGTTGCTATAGAAAACAGGTTGGAAATTATCCCATAAAGACATCACAAGAAAAGAAAACTAGACACCAATATTCCTTATGAATATAAATTAAAATATCCTTAATAAAATGATAGCAAGATGAATACCCTATTATTTGCCCTAACTGCTAATGGTGTATCAAATGGATCCAATTGAAATGAAACCCATAAAATTTCCAATAAATATTTTACAGATTAAGAATTGTATGCTTTATCCATTCATCTGCTGAAGGACATCTTGGGTCCTTCCACAGCTGGGCTATTATGGGCATTGCACGTGATGTGATGAGCCCTGGTGTTATATGCAACTAATGAATCATTGAACCCTACATCAAAAGCTAATGTTGTACTATATGTTGGCTAATTGAACATAATAAGTAAAAATTTTTAAAAAAAGAATTGTATGCTTTTCATGATAGTAGATAATGGTTTTAAAAACCTCTCAATGTATAAATGAGTAATGTATTCTTAAATTGTCCGAATGCTTGTGTTATATACATTGTCATTTGTTTAGCAAATAAAAACTGTAGCTAAAGAAGTTTTATGTATTTAAAATGACAGAAATAAACCAAGCTGAACAGAAAAAAAAAAGAAAATAGGTAGGAAATTAATAAGAAATTCCTTAGCATTTACTAGAGAACTGGTAATATCTCTTTTTATTAGAAACAAGGAGCCCAGTCTTATTCATGACTAGCTATACAATAGAAGCAGAGAAAATATAAAGTGAAAGTGGCTCAGAGTTGAAGAGTAGCTTGTTAGTCATAGAAAAAGATGAAGGGATCAGCTGCAGAAATTCAACAAGGTAATTACTGAAAGAAAAAAAAAGTGGGTGGGCTCAAGAACTTATGATTCTTAAAATAATAAAAAGAGGGGCACCTGGGTGGCTCAGTTGGTTAAGCAACTGCCTTCAGCTCAGGTCATGATCCTGGAGTCCCGGAATCAAGTTCCGCATCGGGCACCCTGCTCAGTGGGGAGTCTGCTTCTCCCTCTGACCCTCCCCCCCCATGCTCTCTCTCTCTCTGTCTCATTCTTTCTTTCTCAAATAAATAAATGAAATCTTTAAAAAATAAATAATAAAAAGGTGGTTTTTGAGACAGAGCTTTTTGGTGTGTATGGTATGCTGTGATGGTTAATTTTTTGTGTCAACTTCACTAGGTTATGGTGCCCAACTGTTTGGTCAAACACTCATCTAGATGTTGTGTAGAGATATTTTTAGATGTGATTAACATTTATGTCAATAAATTTTGAGTAAAGCAGATTACTCTCCATATCGTGGATGGGCCTCATCTAATCAGATGAAAGCCTTAAGAACTAAGGTCCAATTCTGCCTCCAGACTGCCTTTGGACTTGAGCTGCAACATCTACTCTTCCCTGGATCTCCACTCTGCTGCCTTCTGTAGAATTTGGACTTGCCAGCACCACAGTTGGGAGGGCCAATTCCTTTAATTTTTCTTTCTCCCTCTTTTTTTCTGTTCTCCATGTGTGTGTATCTCTGCATAAACATACACACACACACACACACACAGAGGAACACAAAATGCATACACACATGTATATATGTATATTCTGTTGGTTTTATTTCTCTGGAGAACCCTGACTAATACAGAGTTTTATATATATATATATATAAAACTCTGTATATATATATAACTGTATGTGTGTGTGTATATACACACACACACACACACACACACACATACATACATATATATTTTTTTCCCAGCTCTGACTATGGAGGAGATCTAAAAACAATGACATCCTGTAAGGATGAGCATAGTTAGCACTTACATCTTGGTTTCTAATTATTCTCTTGTGAAAGGTACTGGGTCCCTGGAAAAATGGCTGATTCCAGGATTGAAGCATGGAAAATATGAGATGAGCCTGGAAAATCTTGCCGTGCCAGAGTCTGTGTGATCTAAAAATAGACTGGGGATGGGCATGTTGAAAGGACACTTGAGCAACTTGAAAGAATCTACTATGGCCAGATTTGGGATGATTTAAACAACAAATTAAATAAAATTCATAGACTAAAATAGATATCCATGAGTCTATACTGATATAAATAAATAAATGATTAAAGAAATGAGGAGAGAGACAGCACTTCCATTCTGTAGAGTTTCAACTAATAAATGTAGAAGGAAAGATGGAAATATAAAATCACAATTGGCATAGCAATAATTTTTGCAGGCAAGAATCATCAATGGTTGCTAAAATAATGAGTAAAAGTGTAATAAAAACAGGATATTTGAATAGTGTCAGACTTTCTCCTAAAAGATACTTAGCAATTACAAATGGAAAAAAATGAAAATGTTACAATTTCAGATGAAACTTTGCAGTAGGAAAAACTGATGAAGGTTAACATCACCAATAATGATACATTGGGGTTTCAGACGTTTCCTGATATGATCCACCAAGAAGGTATGACATCATTTCTGGGATATGTTTAACAATAAAGCATATAGATTTTTATCAGATGTGTCAAGATATAATTTTCACAAATCACTTATATTAGTCTTTAAGTTTACACATATTTGTGTTTTATTAAACTTACATGCTGTGTAGTTATCATCAAAATCCAATTTTAGGACATTTTTATTACCACAAAAAATTACCTCTTGAGAGGCAGCAGTTAATTCCTGCACTGACCCCAGCTCCAGGCAACAACTGATCTGCTTTTTGTCCTTATACTTTTGCCTTTTCTAGTAATGTTATATATGTAGAATCATATATCATATCTCCTATATCTGGTTTCTTTCACCTAGAATTACAGTTTTAGATGTGCCATGTCTTTTGTAGTTTGTTTCTTCAGATTGCTGAATAGCATCTTATTATATGGATATACCATATTTTCTTATTCATTCACCAACTGAAGGACATTTGGTTTGGATCATTATTATGAATAATGCTCCTGTAAACATTCACATGCATGTATTTGTGTGAAAATAGCTTTTCATTTTCCTTAGGGAAATACCTAGAAGTGGAATTGTTGGGTCATATGGTAAATGTATGTTTGTAAGAAACTACCAATTTGTCTTCCAAAGTTGCTGTCAACTCTTCATTTTGAATTCCCACCAGCAATTTCTGAGAGTTCCAGTTGCTCCACATCCTTACCAGTACATGATATTGTCATTATTTTTTTTAATTAAGCCATTCTAGTAGATGTATAGCAGTATCTCATTTTGGAATTAGTTTGCATTTCTCTAATAACTAATGATGCTTAGCATCTTTTCATGTACTTACTTGCTATTTATATGCCCTCATTGGGGAAGTAGCTATTAAAATATTTTTCCCAAATTTTTATTGGATCAGTTTCTTTTTTATTATTTTATTTTATTGGATTAGTTTCTTATTATTGAGTTATATGATTTCTTCATATATTCTAGATAGAAATCCTTCCCTCATCATATATGTATTTTTTAAATATTATCTCCTAGTATAGAGCTTGCTTTTTCATTTTCTTAACAGTGTTTTTTGAAGAACAAAGGTTTGCAATTTTGATGGAGTCTAAATTATAAACTATTTTTTTTATTGCCGTATGTTCTTTTTTGTCCTAAGAAATATTTGTTGAATCAAATTCAAAAAGATTTTCTCCTGTTTTCTTCTAGAAATTGTATCATTTTAGCTCTTATCTTAGGTCTATGATACATTTCAAATTTATCTCTATGTATGATATCAGCTAATGATAGAGGATCATTTATCCATATACAGATATCCAGTTGTTGCATCCCCATTTATTTTTTTCTCTGACTTTGTAAATTTATTTTTTATTATGTTAATCACCATACATCATTAGTTTTTGAGGTTATTGGGTTTTAAAAATAATAATAATACCAAATAGACTACGTTTTTAGTACTGTTTTAGATTTACAGAGAAAATGAGCAGATAGTACAGAGTTCCATATATCCAGCCCCTATTCCACACAACGTACCTCCCCCACACAGTTTCCCCTCTTAGTGAATCTTGCATTTGTGTAGTCCATTCGTTATAATTCACAAAAAAATATTGACATATCATTATTAACTAAAGTCCATAGTTTACATTTGGGTCACTCTTTGGGTTGTAAAGACATAAATGCATAATATGAAGTTTGACATATGCATGATATAGATTTGCCATTAGAGTTTTATATAGGATAATTTAACCCCCTACAAATCACCTGTACTCCACCTGTTTACCTCTTACCTCATTCCCTCTTAACTGCTGACCACCATTGATCTAAAAAGATCTATAAAACTGATCAGGTGTTTTTTAGAAAAGACAGTAAAAAAAATTGTCTCCCTAATTTTGCATTTTCCAAAGTGACATATAATTGAAATCATATAACTTTTAGCATTTTTAGACTGGCTTCTTTCAGCAATATGCATTTAAATTTCTTATATATCTTTTTATGGCTTGATAGGTCATTTGTTTTTATTGCTGAACAATATTCCATTTTATGAATACACTGTGGTCTGTTTATCCATTCACCTATTGTAGAACATCTTGGTTGCTTTCAGTTTTTAGTCATTAGGAATAAAATTGCTATAACCTTTTTAGTGCAGGGTTTTGTGCGGACATAAATTTTTAACTCAACTGTGTAAATACCTAGGAGCATAGTTGTTGGATCATATGGCAAGACTATGTTTATCTTTGTAGGAATCTTTGTAGGAAAAAGATAGTTTATCAAACTATCTTCTAAAGTAGTTGTACAATTTTGCATTCCTACCGGCAATAAATGAGTGTTCCTGTTGCTCAGCATACTCACAGGCATTTGTTATTATCAGTGTTTTGGATTTTAGTTATTCTAATAGATGTGTAGTAGTATCTCATTATTTTAATTTGCAGTTTCTTAATGACATGAGATGTGGAACATCTTTTCATGTGCTTGTATGCCATCTTTGCTGAGGGTTTAAGAGATCTTGTATATTTTGGATACAAGTCCTTTATCTAATATATATTTTGCAAATGCTTTCAACAGGTCTGTGACTTAGCTCTTCATTCTCTTAACTATGAACAAAAGTTTTAGCTTCCAGAAAATCAAACATATCAAATGTTTCTTCCACAGATAGTACTTTCTGTGTTGTATCTAAAAACTCATCACCAAACCCATGGTCACTTAGATTTTGTCCTGTTATCTTCTGGAAGCTTTATAGTTTTGCATTTTGTATTTTCATTTAAAGTCCATTAGAGTTAATTTTTTTTAAAAGATGTAGATCTTTATGTATATTTTTTTCCATTTGAATGCCTAACTGTTCCAGCACCATTTGTTGAAAAGACTATTATTTATGGAATTGCCTTTGCTCCTTTGTCTGTTTGTATGTCTGTTCCTGGGCTTTCTGTTCTATTCCACTGATCTCTTTGTCTAGTCTTTCATAAATATCACACCTCCTTGATTACTGTAGCTTTATGGTAATTCTTGAAGTGGTAGCGTCCGTCCTCTGACTTTGTTTTTCTGCAATGTTCTGTTAGCTATCCTGCGTCTCTTTTCTTTCCATATAAACTTTAGAATGAGTTTGTTGATATCCCCAGAATAACTTGTGATTTTTTAAAATTTTTTATTGTTATGTTAATCACCATATATTACATCATTTGTTTTGGTGTAGTGTTCCATGATTCATTGTTTGTTCATAACACCCAGTGCTCCATGCAGAATGTGCCCTCTTTAATACCCATCACCAGGCTAATCCATCCCCCACCCCCCTCCCCTCTAGAACCCTCAGTTTGTTTTTCAGAGTCCATCGTCTCTCATGGTTCGTCTCCCCCTCTGACTTATTCCCCTTCATTCTTCCTCTCCTGTTATCTTCTTCTTTTTCTTTTTTCTTAAAATATGTTGGGCGTTATTTGTTTCAGAAGTACAGATCTGTGATTCAACAGTCTTACACAATTCACAGCGCTTTTTATTGGGATTGCCTTAAATCTGTAGATCAGGTAGGGAAGAATTGGCTTCTTAACATTTCTATCCATAACATTTCTAGACTATTTATCCATTTATTTAAATCTTTGATTTCTTTCATTTCTTTCATCAAGTTTCCTAGTTTTTCTCACATAGACCTTACACATAATTCATTAGATGTGTACATAAGTATTTCATATATTTTGATACTAATGTCAATGGATTTATGCTTTTATTTCAAATTCCAATTGTTTGCTGCTGATATATGGGGGGAGCCATTGACTTTGGTATAGGAGGGATACCATTGATCCCTCCTTTGAATGGGCCCACCAACTTTGCCAATAAAGCTGCTGATGTTTGCCATCAACATTGAACAGTCAGCTCTCATCCACCACTCGTAAAGCTGTGGATTTTGTGGCCTGAGATGGAGTGGTGGAGTTAGGTGGTTTCGGAAGGATCCCCATGCCAAAAGGCCACAGAATTGCCATTAGGTTTCCCCATTGTAGTAGCAGTTTTTCAGGAGTAAACACATTGCCTTTTGTTGTGTCTTTGATCACTTTGAACTACCTGAAATACTTCATTTTTTTCTTTTTATATTTCATTCAGTTTCATACTTGCTTTGAGAATTGCTTGATCTCCTCACACAGATATTATTGAAAGTCCACAACCTGAATTGAATTATGAGGAAACATCAGACAAGTCCAAATATCATTCCTCCTGCCTTAAATACACTTGATATCCAAGAATGATGTTAGTTGACTTCTTCCAAAATAAAGAACCAGTCTAATACCTCCATATGAAGCAGAAATGTTAAAATAAAATATGTTTCTTATGATACTTATATTCAGTGATATTTCTTGCACGAACAGAGGAGAACTGATGGCATTACAAACCTGAAACCAAATAAGATGTTGCAAAATTTGACACAAACTAATCTAGTCCACAGAATTAACAGATATATCATGAGAGTATTTTCCATGATTTAATAAATAAGCATTAAATGCCCTAGGAGAGAAATGAAGTGTATCTAGATCTTCATAATCTGGTTCTGATAAAGTTTTAATGATTATGGGAAATGTAGCTTTATCCAAATTTACCCATCATGCTTTCTTTCTATCTAGTATTGTGGAGGTTATAAGATCCAGTTGGTCTCTGTTTGATGATTGTAACTCATTAGATTTAGCTGTGTCTTAGGCAACTGACTTAAGAAAAGGCTGTGCATAATGAAATGTTGAAGCCATAAAAATAAAAAGCTTAATTCTTTCTGCCAAACAAGCACTGGAACTAGGAAAGCTTGATAATTTCCTATAGAATTTTCTTGAAAATGGAGGATAAGGAGTTCTGATTAAATCCACATTTGATACAGCTGTCTAGAAGTAGCATGCAAATCCCACAAAGCTTCCAAGGTAACAGAAGCTGTCCTCACACATTTCAATTAATCACTAAATTAAGTCTGCATATGAGAATCAAAGGACTAAATAATAGCAGCAAAGAACCATTCACAAATTCAAGATTATGTGCTATTTATACTTAATGACAATTTATTTCTGTAAGAAGTTTTTATTAAGTCTACTAGTCACAAAGAATAAATAAAAATGAGCTTGAACTTCGCAAGTATATTTGATTTTATACGTGCATTCCCTAATAATGTCTGGGCCCACGAATTTGGATTCTGATATATATCAGCAACAACTAGATATATACGTTTATATATGATAGATATCTGTTTATTTGTGTGCACATTTGTTAGTGCTAATCTTTGGTAATAGCCTTATGTGCATTAGTGATTACTGAGTCTTACAAATGTGTAATGTTGATATTTTCATTCCTCTTTACTTCCCTCCTTATGCTACTTGGATTCCATAGCTCATTATTATAAATCCTCACTGGCAAATTCCACTATTCACTGTCTTTTCCTCCCTCAGTCATACTTGACTGTCCACAATCCAATCCTAAATGGGCCCAAACGTCCATCTTCTGCTTTACTGAATGTGTATATCTGGGCGATGCTGAAAATAATCACACATCTGGCAGGTTGGTGTCAGATTCATGGTCACAACTTCAAATGTGTACATAACCATGATATTTTCAAGTAAGCTCACTCTCTTACTATACTACCACGCTAATATTACACCTTTCCTTCCATCCTCCTACATTTCTCATATATAGCTGGTATCTTTTACCCATATTAATGATCTTTCCTCAAAAATTATGTTTCACTCAAAGTATCCTCATCTTATTTAATGACAACTCCTTTTTGTCATTTTTATCAAGCTAATAGCTCTGGGGTCAACCTTGACTCCCCTCCTTCTTTCACATTCCATGTCTGGTCCATTAGCAGGTTCTCTTATATATTCAAAAGAGTTTCAGAATCTAACCACTTCTCACCTTCTCCACTGTTGCCCATATGATCTGACCTACAATCTTGATTATTGCAATATCTTCCCAATAGATCATGAACCTTGGCTTTAATTGTCTTGGCTCTAATTGCCATCACTTAAAATAATGCCTGCCACATAATAGATATTCGCTAAGTATTTGATAAATTGAGACAGTTTAATTGAATGATGCATCAGAATTCAAACATAGTTTAAAATTTCCATTAAGAATAACTGACTCTTTTCAACAAATGGTGCTAGGGCTTACTGTAAAGATGGCAGTGCCTCCCAAAGTAATCAATAGATTCAGTGCAATCTATATCAAAATCCCAATGACATTTTTGGAAGAAATTTAAAAATCCATCCTAAAATGCTTATGGAATCCCCCAAATCAGAGCAATCTTGAAAAAGAATAAAGTTGGAAAACTAAACTCATTATCTCTCTTATTTCCACATCCTCTTCCAGTTAATGCTTCATTTTCGACCACCGTCAGCTCCAACCTTCCTCACACCCACCAAACACAAAAGTGTTGCATGCTTCTGTTGTATCTACCTTCTCACTTGGCACTTGCCTATCATCTTCCTCTACATTCTGCTTTCATGTCCCCCACCACTCCATGTACAAAACAGCCACAATCTATCCTTATCTTACATGATCTCTTGGCAGGATTTGACACTCTTTTATTTTCTCTATCAACAGGTCTCCAAATTTTTCTCATACCACTCTGTGTTCTGATTACTTTTCTACTTTTCAAGTTATTTCTCCAGCCAGACTTAAAGTGTCAGAGATCCTCAAGCCTCAGTACAAGGTTCTTTGTCTTTTCTCTCCATAGGAGAGAATGAGGAACAGGAGATAAATAACACCTAAATAAGAAGGAAAGCTAACTTTATCACAGAAGATAGTTCGGATGGGTACCTATCCAAACAGTATACCAGACCCCAGGATAATCGTATTCTTGTAATTCAACACTAACTTGGTGCAATATATTTGGTCATCAGTATATATTATACTCAAATGCATTATCAAATTATAAGCTGAGTGATCAGAATAATAGCTAAAAGCATGTCTTTCTACTGGGTCTATGTGGCAGGCTTCAAATATTTTGAGTGTAAAAAATTTGTTTAATTAAATGATTTTTTAAAACCCCGCTGAACTAAATCCACCAGGTAGAAAGAACATAGGCTTGCAGACAGCTAAATCTAATCCATTATAACATTATAATAGCAATTCAAGGCACTATTAAGTTTCTCAACATCTTTGTTGGTCTTCATTTTTCTACTGAAATATGGGAATAACAAAGTTTAGCCCATAGAACTATTGTGAAACACGAACTATATGACATGTAAGCACTGTAGTAGCAATTTTTAAAGGAAATTTTCCTAATTGAAGTGCATTGATGTTAAAGTCTGTCATATGCCTCAATTTCTGGAGTATTCAGTTATCTCACCATTTCTCCTCATTGTGTGAAACATAAATACAATGATGTATATGAAATTTCCTCCCCCATTTTAGAGATTTGTAAATGTTAGCAATTAAGGTGACTGATGTTCCATTATTCCTATCTTCCCAGTTCTCTGGAAGATGTTTTGGAATCTTTGTAAAAACCCCAGTGATCTGGTAATTACTTTGATTATTTTTAAAGATATATGAGGTCCTCTGATGTCCTTAATTGACACTTTTTAATTTGCAAGTGCAAAGCTTGAGATAAACTGAAGAGGAA
>NW_027397074.1:36272712-36285877 GCF_003265705.2 Callorhinus ursinus
CCTCTTCAGTTTATCTCAAGCTTTGCACTTTTTAATTTGCAAGTGCAAAGCTTGAGATAAACTGAAGAGGAAAGAAGTTAGAAAGGGAATAAATATTGATTCAACTTTTCAGTTAAAAAATAAATGCTGTTTAGTTTGCAAAACAACAGTACTGAAGCCACCATTACTAATACCACTACTGGGTAGTTGAGCAGCATTTTTAAAGGTGTATAGTGATTTAGACTGATGCTTTTCAAAGTTCAGTGTACATATATAGTATCTGGGAACTTGTTACAATGTGGATTCCAATTAAGTAAATCTGTACTGGGAGCTGAGAATCTGCATTTGTAAGCTCCTGAGTGATGCCCATAGTGTGGGCTTTCAAACTATACTCATTTGCAAGGATTTGGAAGCCTTTGCTTGTGTAAAGAAATCTGAGCAAAAAAGGAAATCATCCAATTGAATTTCATTTATCATTTAAAAAAGACTTGGACCATGAAAAAAAAATCATCTCCAAGAAGTCTTTATATTTTTAGAAGGCAAAGCGAAGACTGAATAAATACATATGGAATAAACTCATCCAGTATATTGGAAATAGTGTAGAATTTGATGCCAGAGATCTGGCTTTGAATTCATCTGGGCCACTCACTAATTTTGTGATCATGGACAAAACTACCTAAATAACTTTGATCCTCAGTTTACTTATTCATAAAGTAAGTTCAGTAATATAAGATTGTTATAAACTTTACATGAGAAAACATATCAACATGGTGAAAAATAAAAGTATTTGTTTCTCTTTTTCAACATACAGAGCTTTATTTTTAAATGTTGTCTAAACTTTCTACGGTATATTACACTTCATACTAGCACTATTTACAGTATGACTATGGCAAACATTTTTCTATTTTAAATAACTATGTAAATGTTAATCATGACATTGCAAATATAAATAATACCTATCTCTTTTAATGGTGAGTCGTTGGTAGGAATCAAAAGAAGTAATTATATAATTATTTCCATGCTAATGGACAAGTATCTTTTTATAACACAATGACTGAAACACACTATCAAAAAATTATGAATTGTCTGTTTGTACACATGTACACAAAATAAGAAGACCTGCATTCAGGGTTCAGCTCTACTATTAATTTATGTTTCCTTGGGAAAGCCGCTTGATTTCTGTGGATCTTGGTTTCCTACTCTGGAAAATCCTATTGGATTACAACTAAAATCTCTTCCCTCTCTGAGATTCTAATCTCCACCCTATTAAGGTTCTTGCAGCTTCACTGGCTGAAAGTTTAACAACATGTATGTATGTACCATGGCACAACAGTGAGACTATTCTTTGAACAGTCAAGTATGAAATCAGCTATGTAAATTCAACACTCACCACATGAATATATTTACATTCAATTAATATTTGATGTTGATAAAATCACTAGATACGAATGATAAATCATTTAGATATGATAAAATCATTTAGATATGAATCTAAAATGACAAATATTGTTGAGCATTTGCTAGCTACTCTTCCAGGCTTTTTTTTTTTTTTTTTTACAAACAAAGTTGTTAAATCCTCATTTTAACCCTGTGAAGTAGGTGCTATTATTATCTTCGTTTTACAGTTGAGGAAACTAAGGCATGAGGAGATTAACTTGCTTATGATCATTCAAGGTTTCCATCCCCATGACGTGGCTTTGGAGGTCACATTCTTAACCACTATGATAAGCAACCTGTGTCACCAAAACCATAAATGTTTCTTAATTCATAATTTATTTAGTTTGTCAGGTAGGAGCATTGAATTGACTTCTTATTAGTGATTTATGTACGTGAGACTCCCATAAAATCATTCTGTCAACCACGTTAAAGATGGCCCTCACAAACATTTTGACCAACACATTATTTTGTTCCAGTATCCTGTGTAGTCACATGCTTGACAGATTTTTGATACCTGATTTACCCTGTCACCCCTTGCCCTCACTGTATCAGTCTTCCCTCAGATAAGAGAAAAACAGGCTTAAGGGACCCAAGAAATTAAAATCATCAGAAAGTAACTCATTCTTTTGTTAGCACATTTGAAACTGTTAAAGGAGAGGGATTTTTCTTCTGGGTAGTATTGCAACACATTATGCAGTTTCTAGGGAAAAGAGTTCACTGCATTTTTTTGGTAACAAGTCAAGTCCATATAAATTCAAGTCCAGGTTAAGTAGTTATGCTTTTTGAAGATTTTATATCTGGTGTGGTCTGCTCAGTGTCACCAGGTTTCCACAGCAATATAGCTGTAACATTCCTTCTGAGAGAACTTGCATCGGGCACACTGGAGCAGATTTATGTCATCGACCCCCACAAGATATTAATCATTCTTTGAGGTCATTTTCAGCTATCAAAGTAAGTGCATATGAAAAAAAAAACTGCTAAAACTGCTTTCAAGCCAGGTCTCATGGTTAGTTTTTGTGGTGGAAAAACAAAAGTTGAAAATTCACAAAATAAATTTCTTGGCAGAGAAAGTATGAAGTTGAGATTTGGATGAGGGTGTTGCCATTCATTAGCACACTTACCAAATGTCTGTATTATGAAAACCAGGGCACACTTAGAGGAAAATAAACAGATTTATCAGCCTGGTTACAATTTTATGAGGTACAATGTTGAAAAGTTTCCACTGTCTGTGTGAAATCCTGACAAGATAATTCAGACATGGCTGGACTGATGTGACTTTTCTGTCTGGTGCTAGAAAACGTATTAACAGCCAGATACACTTCTCATTTGAGACTAGGCCTGGTTCTAAAGAACTGTTTATATTTTCAAGATTTTACCTTTGTAGAAGTCAGACAACCAGCTTTGGTACATGAATGGGAGCTGGTTATTACCTAACAGATATCTGTAGTCAAACTGAGGGGAATTGAGAGTGCTGACATTTAGTCAGGACTATTTCATTGCCAAGTGCCTCAGAACTTGGCTGACAGAGGAATTTCACCTCCATGGAAAAGCCCAGAGGCCTAAACTCTACCTGAATCTGGGCTTGCAGTGTAGGGAAGCAGATATTTAAAGGTGGTCCAAGATGTATAAAGATTACAATGAGTCCATGGAGAACAGAATCATAAAGTCTTTTATTTGAAATTTCTATCTGTATGTGCATATGAGTATTTTGTACTTATTTGCATGTAATTTCATTAAGAAATATAGAATTTTAAAAGGAACCACCAAATGAAAGCATCTTTTCCAAACTATTCTCTTCCACCACTTTCCCCCCCAGCCCTAAGTGAGATCTTATAGCTTGAGGATATTTTATTCACAGTTGATTCGAAAGCCCATATCTAAGAGGGAGAGTGCTGGCTGGCATCCTTGGTGAAGCTGTTCACTTTGGAACAATACTTCCTGGTTTCTCTAGGCATTTAAGACGGTTGGGGATGCAATTCAATTATTTCCAAGCTGTTGTATTCTTGATGTTTCTCGTTTTCCAACTGCAGTAGTTTGAACAATAGGATTTTTTTTTTCTACTATAAAAATATTTAAGGTAGTTTTTTCCACACTTCCTTAAAATACCTACCAGTGTATTAAAGTCTTATCCAAATTCATATGTATATTAAGGAGATTTTGCCCAACTTTTTGAGGCTTACCCAATTTAAGCACAGTGTGAAATATCTATCTCAAATTCAGGCAGTAAAAGAAGGAGTTTAATGTTTTTAGGAACTGTAATTCCTTTTTAGTAGCAACAAATATTGACTAGATTTTGTAGAGTGAAGAGTGATTTAATGAGTAATTTCCCAAGGCTACTTGAATGTTTTCATTTCTTCTTCCTGGCCATGACCAACCCCTTACCCCACAGAACTTCTGTCCGAGAGTCCAGTATCTTATCTCATACTCTAGAAATAAGTATGCCTTATTTGTCCATTTTTCCCCATGTATATAAAAATCCAACATAAGACTTTAAATCCACAAATATGTAAGTATATATTTGTTAGACTCAGTCCATATTAGGTACTGTACCAGGCAAACCTTAGGTCAGATGGGAAATAATGAATCTGTTAAGTATAGACTCGGTTACTCCAGTATGACAGTGGTGGGATTACATGGGGTAGAGGGAAGATTCCAGACAGGAATATAACTCAGCTGCAAGCCACTGTTTACCATGGATTCACCCAGCAAATGTGACTCTTTCATCCTACCTTAAATATTCTCTACAACTGCCTTTATATCAATGTAGAAGAAAAATACTTGGGATGAAACAACACACATAGTTTGAAGATGTCTGCCTCTTTAGACTTCGCCTATTTGTTGTCCAAAATGCTAATTTGGCTTCTCACTGGCTGCTATAGTGTGAGTGTTCCTGTCCCTCCAAAATTCATATGTTAAATCCTGATACCTAATGTGAGAGTATTAGGAGGTGGGGCCTTTGGGAAGTGGTTAGAGCGTAAGGATAGAAGATAGAGCCCTCGTGCATGGGATTAGTGCCCTTAGAAAAGAGGCTCCAGAGAGCTCTCTTGTCCCCTTTCCATCATGTGAGGTTACAGTGACAAGGCAGCCAGCTGTGAACCAGGAAGCTGGCCCTCACCAGAGAGCTAATCTGCTAGGACCTTGCTCTTGGACTTTCTAGCCCCCAAAAGTTTGAGAAATCAATTTCTCTTGTTTCTAAGCTACCCAGTCTATGGTATTTTGTTATCAATCCAAATGGACTAACAGTCTGGCTTGTGGCCTGCTTTTATAATCTGAAGCGTTGGGTAGTAGCTTTCTTTGATGTTTGAAGAAGGTGACATGGTACTTACTTCATAATTGTGTGTGTGTGTGTGTGTGTGTGTGAGTCTTCCAAATCTAATCATGTAATAGCTACCGTTTGATTTTCACAGTCTTTTTACATTACAGATATGAGAAGCAGAGTAATAAAATCCATAGAAAATTAGACAATATCATTTTATAGCAACTAATGCACTTTTTCAAATCTGAAATAACATAAAAAGGCATCATTGATTTACTAACACCTTCTTTAAAAGTCTCCTTTTAAAAAGTCCACTACAAAAGTATGCATCAATTATAAAAAATGCATACTAATTATGGAAATGTTAAAATGTAAAAATGAATAATTGCTTATAATTATGGAAATACAATAGTTTTTCTTTTTCTTTATGTATCAAATTATTTTACCAGACATGTTATTAAATTATATTGATTCATAAATACTTGAGTGCCACCCATTTTATGCTATAACAATACTTTATTATACTGGGTGGTCAGTCATACAAAAATTTAGAGAATAGAATCCTAAAATGGAAAATAATTGTGCTCTCCCTCTATCTAAACTTGTTCTTGGAACAACTTTGCTTTGAGAACTGTAATAATGCTAAAGTTCACGAACCTTCTCTCTGTCTCCTCAGAAACTTATCCAGATCAGCATTTCCCCATCTTTCATGGAATAAAAGGTGGGGATGTGGTCAGTTTTTCTGGGACATGTTGCCAAAACTTTAAGGTTATATCAACAATAAAGTGGATATAAGAATGTACCATCCTTTCTATTAAGATGGGAGGAAAAGAAACCCAATTTCATTTAGAGGTTTGCTTTGAACATTTTCTCTGTGTTCTGAAGTGACCTGAAGTTGCTTCTACCACCACACCCAATCCCACAAGGATTTTAATTGGCATGCCTGATAATATTGTTTTAAATTTAGTAGGGAAGGCCTCCCACCACTAACTGTTTCTATAGAGCATTATTGAACTCTTGGGGAATTTTTCCTCCAAAGAAAGCATGGAATTCCTCTCTGAAATATTTATTTCTCTAGGACTCGAAATGGAAGTGTCTGGAATAAAAAAGAGAGTAAGAATGAGAGAGTGAGAGAATAGGAGAGAGACAGGGAGTGGGGGAAGGAAGGAGGGAGAAAGAGATTCTTGGCAAATAACTCTTTTTGGATTTTTGCACATTTGCATTCAGCTGAGAATATATTTGACTTTTGCCAAGTGAAATTTGGAAGATGCTAACAAAAAACTTTAGAAGTGTGAATGAAAATCTGCTGATCATTTTCCCTATCTTTGGAAATATACTTATTTTCAAATTACCCAATAGGATGAAAGTAAATGACTATTTATTTGTTGTTTGTTGTCTAATAAGCAGACATCATTGAACCTAAAATCATCTTTTTCTTGAGCTTTTAGGTTGCATCTAAACTCTAGACTGCAATAATAGACAACTCACCATTTTGTGTCCTGCCAAGATTTTCTTTTTCTGATAGTAATTTTCCAGTAGTACACCCAAATTGAATTCTAAGATGTCCAAAATATTTAGGCCATGTCAAGAGGAGATGTCCTCTGTTCTGCCATTTAGATGGGTGACATACTACCTGTAAGTCTACCCCTATCAAAAACAACTAATCTACGTTTCTTTTTTTTAAATCTACATTTCTTTTAATTTGCTCATTCTAGTGTGAAACTTCACTGTGGATACTTTTAGGGAATATATAACCATGTTTAATTTCCTTCTTATTACATCCTTCAGATGATCTCAGATGACCCACATCATTTCTTATGAATCCTACTGAGATAATCACCAAAGAGTGGATTTTGGCTGATAGGCACTGATGCCCGGAAGACCAATCCAAATGAAGAGCCAGAGTCAAGATCCTGATTCCTTTCCTGCCATCACTTCCAAAGTAGCCTTTCTCATGCATCCAGGTAATGCTTGGGCTCTCAATCCAAGATTAAAAACATCTGCTAGAGGACTTGTCAAACAGTCTTGGAACACTTAGTCCAATTCACAGGAACTCCATCTGGGACTGGTGATACTTACTTCTTTCATATCTTTAATTGTTTCTAGCACCTCCATAGATCAAAGTTCTCTCCATAATCCTTTCTTTCCATCATGGCATATTTACCCATTTTATATCAAAATATATAATCTTTACCATCTGGTATCATAGAGGAATATAAATCTTTATCAAAGTAGATTAACATTAAGTAACTTTTTTTCCAGCTCTGTGTGCCTGTATTTCTTTCTCATGTGCAAATTTAAGAAAATCATCCTCTCTTCCATGTTAGACTTTAAATGTAGAAACAAGATTCCTGGGTTTTTCTAACTGTGGATTATTTTTACATGTTGCCTTGTGCTTGAAATTAGAAGTTCAAAGGAAGTTAGTGTTTTGTTATCCCTCATCTTCTGTACTAGAATGATCTATATTGCTCTTACAACAAATATCACTTGATCTTGATTATAATTTTGCACATTTGCAAATCTATGTCATGTCATGAAACTATAAACATCAAAAAGATGTGATTAGTTTTTAACAATTTTTAGTACTTGGTCCAGTGACTAGTTCATTGTAGGTACTCAGTAAATTATTATATTAATAATACAATAGATTGTTATATTATTATATAATTATAATTCTTGTGTTAAATTACAGATTTTCCTATTAAATGAGAATTGTAAATCACCTAAATGTAAAGCCTTAAATAACAGAAGGCTAAAATTATTACATATATACAGAAATATTATGTAATGATCTGATTCATACAAATGAATGTATTGCTCCAGTTGTTATAATTCATAAGCCCCTATAAAACATTATTTCTATTTCATACTCTATTCCTATGATACTTCATATTTTCCTACTATTACACATCTAATGTACTATTTTGTCTTGTATACAATGTAGTAGTTTATTGCTTCTACTCACCCCACACTTTCTATCATGCACACAGTCTGGGTTTTTTATATAAACAGCACATTATTTACAAGAAAGTAGATGGTTAAATCTTAAAATATTTGTGTTGTTAATTTCTTTTCTATAGCTAAATATTTTTTTTTTATTTCATGTTTCTGATTGAATTTAGTGAGTCACTCTTGAAAACACAGACAGAATTCTCATTAATTACTATCAATAAGATAAATTCGCATTCTCTCTCATTCCCAACACTGAAAAGTAGACATGGACTGAAGAGACACTTTTAAGTGAGGAGACCTTACTATAAAAAGTATTTTAGGATTTGGTAGACTTAGCCTTTTCACCCATTTTGGGTAGTTACCAATACTCTAATCCTGGTGCTAAGGGTAACACCTCAATCATGTTCTTCTTATCCAGGACTAAATAAATGTTTCTTTCTAAGGCCAAGACCCCTCCCAGGGGGCACACCATAAATTCTAAATATACCTCATATTCTTCTCTTATGACGTACGCCACTGAAAACTATAAAAAATGAGGCAAACCTTTGAAAAGATAGCATTACTTATAATAGCCTCTATCCTATTGAACTTCAAAGAGTGAAGTATTTTAGAAGCAAATGTCAAGGCTGTGTTGGGGAAATCTGTAGAGAGAAAAGAGAAGAAATATCTAAGGTCATGTGAATACACCAATTTTTATTGAAATTATATCTCAAGAAACTTTGGGATTTTAATGTAACATCATATTTACATTGATAAAATGAAACATTTATGTTTCAACCATTAAATTTACAAATACATAGTTATCTAAAAAATAGAAATAATTTTTAAATATTTACAATGGTACTCTTTTATCGCCTGAATTAACTGTGGCTATATAAAGTGCCTCAGAGAGGAGAAAGATCCTTGAAGTGGGATTCCAAAGACATGTTTTAATTCAGTATCTGATACTAACTAGATAATATGATCATAGGCAATATATTTTTTTTTCCTCTAAGCCTCTTATGTAAAATTAAATGAGGGGACTATATAATTTTTAGAGATCCTTTAAACATTGAAACTGTATGATCATATAGAAAGCATTTAGATTATAATCACTCTACTGAAGCTGAATACCACATAAAACCCTGCAGTGTCATCCCAACACTCACCTGTAAAAGCTGAGTGAGGAGGCTAAAATTCACCTTCATGAGGTTGTAATGAGGCACCTCAACACCCCCCAACCGGTGCTGTCAGGGAAAGCCAAGTAGAGAGCTGGGACTTTCATCCCTGCAGGCCACCAATAAGCCCTCATTCTAACCCTCAGTGTCAGTAGAGACCAACTAGGAAGCCTGGACTTACACTCCCACCCAGGGGTAATAAGACATCCATCCCTTCCCCGGTTTCCTGGGTGGTGTCAGAGGAGCCCTGGTGGAAAGTCGGGACTTTCACGATAGCTAAGCCCACCCAACAGTTATGAGGAACTTTCTTTCTTGTGTCAATGGAGGAGAGGTGAGAAATTGGACTTTAACCACCACCTAACAGTAATGATGAACTGCCCCCCTTCCCTGCCAGAACAGTGTCAGAGAAAGCTAGCTAGAACAGAAGATTTAAATAAGATCCAGAGCCTCAGAAGATAATGCAAGAATGTCTTGGTTATAATAGAAAATAATTCATCATACCAAGAACCAGGAGGATGCAAAGAAACAATCAAAAGATACCAACATCAAGATGACCTAAATGTTAGAATTATTTGACAAGTATCTTAAAAGAACCATCATAAAAATACTTCAGTGAGCAACTAAAAACACACTTCAAGCAAATGAAAAATTAGAAGGTCGTAGCAAATAATTGTAAAGAAGAACCAAATGTAAATTTTATGACAGAAAAATACAATAACCAAAATTAAAAGGCTCAACAGCAGAGAATAAGGGACAAAGGAAAGGATAGCTACAATTGAAATTACTCAATTTGAACAACAGAGATTAAATAAACTAAACATAAATGAACAGAGCCTCAGAGGCCTTGGAAATTATAACAAAAGATTAATGTCATAGGAGTTCTAGAAGGAGGGGAGAAAGAGGGCAAAGCTGGAAAAATACTCAAAGAAATAATAGCTGAAAACTTCTCAAATTTGGTAAGAGATATAAACCTGCAGATTTGGGATACTGAATGAGCCCCACAGAAATTAATGTCATAGCACATCAAAATTAAAACTACTGAGAATTATTAAGGACAAACAAATCTTGAAGCAGTCAGAGAAATACAACACCTCACATATAAGAGAAAAACAATTAGAATGACAGACTTCTTTTAAAAATGCATGGAAACAAGAAGGATGTGGCACAATATTTATTTCTCAGGTGTTATAGGAAAAAATTGTCAACTCAATCTTACAGCTAGTGAATGTCACTTACTAGGAGAGATTTACTCTTAGTGAGACAAACTAAGGGAATTTGTCCCAGGAGACCTACCCTAAAAGAATGGCTAAAGGAATTTCTCTAAACAGGAAGGAAAACAATATGAGAAGGAACTTAAGAATATCAGGAACAAAGAACATAACAAGCAAAAACATGAGTAAATATAATTGGTCTTTATTCTCCTTTTGATTTTTTAAAATTATATTTGATGGTTGAAGCAAAAATTATAAAACTGTCAAATGTGGTTCTAAATACATGTACAGGAAATATTTAAGATAATTATGTTATAAATGGGTGACAGTAATAAGTAAGGGAAGCTAAGGTTTCTGTACCTCACTTGAACTGGTGAAATGAGGACAACCATAAACTGTGATGTATGTGTAATGTAATACTTAGAGCAACCACTAAGAAATCTATACAAAGAGGTATACTCAAAATACTATAGATATATCAAAATAGAATTCTAAAAAATGTTCAAGTAACCCACAGGATGGCATGAAAAATAAAACAGAGAAATGAAAAACAGAGGGAGCAAACAAAAACAAAATGGCAAACTAAAGCCCAACATACATCAATAACAACACTAAATGTAAAAAATCTAAATATGCCAATTAAAAAATGAAGATTTGGCAGATTGGGTTAAAAAACATGACCCAACTATATGCTGTCGACAATAAAATTACTTCAAATAGAATTGAAAAGGTAGGTAGAAAGTAAAGGGATGGAAAAAGATATATCATGTAAATATTAATCGAAGGAAAGCAGAAGTGGCTATACTAATATAAGACTTCAGGACAAAGAAAATGACCAGAGACAGAGAGGGATATGGTATAATTATAAAAGGACCAATCCACAAAGACATAGCAGTCTTAAATATGTATGCACTAGATAACAGAGAAAATACAGTAGGAAAAAAAACCTCACAGAACTGAAAGAAAAGACAAATCCACGATTAGAGTGGATCTAGGGCTTGACAATGAATTCAACTTGACACAAAAAAGTACAATCCATAAAAAGAAACACTGATAAATTGGACGTAAACAAAAATTAAAAATTTCTTCTGCAAAGATCCTGTTTAAAACATGAAAAGATAAGCTACAGGCTATAAGCCCAAGATCAGGATGCCAGAATGCTTGGTTTCTGATGAAGACTGTCTTCCTGGCTTGCAGTTGGCTGCCTTCTCACTGTGTCCTCACATGTCAGAGTTGGGGGGTGGAAAGGATTTCTTATTTTTCTTAGAAGGACACTAATCCCATTATGAGGACCCCATCCTTATGACTTCCTCTAACCCCAATTACCTCCCAAAGACCCCATCTTCAAATACCATCACATCGCGGGGGTGGGGAGGGGTTAGGGCTTCAGCGTGTGAATTTGGGAGGCAGGACACAAATATTTAGTCCATACAAAGGAAGAATACTAAAAATTCCCAAATTAGAAAATATATACTTGAATACTTAGGTGTCCATATAATTTCATATCAACCCTTTGGATCTATAAGGAGACCTGACTATTTTAGAGATCAATTGGAATTGGGAAAGAGTTTAAAAGAATTGCTGTAAGCCCTTTGGTGTTTTCCATGAGGGTAATCAACAGCATTGTTTGATTATGTTTATATGGATAAGTATATTTGTTTATGGATGTTAGGTCTCCTTGAATTAATGTCTTCTATGTAAACAGACGTGAAATTCATACTATTCAAAACTATCTGTTGGTTTAGATTATTTTACATTACACTGTTTGTATGATACTGAAACATGGTGGTTTCTTTGCAGGTCTGCATTCCCAGCCCCACATTAGTTGAGTCTCCAGCGAAACTGTCTAGGGAGCTGGAACTAGATAAATAAAGAGAAAAATACTAGATAAAATGTTGAGAAAGAATACCCACACTTTGATGTTTATGGAAATACGATTGCTGCTTTTTAGGATTAATTCCCTTCTACTTTTCTTTTTTTATTTTAAATAAAGGAACTTAAAATAACTTTAGCATGGTGCCCCCTGCACATTGGATACAGATGGGAATTCCCAAGTAACTTGTGCTATTATTACAAAAACTACAGACAATCCATGTCTAAAAATTTTAAAGGGAATCTTTAAATTACTCAAAGAATTTGGGGTTTGAAATAATTCCATGGTGACCAAAGTTTACAATCAACAGTCAGAAATGATCCTGGTGAATGAAACTGTAAATATTCAGAAAGGGAATGAAGAGAAGAAAAAAAAATAATGAGGAAATGAAAAATACTTTTAAATAAATGGAAATAAGAATTTGTGTTAAACATTTTGGAACTGTGGGAGGTGGAAGAATGCCTAGTGGTCAGCATAAATATTGACCAAGAGTTGGTAATTAGTAAGGAATAGTTGATGAATGTGTTCTTAAGTTCACTATATGCTATTTCACAGATATGCAAATACTTTATGTGACATCTCTCCCTCCTAATATCATCACACTGGAGGGTAGGATTTAATGTACAAATTTTGGAAGGACACAAACATTCCACCAGAATGTCGAAAATGTCAATGGAGGTTTTGTTGGTGGTAGTAGTGTTTTGTTTCAAGCACAAGTGTAGATACAAAGAAATAAGGAAATATGCATGTGTACTTATGGCCTTTTCTCTCACACAAAAGGTAGAGTGTAGTAGAAAATTTTTGACCTTTGATTTTTTTTTAATCTAATGTAATGATATCCTTGAAATCCCTCAATATCAGTTGATAGAGATATTCACTCTTTATATCTTGGTAGTCTTTCATTGTATGAAAGTACCATTGTTTATTCAACCACTGACCTATCTATGGGCATTTAGGTCATTTCTAATATTTTGATATTGCAAATATGAAATGAAAACCCTTGAGCATATATGTTTTTTATTTTTGGGGATGTATCATCAGGTTAAATTATTAAAAGTGAAATTTGTGGACAAAAATTAAATATGAGCATTTTTTTGTATGTTTAACGGCCATTTGTATATCTTTCCCTATGAATTGTCAATTCATAATCTTTGCATGTTTTTCTAATTGATTTTGGCCTTTTTATCTCTTCTTATTTTTTTATTTTTTTTACTGTTATGTTAATCACCATATATTACATCATTAGTTTTTGATGTAGTGTTCCATGATTCATTGTTTGTGCATAACACCCGGTGCTCCA
>NW_027397074.1:36285977-36292010 GCF_003265705.2 Callorhinus ursinus
GTTTTTCAGAGTCCATCGTCACTCATGGTTCGTCTCCCCCTCCGACCTACTCCCCTTCATTCTTCCCCTCCTGCTATCTTCTTCTTTTTCTTTTTTCTTAACATATGTTGCATTATTTGTTTCAGAAGTACAGATCTGTGATTCAACAGTCTTGCACAATTCACAGCGCTCACCATAGCACATACCCTACCCAATGTCTATCACCCAGCCACCCCATCTCTCCCACCCCCCACCATTCCAGCAACCCTCAGTTTGTTTCCTGAGATTAAGAATTCCTCATATCAGTGAGGTCATATGATACATGTCTTTCTCTGATTCACTTATTTCACTCAGCATAACACCCTCCAGTTCCATCCACGTCATTGCAAATGGCAAGATCTCATTCCTTTTGATGGTTGCATAATATTCCATTGGGTATATATACCACTTCCTCTTTATCCAATCATCTGTCGATGGACATCTTGGCTCTTTCCACAGTTAGGCTACTGTGGACATTGCTGCTATAAACATTGGGGTGCACGTACCCCTTCGGATCCCTACATTTGTATCTTTGTGGTAAATACCCAGTAGTGCAGTTGCTGGATCGTATGGTAGCTCTATTTTCAACTTTTTGAGGAACCTCCATACTGTTTTCCAGAGGGGTTGCACCAGCTTGCATTCCCACCAACAGTGTAGGAGGGTTCCCCTTTCTCCACATCCCCGCCAACATCTGTCGTTTCCTGACCTGTTAATTTTAGCCATTCTGACTGGTGTGAGGTGGTATCTCATTGAGGTTTTGATTTGGATTTCCCTGATGCCGAGCGATGTGGAGCACTTTTTCATGTGTCTGTTGGCCATTTGGATGTCTTCTTTGGAAAAATGTCTGTTCATGTCTTCTGCCCATTTCTTGATTGGATTATTTGTTCTTTGGGCGTTGAGTTTGATAAGTTCTTTATAGATTTTGGATACTAGCCCTTTATCGGATATGTCATTTGCAAATATTTTCTCCCATTCTGTCGGTTGTCTTTTGGTTTTGTGGACTGTTTCTTTTGCTGTGCAAAAGCTTTTTATCTTGATGAAATCCCAATAGTTCATTTTTGCCCTTGTTTCCCTTGGCTTTGGCGTTGTTTCTAGGAAGAAGTTGCTGTGGCTGAGGTCGAAGAGGTTGCTACCTGTGTTCTCCTTTAGGATTTTGATGGACTGCTGTCTCACGTTTAGGTCTTTCAACCAATTGGAGTCTATTTTTGTGTGTGGTGTAAGGAAATGGTCCAGTTTCATTTTTCTGCATGTGGCTGTCCAATTTTCCCAACCCCATTTGTTGAAGAGACTGTCTTTTTGGCATTGGACATTCTTTCCTGCTTTGTCGAAGATTAGTTCACCATAGAGTTGAGGGTCCATTTCTGGGCTCTCTATTCTGTTCCATTGATATATGTGTCTGCTTTTGTGCCAGTACTATACTGTCTTGATGATGACAGCTTTGTAATAGAGCTTGAAGTCCGGAATTGTGATGCCGCCGGCTTTGCTTTTCTTTTTCAATATCCCTCTGGCTATTCGGGGTCTCTTCTGGTTCCATACAAATTTTAGGATTATTTGTTCCATTTCTTTGAAAAAAGTGGATGGTATTTTGATGGGGATTGCATTGAATGTGTAGATTGCTCTAGGTAGCATTGACATCTTCACAATGTTTGTTCTTGCAATCCATGAGCATGGAACCTTTTTCCATTTCTTGGTGTCTTCTTCAATTTCTTTCATGAGTATTTTATAGTTTTCTGAGTATAGATCCTTTGCCTCTTTGGTTAAATTTATTCCTAGGTATCTTATGGTTTTGGGTGCAATTGTAAATGGGATCAACTCCTTGATTTGTCTCTCTTCTGTCTTGTTGTTGGTGTATAGGAATGCCACTGATTTCTGTGCATTGATTTTATATCCTACCACTTGACTGAATTCCTGTATGAGTTCTAGCAGTTTTGGGGTGGAGTCTTTTGGGTTTTCCACATAAAGTATCATATCATCTGCAAAGAGTGGGAGTTTGACTTCCTCTTTGCCAATTTGGATGCTTTTGATTTCTTTTTGTTGTCTGACTGCTGTGGCTAGGACTTCTAATACTATGTTGAATAGCAGTGGTGAGAGTGGACATCCCTGCTGCGTTCCTGAACTTAGGGGAAAAGCTCTCAGCTTTGCCCCATTGACAATGATATTCGCTGTGGGTTTTTCATAGATGGCTTTTATGATATTGAGGTATGTACCCTCTATCCCTATACTCTGAAGAGTTTTGATCAAGAAAGGATGCTGTACTTTGTCAAATGCTTTTTCTGCATCTATTGAGAGGATCATATGATTCTCGTTCTTTCTTTTGTTAATGTATTGTATCACGTTGATTGATTGGCGGATATTGAACCAACCTTGCAGCCCAGGGATAAATCCCACTTGGTCATGGTGAATAATCTTTTTAATGTACTGTTGGATCCTATGGCTAGTATTTTGGTGAGAATTTTTGCATCCATGTTCATCAAGGATATTGGTCTGTAATTCTCCTTTTTGATGGGGTCTTTGTCTGATTTTGGGATCAAGGTAATGCTGGCCTCATAAAATGAGTTTGGAAGTTTCCCTTCCATTTCTATTTTTTTGGAACAGTTTCAGGAGAATAGGTATTAATTCTTCCCTAAATGTCTGATAGAATTCCCCTGGAAGCCATCTGGCCCTGGGCTTTTGTTTGTTGGGAGATTTTTGATGACTGCTTCAATTTCCTTAGTGGTTATAGGTCTGTTCAGGTTTTCTATTTCTTCCTGGTTCAATTTTGGTAGTTGATCCATCTCTAGGAATGTACCCATTTATTCCAGGTTATCTAATTTGCTGGCATAGAGTTGCTCATAATATGTTCTTATAATTGTTTGTATTTCTTTGCTGTTGGTTGTGATCTCTCCTCTTTCATTCGTGATTTTGTTGATTTGGGTCATTTCTCTTTTCTTTTTGATAAGTCTGGCCAGGGGTTGATCAATCTTGTTAATTCTTTCAAAGAACCAGCTCCCATTTTCGTTGATCTGTTCTACTGTTCTTTTGGTTTCTATTTCATTGATTTCTGCTCTGATCTTTATCATTTCTCTTCTCCTGCTGGGTTTAGGCTTTATTTGCTGTTCTTTCTCCAGCTCCTTTAGGTGTAGAGTTAGGTTGTGTATTTGAGACCTTTCTTGTTTCTTGAGAAAGGCTTGTATTGCTGTATACTTTCCTCTCAGGACTGCCTTTGCTGTATCGCAAAGATTTTGAACAGTTGTGTTTTCATTTTCATTGTTTCCATGAATTTTTTTAATTCTTCTTTATTTTCCTGGTTGACCCATTCATTCTTTAGGAGGATGCTCTTTAGCCTCCATGTATTTGAGTTCTTTCCGACTTTCCTCTTGTGATTGAGTGCTAGTTTCAAAGCATTGTGGTCTGAAAATATGCAGGGAATGATCCCAAACTTTTGGTACCGGTTGAGACCTGATTTGTGACCTAGGATGTGATCAATTCCGGAGAATGTTCCATGGGCACTAGAGAAGAATGTGTATTCTGTTGCTTTGGGATGGCATGTTCTGAATATGTCTGTGAAGTCCATTTGGTCCAGTGTGTCATTTAAAGTCTTTATTTCCTTGTTGACCTTTTGCTTAGATGATCTGTCCATTTCAGTCAGGGGGGTGTTAAAGTCCCCCACTATTATTGTATTGTTGTCAATGTGTTTCTTCACTTTTGTTATTAATTGCCTTATATAATTGGCTGCTCCCATGTTAGGGGCATAGATGTTTACAATTGTTAGATCTTCTTGTTGGATAGACCCTTTAAGTAGGATATAGTGTCCTTCTTCATCTCTTATTTCAGTCTTTGTTTTAAAATCTAATTTGTCTAATATAAGAATTGCCACTGCAGCTTTCTTTTGGTGTCCATTAGCATGGTAAATGGTTTTCCACCCCCTCACTTTCAATCCGGGGGTGTCTTTGGGTCTAAAATGAGTCTCTTGCAGACAGCATATTGATGGGTCTTGTTTTTTTAATCCAATCTGATAGCCTGTGTCTTTTGATTGGGGCATTTAGGCCATTTACATTCAGGGTAACTATTGAAAGGTATGAATTTAGTGCCATTGTATTGCCTGTAAGGTGACTGTTACTGTTTATTGTCTGTGTTCCTTTCTGATCTATGCTGCTTTTAGACTCTCTTTTTGCTTAGAGGACGCCTTTCAAGATTTCTTGGAGGGCTGGTTTCGTGTTTGCAAATTCCTTTAGTTTTTGTTTGTCCTGGAAGCTTTTTATCTCTCCTTCTCCTTCTATTTTCAATGACAGCCTAGCTGGATATAGTATTCTTGGCTGCATATTTTTCTTTTTTAGTGCTCTGAAGATATCTTGCCAGTCCTTTCTGGCCTGCCAGGTCTCTATGGATAGGTCTGTTGCCAATCTAATATTTCTACCATTGTAGGTTACATATCTCTTCTCCCGAGCTCCTTTCAGGATTTTCTCTTTGTCTCTGAGACTCGTAAGTTTTACTATTAGATGTCAGGGTGTTGACCTATTATTATTGATTTTGAGAGTGGTTCTATGTGCCTCCTGGATTTTGATGCCTGTTTCCTTCCTCACATTAGGGAAGTTCTCTGCTATTATTTGCTCCAATATACCTTCTGCCCCTCTCTCTCTTTCTTCTTCTTCTGGGATCCCAATTATTCTAACGTTGTTTCATCTTATCGTATCACTTATCTCTCGAATTCTGCCCTCGTGATCCTGGTAGTTGTTTATCTCTCTTTTTCTCAGCCTCTTTATTTTCCATCATTTGGTCTTCTATATCGCTGATTCTCTCTTCTGCCTCATTTATCCTAGCAGTTGGTGCCCCCATTTTTGATTGCATCTCATTAATAGCCTTTTTGATTTCGACTTGGTTAGATTTTAGTTCTTTTATTTCTCCAGAAAGGGTTTCTCTTAATAACTTCCACCCTTTTTTAAAGCCCAACTAATATCTTTAAAGTCATGATTCTGAACTCTAGGCCCGACATTGTACTAATGTCCGTATTAAGTAGGTCCCTGGCTGATGGTACTACCTCTTGTTCTTTTTGCTGAGGTGAGTTTTTTCGTCTTGTCATTTTGTCCAGAGGAGAATAGATGAATGAGAGAACAAAATGCTAACAGGTTAACAACGTCCCCAGCAAATATACTGTATACAAATCAGAAAAGAACTGAAACCAGGGGAAAAGAAAGGGAAAGAAAGAAAAAAGAAAGAGAGAAAAAAAAAAAGATAAAAACAAAAACAGAACAATACAAAAAAAGCAGAATATGATCAAATATGATCAGGCTAGTGCATAGATGAGTGCCACACACTAGATTTCGGGTGTATTTTGGTCTGTTAGAAAAAAGTGCCTCCTAAAATTTTAAAGGAAGAAAGACATATATATACCAAATAAGGGTTGATACAATGAAGGGATGGAAGATGACTGTAAAGATGAAAATTATAAAAGATTTTATAAAAGGAATTGATAAGATAAGAAGTTGTTTGAAAAAAGAAAGAAGAAGATTTAAGAAAAAAAGAAAAAAGGGAGAGAATGTGATCAGGCAGGAGACTAGAACAAAGCCATACACTAGTGATTTCGGGTATATTTTCATCTGTTAGAAGAAACTGTATCTCAAAATTTTAAAGAGAGAACAACTTATATATATATGCCAAAAATAAGGGTAACTACTATGAAGGGATAAAATATGACTCTAAAAATAAAAGATAAAAAATGTTTTTTTTAAAAAAGGGATTGATAAGATGTTGGTTGAAAAAGGGAAAAAGAAAAATTAAAAAAAAACAGTTCAAAAAATTAACTTTGATGAACTAATGAATCATGGTAAAAAAAAAAAGCCATGAATTCTGTGTGCAGTATTCCCCTAGCGCTGGAGTTCTCCCGTTCTCCTTGATCGGTAAACTTGGTCTTGGCTTGCTGGCTGTTCCGGCTGATCTTCTGGGGGAGGGGCCTGTTGCCGTGGTTTCCAAATGTCTTTGCCGGAGGTGGAATTGCCCCGCCCTTGTCGGTCCGAGCTAAGCAAGCGGCTCGAATTT
>NW_027397074.1:36292110-36523614 GCF_003265705.2 Callorhinus ursinus
AGCTAAGCAAGCGGCTCGAATTTGTTCTCAGGAGCTTTTGTTCCCTGCAAGCTCTCGGTACAGCTTTGGAGGACCAGGGCGAAAATGGTGGCCTCCCAATCTCCACCCGGAGGAGCTGAGAACTCGGGCCCCCCCTCCTCAGTGCGCCCCCAGAGAAAAGCAGTCACTCCAGTCTCCCTGGTCTCCGGCCGCACTCCGTGCTCACTCGGCCTGTGACCGAGCGTTTGTATCTCTGGCACCCGACCCCGTGTGGAGTCTCCAAACCCAGCAGATCCCTGCGGTGCACTCCCACGCTGCTCCTCCCCGGAGAGCAAGGGGAGTCTCCCCGGCTCTGCCACGTGTTGGGTCCCTGCTGGAGGAGCGGTGGCTCGACTGTGCAAATGGATCACGGTTTATGGGAACCCCGAGCTGAGAGCCCATGCCTTGGCCCCATCTCTGCAGCCGGCTTCCCCCCTCCGATACCTGGGAGATCTGCTGCACTCAGGCACCTCCGGTCTTTCTGTGACCCCAAGGGTCCTGAGACCATACTGTCCCGCGAGGGTTCCACCCCCTGCTTAGCCACTGGAGCGACGTCCCTCAGCAGAGCCGACTTCTAAAAGTTCCGATTTTGTGCTCCGCGGCTCTATCACTTGCCAGAAGCGGCTGGCAGAGGCTCCCTCCCCCGCCGTCTATCCTCCTGAATATCGCCTTGGTTGCTTCTCTGTTCAGAGAGTTGTTGCTACTCTCCTCTTCGATCTCCTGTTGAGTTTGTAGGTGTTCAGAATGGTTTGATCCCTATTCAGCTGAATTCCTGAGACCAGACGAAATCCACTATCTCTTGTTTTTTAAGAGTTCTTTACTGGTGGTAGTTCTAAGATACACACTGGTATGTTGTAATAAATGCCCAAGCAACATTATACTGAAAATTAAGAACTGAAATTTGCAGATGATCTCCTTTAAAAAAGAAAAGCAAATATAAGGCCATCCCTAGAAAATAATACTCTCTATCCATTGCTTTCCACACTAGCTTGTTGCATAGAAGAGAAAAAACAAGAGCTCACCAGCCTTCCGAGAACTGTATGTAACTCAGGTAAGCCTATGAGAACATGTTCTATATTTGAATGTCATCTTTCTTGTATGATGAGAAACAAACACAGTAGAACAGTTCTTTTCAAAATAATCCATATGGAATTTATAAATATGTCCATTCTTATTTGGTTTATATAAAGTACAGTTCTCTACATATTGTTACATATAAACTTGATCATCATTGTCAAAGCAGTCCTCTGTGTCCACTGACCAGAACGCTGCCTTTACAGAAACTTTCTCTGGTACCTCATTACAACACAAATTGTCTTTATCTCTATATCATTCTTCAGAGCATATCCCTATTATTTTCCCACTTTATGTAGCACATATACCTTGGGGAATCTTTATTTATTACTAGTCTATTATTCTAACTCATAATTATCTGGATCATAACACACTGGATTCCCTAAGTATATATTTTTACATATTATTATTAGTAACATCAACCAACTTTCTTCCTTCCTCCGTTCCTCTCCTTCTTTTTTTTCCCCTCTTTCCTTCCTCCCTCATCCCCTCCTTTCCTTCCTTCCTTCCTCCCTTCTTTCTCTTTCCCTCCTGTCTTCTCTCCTTCCTTTTCTGTAACATGTTCATATGTCTTCTCGGACCCAAGTTTATCCACCTTAGGCCTTTCTCCATTATAACTTCCTCATCTCAGAGAGGTTTCGGCATGGATGTGTAAACCATGCACTTCAGATTACAGAACAAACAAAAGTGCCTAAACCTTGGCAGTCAGGTGCTGCTGATTCAGTTAGACTCTACTACATATTGGCATACCTTTGTTAAAGTCTGAATTTTTATGGCAATGAGGATGTGTGTTTCTGTGTATTTTTCTTTTCATTTTAGAATTGACTGGTAGAAGATTTACTGCTGAGTACACCAATTTGATAAAATAAAAATCAACTCAACAGGGCCATGTATAACATGTTTACAAACTGAATGCTCACACTTCTGCAGTTTATTACCCCTGCCTAAGTACTTTTCCACTATTTTGAAACCTTTTATTCATTATTTCTCCATTTTCTTTTTTGCTACTATTCAGATTCATCCCCATTCTGATTATAAATAAAATAAGTTGCTTCTTGACATACATAATTACTCAGTCTGCAACCTGAGATAGAATTTCTTTCAAAAGGAATCAGATTTACCTCAACTAATGAGTCATTAAGTTTCATATCTATTGCCAAGTACATATTATCTTTTATTCAACATGATGTGCTGAATCCAGAAACTTCCCTGAATGCCAAAATATTGTTTCTCTCTCTCCACACTCTTTCTCCAGGGATCCATACATTTGTTCACTCACCTCAACTCTGATCCACATGCCTGCTATTTCCATCCCAGCCATCTCCATGAGCTGCCAATCACACTGTATTTGGCCAGAAGGCTTGGGCCTTTTGAATTCGTACAGCCAAATATCCAGAGACTGGGCTCACTCCACCCAACACTTTTGGATTTTGGTTTCAGCATTATTTTTCACACAGACTTCCAGAAATGAGAAGTGGCCTTACCAAATCCCCATGCCACCTGGCTCTTTCCACTTATTATATTTTGTATTTTCCCAGCTACAATGTAGCAGCCAACCTAAGAGTAGGTAGCAAAAGACTCTTGGGGATGCATTGAGTTTTACAGTGTGCTGCCTGACTGCTGGTTAGGGGGCTTATTTACTGAAAATTTTACAGTTTTGTGTTTTCTTCTAAGCCATCTCAGCAAGAGTTTTTGAATTTCAGTGGTGGAAGATGATAGAATGATGACAGGTTGGCATGAGGTAGCTTTTGCCAGTTAAATAAAACGAACCTTAAAGACTTTGGAGAAATTATCTAGGAATAGGCAGACATAATTTCCTTTGAGAACTCTTTGTAGTTCAGTTGAGTGGCTATAAACTACTAAAAGTAGCCCATTTGTTTCTCACAGTGACATTCTGTTTTCTTCTCAAAATTTGGAGTGAAAGAATTGGAAATTAGCAAATTACTATGTTTCATTACCTCACATTTGGTGATGCTTATTGTTAGGATATGCAAATACCAGTCAATCTGACCAAAAGGATTAAAGAATACCATATTATCGTAGGTCATTTGTTGCTTGTGCCTCATGAATATAGAAAAATAATAATAATTTCATTTCTTGATTCCATCCCCCTAAAATGGGGGACCTAATACTAGTTAAAACTGTTATCCTTCAGGTAAAGGATAGTTTTTTTTAATTTTTTATTGTTATGTTAATCACCATACATTACATCATTAGTTTTTGATGTAGTGTTCCATGATTCATTGTTTGTGCATAACACCCAGTGCTCCACGCAGAATGTGCCCTCTTTAATACCCATCACCAGGCTAACCCATCCCCCACCCCCCTCCCCTCTAGAACCCTCAGTTTGTTTTTCAGAGTCCATCGTCTAGGTAGAGGATAGTTTTGCTGACTTTCTTTTAACAGGTTTTTAAATCGTCACAGATACCAAATGGAGATATTCCTGTAACACCTTCCTCCTATAAGCTAAGAAATCAGAATTACAGGACACTAACTATCAGTGGTATGTATTTGACATAATTTTCTCATCTGCATCTGGACCAAAATACACCCTGCATTTTTCTCTTGTGGATACAGGAAGCTAAGGCTGCAGGCCATATTATGATGACATCCATGAGGTTTCTGAGTATTAATGGAGTCTTCATAGTGGCCGAGTATTTGGCTTTCAGCTTTTTGTGTCCAGGATTTCAGGATATCAATTCTACATTGAGATCTTGAGAAAGTTATGAGTCTGATTATATATGCACCAGAAATACATTTATAAGGCAATTTTCAGATATGTATTTATCTTGGAACACCTCTTTCCAATAATCAAAAAGGTCATTGCTACTATACAAGATACCACACTGCTAATATCAAACCATTTAGAAGCCAAGTTAGCAAGCAGAATCTGTGTGAGGAGTATGAGAGCATACAGAAGGACTAGAGTGGGACTGAAGCCTTCTTCATTAAGCCCTTTGAACACTGTTGCTTTACAGATTACTTCCTTTTGAGGACAGGATGTGTTACTTGAATCTTCCATACACAGTCTCCCTCACACACTTGCTTATTCTGTTACTCTCTTGCTCCTTCTCTTTTACTCTGTTCCTTTCTAAAATTGTTCTGATATCCACTGGTACATTTTTTTTTTCTGACAAGCTCTCTTTGTCTCATATTCCATTATAACAACCTTTCATTTTCATTGCAATAGCACCTTTCTTCATTTCAACATACTTTCACATTATTTTACAACTCACAAGGGTATAAATTTTTTTAAATTGCCCAGCAGAATTACTCTTTCCCAGTTTTTAAAAGATTAATACTATTGATAAAATTTCCAAATACTTTTTTTTTGCCTTAAATAATTTTGGACAAAGAATCCAATCCATCCATGGTGTATACATTCTATTTAGCTTTCCTCACGGTTGCTGAAATTTCCTTTGGGAGTCCATCTATCTTTTAGGACTTTAAACCTTATACATCTAGACATATCTCCCCAAATGGCTCTTTTACAAGAGTCACTGAAATTCGAAGTGCCATCTTCAGTGAAACTGCGTGGAAGAACAAACTGCCTTTGGCTCCCTGAGCCATAAGCAACAATTTTATCAAGTAAGGAATAGATTAGAGAGACAGTGTTGTGTGCAGTTCAGAAATCAGTTTCCCTTGCCAGAGATTTGGATTCAAACTACAGACCCACTGTTACTTCAGCTGTGGAACTATGGGTCAGTTCCATCTCTTAGCTTTAGTTTTCTTATCTATAAAATGTGGAAGCTAAAACTCTCTCCCTGCTGCTCTTTCTATCCCAAACCACCCCACTAGGGTTGTTGTAAGGCTTCAGTGAGAAAACATGAAATGCTGAGGACAGTGACTGGCAGGAGCTAGTCACCAGTAAGTGTTGACCAACATGATAACATCTGCGTCAGGGTAAGGATGCTGGGATGAATTGTCTGCTGCCAACTCAGCATCATAACCACACCTTTCCAAGGTCTGGGAAATTGCATTCCCCAGACTCCCCTTCCTTATTTCATTCTGGGTAAGATTTCCCTTTTCCCTTTGAGAGGAAGTTGCATGAGGTTTGGACAGCAGAATAGAAGTTAAATATATTATTGTCTGGATGTGGTGACAGCGAGATTTGTAGGCAGGCATGAGAATCACAGCAGCTTTTTAGTGAGCACATGAGAACTACCCATATCATAGCTTCAGATGACAGAGGTCTTTCCTGACTCTCCAGGCCAACTTCCCTGACTCCAGCTTCAGTGCCCTTGATTTTCCAGGGCAACTCTCTGATCTTCCCTTTCCAGGTCTTCCAACATCCATATAAAACCTAATTTCTAAGTGAAACATTTTATTCTTGGAAGAGTTATACTATTGGGTCTGTTTTCCTGACTGACCCCAGCCTGATGAAGCTGGCTGTAGTCAGGTTCAGGGAGATGCTGGAAAGGGGAACTCACCTGAAACAGGATGGTTGCCCCTGTCCTCCATTGAGAAACCTTATTTATAGATTATTTGAATAATATTACTCTTGCCCATTAGACTATGGCACAAAATCTCATGCTTGGCCCATAGTAAGAACTCAGTAACATTTCTTGAAAGTCAGCATGTATGTGTGACTGCTTCTGTTTGACCTTCCATTCATTCCCCTTCTCAAATGTGTTCTTTCTTCCTTTTCCACCACTGGGTATTTGAACAAGAGCCCCAGTCTTGTGGTGACATTGTACCTTGTTTGTTGTTCACATCACATCTATCTAATCAAAATTTTCTGAAGAGTTTTTCAAGTGGAAGCTAACAGAAGGGCCTCATTATAGCCTGGAAGCTACCAGGAGCCCTTGTTTCCACAGTATGAAATTTGTCTGGAAGAAGGAAGTGTGTGTGAAAATAGTAGGCATGTGAAATGGTGAGAGGATCCTGTCAGTATTCGAATCCCCTCGCTGCCTAGTGGAGGCTGCATATTCCTCCTCAACATTACAGTTTGGTTGTGAGGGATGATACATCACCTTTCCTTCCTGAGCAACTGTGAGTTGAGTTTCTGTCATTGCACCAAAAGACCTATCTGCTTGTACCCCACCAATTTTATCGTGCCCCCACTCCTGCCTTCACCTTTGGCTATGCCCTTAACATCCACTTTTGGAAGGAGAGAAATGATAGAGGCAAAAGAGTTGAGTTAGAAAAGAAAGTATGGTCACTTGAACAAGGAAAGCAGGAAGAGTATTACCGATGGGTCTTCAAAGACTAAGCTGTGAGAAAGCAAAATTAAGGTTAATTTTTTTAAGTTTACAAATAAATGCATTTTGTTCTGGCAAAAATAACCAGACTAAAAGCTAGTGTTAGGACAGCCATTCAGTTTTCCATTGTGTTAGTTATGTCATTCTCCAGATCCACGCTAACTTAATAACTCCATTGAATCACACGCTTGCCATGTTATATCACAATTTTTCTACCTACTGGCCATTCTACTTTACTAATCTGTAATCTCTAGTAAAGCAGAGATCATATTTTATTTGTCTGCCCATTTCCAACATCTAGAGTATTGCTCATCCCACAGTAGGTGATCAGTAACTTTATGTTGAACAAATGAAATGTACTTACACAAAGTGTATAACAAAGTAGTATCTCTGTCTTGACACACTTTTTTAAAAAGATCAATTGGCACATTCACTCAAAGAAATATTGTAGATGTTATAATTTAATGAGGAATTTGGACAGTTTTTTGACATTTTGATTTTATGAGAAAATATATATATACTTATGTGTATGATGTAAATATATATAATTTCCATGCACCACTTTAAAATGTTTTCTAGAATTCAGACTGAAAAAATTTGGAAATATTTTGAGGTAATTCTCTGGTGTCTCTTCCCTATCTTTCTCCCTCCCTTTCTTATTTCCAAGTAGCAGGTCATATGCTACAGGAGCTGTAGATAGTAAGATGTATAAGTTCTTGGTCCTTACTTAAGACAGATGCTGGAGTCTAGTGATAGAGAGTAGAGATAGACACACTGGCATCTACCTATCTGTTCTCTAACATCCTTAGAGTTATTAGATATAAATATTATTTTATTATCAAATAACCAGGAAAGGATCCAATAGCAATGGTGAGTTTGTGTCTTAGAGTAAAACCTGACTTAGTTTCAACTCTCAAGATATGGTATAGTAAAAAAATTTTACTATAAAAATTTAACAACCTAACAAAAGTGGAAAAGAATACCTGGAGTGAATGCTCCAGAATAAGAATAATGATAACAATAATATCTAAGGTTTAGACTGCTTAGTGCCATGAACTCTGATAAATATATTACATATAATATCTGTGTTACTCTCTACCTATAATAGTCACATGAGGTAGATATAAATAATTATATATTTTGCAAATACAGAAAATTATGCTAAAAGATGTTAAATAGCTTTCCCAAGATCATGTAGCTAACATATGATAGAGCCAGCATTCAAGCCCAAAGGTGTCTATCTGCAGAGCCAGCATTCTTTCATAAAATAGAGAGACAATGTTCAAAAATACACTTGACAAAGAGAAAAATCATGCTGTTATAATTGATAATATGGAGTGTGGACCCTAAGAAGCTGTGTGGAACAGAGTTTAGTAGAAGCCTCGTGATGGAAGCCATGCATTTAGAATGGTTGGGAATGAAGTTTAAATATATTAGAAAAGATTATAGCAGTTAAAAGCCAAGGTTCACAATGTCAGAGGTGGAAAACAGTCTTCAATAAATATTTAACTAAAATATGACATAGATATGCTACTATAGAATGGAAGATGATCTTCATCGAGTCATTGCAAAGTTTTCAAAGGTTAGATAAGAAAATATTCTTTTATCCACTTTGAAATGTTTACTCTACAAATATCTAAAATAAATAGATTAGAAATACACAGATTAGCAACAAGGTTGCTCCTAGACAGAGAGGCTCCATTTAAGCTACAAGGACTGAGTCTGGAAGAGACAGTTCATTGAGGAAAAGTAGAGTTTTCTTATCCAAGAAAGTGATACTGGGCAGGAAGAATAAAAGCAGATATTTGCTTCATGTAGCATTTGAAATATATGTCTGGATTTTGTTTAGAATATTTAGCTGGAATTCCAAGGGCCTCAACTTCACTACTTTTTTTTTTCTTTCTACCCTTGGCTTTACATGTGCCTTGTCACTCCTGGATGTAGCCTCAGCCATCATAAAAGAGCTCAGATGTTGTGGTGGAAAGAGTACCAGGTTCAGAATCATCTATAACAGAAAGGATTTGGTATATTCTTTGACTTGGCTACAACTCATCAAACATCAACTGAATTTGTTCTAAATCAAAAGATAGGTCACTCTAGGACCCATTCAGTTTTAAAATTTTATTAGTCTTCACTGGTCCTCATTCCTTAAGTTGTAAAATTCCTTTCCTACAGTACTCCTCCCACAACCATCCTGAGTTGGTATTTCCTTTTCCTATACATATTGGCATATGAACGCATGGTCTTTGCCAAGTAAGTTTTGTTAAGGTTAAAACACTCGTTTATTTGAACATTTATATGTCAGCTCAGCTCTGAATTATTTTTTAAAGTGCTATGAGCATTGTACACTGTGACAAATATGTATTAAAATCTCCATATATAGTTGTTTGACTAGAAGCTGCAAAGCCACTTCACTCTTTTTTTATTTTTTATTGTTATGTTAATCACCATACATTACATCATTAGTTCTTGATGTAGGGTTCCATGATTCATTGTTTGTGCATAACACCCAGTGCTCCACGCAGAATGTGCCCTCCTTAATACCCATCACCAGGCTAACCCATCCCCCACCCCCCTCCCTTCTAGAACCCTCAGTTTGTTTTTCAGAGTCCATCGTCACTCATGGTTCGTCTCCCCCTCCGACCTACTCCCCTTCATTCTTCCCCTCCTGCTATCTTCTTCTTTTTCTTTTTTCTTAACATATGTTGCATTATTTGTTTCAGAAGTACAGATCTGTGATTCAACAGTCTTGCATAATTCACAGCGCTCACCATAGCACATACCCTCCCCAATGTCTGTCACCCAGCCACCCCATCTCTCCCACCCCCCACCACTCCAGCAACCCTGTTTGTTTCCTGAGATTAAGAATTCCTCATATCAGTGAGGTCATATGATACATGTCTTTCTCTGATTGACTTATTTCACTCAGCATAACAACCTCCAGTTCCATCCACGTTGTTGCAAATGGCAAGATCTCATTCCTTTTGATGGCTGCATAATATTCCATCGTGTATATATACCACATCTTCTTTATCCATTCATCTGTCGATGGACATCTTGGCTCTTTCCACAGTTTGGCTATTGTGGACATTGCTGCTATAAACATTGGGGTGCATGTACCCCTTTGGATCCCTACTGTTTTCCAGAGTAAAGCCACTTCACTCTTATAGTAGAAAAAAAAGTAATCTGTCTCTAAGAATTGTTTTTATCATGAGAAATCAGTTAGTACAATTTGTATTTGAAATGAGGGTTAGCTGAGATTCTTGTCTAGGTCATACCTCATATCCTCTGATTCTAAAATCTAATTTTCTTCCATCTATATCACATAAATATTTTCTATAAAATGTATGTTTGAAATTAGCAATCCAGCAAGCTGATTCTTCTTCCAAATGCCTATCCATTTATTCAAACATCATGTGTTTTCTAGCTACTATGTGTCAGGCCCTATGCTGGGAATAAGCAATAGAAAAAAAAGAAGCCGGTGATTGCTCTAAGTTGGCCTATGAGGTAGCGGTAGGGTGCACGAGGGCAACAAAATGGCACTAAGAATATACTGTGAGGAGTAGAATGATGAACCAGGATATAATGTAGGAAATACAATGAGAAGCATTTGATCCAGGCCAAATGGGACAAGAAAAGTTTTTTTGAGGTAATGATAAAGCTAAGTCTTAGAGGGTATAGATATCAGCCAGGCACAGAAGGAAAGAATGGACGTTTTAGGCAAGTGAAGCAGTGTACACAAAAGCAAAAAAAGATGAAGGTGCCTCACCCCTTTGGAGAACAGCAAATGGCTCAGCCTGGCTGGGACCAGAGGCAGAGAAGACTCTACATAAGAATTTTTGTAAAATTCTTTTGTAAAATAATAAATAGTTTTATATTATACTTAAAAGAAATGTGCAATTAATCACAAAGTTAAAAGGGTTAAAAAAAGGGAGGTGTGACAGTAATATAAGGCCTGAAAGAACAAGATCAATCCCAGAAGGAAGGAAAATGAGAGAGAAAAGCATGGCAGTATCTTGACCTTTGGTTGCTGGGAAGCAGAGGACGGTCTCTCTGTGGTCCCCCCGGCACAAATCAGTCAGCCAAGGTGAAAGTCACCTGAAGAAACAGACATAAGTCACTGTGTGCGTTTATTTTCCCTACCACAATCCAGAAGGAGGACCAAATCAATTCAGAATCTGTGGCTTTGCCTGCATGAGTGATAGCAGGTCGTTTTCAGTGGGCCAAGTCCAGCACTGTATTTATTCAGCGCTGAAATGTAGTGAGGGAACAGGGAGTTGGTTGACTTCCAGAATTATGAAATAAAACATTTGGCCACAAAATTAACCAAATGAACAAACGTCTTTTGAGGTTTGTTGTGGTAGCTGCATTTTGCATCAAGCCTACTTTGGGATATATAGGATTTTCCTCTTACACTACATCGATTTGCCTCGGCCGATGAAAATCACTAATGTCAGAATATATACAATATTGTGTATTATGGAATTCTCGGTCTTTTCCCTGAACTCCAGCAGAAATCGATACCTGGGGCACTATAAAGAAGATTTGCTTTCAACATTGGTCATCTCAACAGAGACGTAAGTCTGTAAAAATTTTTTTAATTCCCCAAAGCCAATATTAACATACACCCTGAAGTTCTGTTCACTTGAATTTGTCAGTTTCCTTTGTCAGCTGAAGTAGAAATTGCCTCACAACTAGACTTAATTAGGTTGTATTCTCTTAGCTCTAGATTTTATTACTATTCAATAAATGCCTGATAAAATGGGATCAGCCCACCCACTCTATCAAAATCTTCAAGTTGGGAAAGAATACATTCAAGTCATTTTCAGTATTCTTTGTATTCTGTTGTGAATTCTAAAACACGGTTTTTAATAAGAGCAATAAATTACCATTTTACAATAGCAAAAGCAACCTCTTTTAGTATAATAGAAATATCATTGTGCTTAGGATCAGAAGACCTATTTTTTTCTCCTAGATCTGGAGCCAAGTATATTCTTTATATTGAACAAGTCAAACCTTCCTGTTCTTCAAATTCTTCCTGTATAAAATAAGGTATATGGACTAGGTAGCCTCTATGATTCCCTCCTATGATTCACTGAATATTTAAACAAATGTAGTTCATTCAGGGCTTCTATTAAAAGAAATCTGGAGACAAAACATGTTGTACCATGACATCACAGCATCAAATCATTTGTGAATGGCTTTCATAGTCATTCTAAAAATGATAGCCGCTACTATCATGATATAGCATTTATCAAATGTCTACATGCTCACGTCACCATGCTAGACACTAAGATATTTCAAATAAACTAAACAGATGCGGTCCTGGCTGGACTCCTAGAAGCACAATAGATAAAAAGAGAAAATGGTTTCCCACATGAAACTGCTCCCTCAAAGGAACCATTCTTCAGGCTTTTCCTTCAACATGATTCATGATGTGTAGTATTCTGTTCACTTCCAGGTTAAGAAAGAATAACTAAGAACAGAGCTGACAAATTAAGTCAGTCAGTGCCACCTGCAGTTGGAACATTGACATAAATCCTACCACTTTTTATAGGTAAATTTAATGGAAACTGTCCAGAAGAAAATCAATGAAACTATCAAATATTGGGTCCTTGTTATAGTTTTCAAAGGAAGAGGGAGTGGGGCGTATGAGATGAAAATTAGTACCTTAGGACATTTATACTCTGGGTGAGAAGACAAGATGTTTGATTACAAATTAAAATTCACTCCAGAAATTCATCACCATTTTTAATTGTAATTGAAGCTTACATACATAGAAATACATATCAGTGGACACAGGACATAATGATTAGCATAAACAGAAACAGCCTATGAGCTGAACATAGAATAACTGCCTTGATCTTTCAAAGACTCATCTGTGCCTTGAATGGGGCACAAACTTGGGATACCTTTGCATTTATTGTTGTCTTCTTCATACTCTTTCATCAGTGTCTTATAATTTCAGTGTACTGATCTTTTACCTGTTGGTTAAATTTATTCTGAAGTATTTTATGTTTTTTGGTGCTATTATAAATAAAATTGCTTTTTCAAATAGTTCATTGGTAGTATAAAGAAATGCACCTGAGTTTTGTATATTGATTTTGTGTCCTGCAATATAAATGAATTTGTTTATTAGTGTTAACATTTTACTGATGAGAATCTCTAGGTTTTCCTATACACAATATCATGTCATCTGCAAACAAAGTTCATTTTACTTCTTCCTTTCTGATTTGCATGACTTTTTTTCCATATATATATATATACATATATATATGTATATACATATATATATGTGTATATATATATATATATATGAATAAGCATTCATATATATGTATATGAATAAGCATTCTTGTTCCTGATCTTACAGAAAAAGCTTTCAGCATTTAATCATTGAGTATGATTTTAGCTTTGGGCTTGTCATATATGTGCTTTTTATGTTGAGGTATGTTTCCTCTAACCCAGTTTGTTAAGAGTTTTTAATCATGAAAGGATGTTGAATTTTGTTAAAATGCTTTTTATGTACCTATTTACGTGATCATGTGGTTTTTATCCTTCCTTTTGTTAAGGTGGTATATCACATTTACTGATTTGCATATGTTGAATCATTTTTTTAAGCCGAAGAATAAATTCGTCTTGATCATGGTGTATGATCCTTTTAATTTGCTATTGAATTTAATTTGCTAAAATTTTGTTGAGGATTATTGCATCTATGTTTATCAAGGATATTCACCTGTAATTTTGTTTTCTTGAAATGTCCTTGTCTGGTTTTGGTATCAGGGTAATGCTAGTCTCACAAAGTGAGTTTGGAAGTGTTTCCTCCTCTTCAGTTTTTTTTGAAGAGTTTGAGAAGCATTGTTATTAATTCTTCTTTAAGCGTTTGGTAGCATTTACTAGTGAAGCCATTGGGTTCTGTACTTTGTATGTTGAGGTGCTTTAAATTACTAATTAAATCTCCTTAGCAATAATTTATATGTAGGGATTTTCTGTTTCTTCATTTCGTCTTGGTAGGTCATATGTTTCTTGGATTTTATTCCTTTCTTCCAGGTTGTCCAATTTTTGGGAGTATAGTTGGTCCTAACAGCCTCTTATGATCCTTCATATTGGTGTCAGTTGTAATGTCTTCTCTTCATCTATCATCTTGTTTATTTCTATCCTTTTTTTTTTTTTTTTGGTGAGTATAGCTAAAGGTATGTCAATTTTGTTTATCTTTTCAAAAAAAAACACTAGTTTTGTTAATTTTTTTTCTATTGTCTTTCTAGTCCCTACTACATTTATTTCAGCTCTTTATTATGTCCTTCCTTCTTCTATCTAGGTTTAGTTTGTTCTTTTTCTAATTCCTTGAGGTACAAAGTTAGGCTGTGTATTTGAGATTTTTCTTTTTTCTTAATGTAATCATTTATCACTGTAAACTTCCCTTTTATAATTGCTTTTGCTGCATCCCATAAGATTTGGCATGCTGTGTTTTCAATTTTGTTTGTCTCAAAATACTTTCTGACTTCCCATTTGATTTCCTCTTTGACCCATTGGTTGTTCAGGAATGTGTTATTTGATTTCCATATATTTGTTGAATTTTTCAGTTTTCCTTCTTTTATTGATTTCAGGTTTCATGTCATTGTGATCAGAAAAATCTTGATGTGATTTCAATCTTCTTCTATTTTTTAAGACTTGTTTTTATATTTTTTAAGACTTGTCCAATGTATGATCTGTCCTGGGGAATGTTCTATGTGCATGTAAGAAGAACGTGTATTCTGCTATGGTAGGATGGTACTATATGTGTCTGATAGCTCCATCATGTCTACAGTGTTATTCGCATTTACTATTACTATTAGCTTTCTTTATGACTGATCAAGTATTGGGGAAACTGGATATCCATATGCAAAAGAATGAAACTGGACCCTTATCTGACACCATACACAAAAAATAGCTCAGAGCTTATTAAGGACTTTAATGTAAGACCGGGAACCACAAAATTGCTAAAAGAAAACAGAAGAAAAGTTTTTGACATTGATCTTTGCAATAATTATTGGATGTGATACTAAAAGCACAAGAGACAAAAGCAAGAATAGACAAATGGAACAACAACAAACTAAAAGCTCTCTACAGCAAAGGAAATCATCAACAAAATGAAAAGGCAACCTATGAAATGGAATAAAATAATTTCAAACCATATATCTGATAAGGGGTTAATATGCAAACTATAAAAGGAACTTATTCAACTCAAGAGCAAGAAGAAAAACACAAAACACAAATAACCGAATTGAAAAATGGGAGAAGAACCTGAATAGACATTTTTCCAAAGAAGACATACAGGTGGTCAACAGATATATGAAAGGTACTCAGCATCATTAATCATTATGGAAATTCAAATTAAAACCATGATGAGATATTACCTCACACCTGTCAGAATGGCTATTACCAAAAAACAAGAGGTAACAAGTATTGGTGAGGATATGGAGAGAAGGGAACCCTTGTGCACTATTGGTGAGAATGTAAATTGATACAGCCACTATGGAAAACAATATGGAGGTTCCTCAAGGAATTTAAAATAGAACTACCATATCTCCATGTCAGCAATCTCACTTGTGGGTATATATCCAAAAGAAATGAAATCAGGATCTTGAAGAGATTATCTGCATTTCCATGTTCATTTCAGCATTATTCACAATAGCCAAGACATGGAAACAACCTAAATGCCCATGAACAAAAGAATGAATAAAGAAAATCTGGTATATGCTTACAATGGAATATTATTCATCCTTTAAAAACAAGGAAATTCTGACTTTTGTGACAACATGGATGAACCTGGAGGATGCTATGCTAAGTGACATAAGCCAGACACAGAAGGATAAATAATACATGAGACAAAATAGACTCATAGACACAGAGTAGAATATGGATGTCAGGGTCTGTGGGGAGGGGGAAACAGAGAGATAGTAGTCAAAGTGTACAAAATGTTAGTTATATAAGATGAATAAGTCCTAAAGATCTATTGTACCACATATTGCATGTAGTTAATGATACCGTATCATATATTTAAACGTTTGCTAAAAGGGCATATTTTATGTTAAGCATCTTACCACAAAAAAGTCTACATGCTGTATGATTTTATAAGGATAGTCTATAAAGACAGAATAGATCAGTAGTTGTGAAGGACTGGCATTATGGAGAGAGTTTACTACAAAGGGCACAAGTTAATATTTGGTAGGGAGGGAACTATTTTATATCTTGATTATGGCGGTAGTATACATTTGACAAAACTCATAGAATTGTATGCTAAAAGGGGTGAATTTTATTTTATATAAATTATATCTCAGTGAACCTAATTTAAATATACACTTACTACATATATATGTATATATATGGAAATGAAGAGGGAGTCAAATGGTTTATTAGGAAAAAATTATCAAACACAAAGAATCTATCAAACACAAAGAATGCAGTATCAGAGGAGATGAGGAGAAAAAAGATAAAAGACATATAGAAAATAAGTATAATATATATATCGCCAAAACTGAGTCAGAAAGAAATAGAAAATCTCAACAGACTTATAACGAAGAGATTAAATCAGGAAGTAATCAAAAACCTTACAACAAAGAAAAGTCCATAATCTGATGACTTCACTGATGAATTCTACCAAACATTTGGAGAAAAGTTAATACCAATTCTAATCAAATTCTTCCCAAAAGATAGAAGAGTAAGGAACACTTCTTAACATGTTTTATGAGTCTAGCATTATCCTGACACCAAAGCCAGACAAATACACTAAAAAAAAGGGGGGGGGGAACAAGAGAACAATATCCCTTATTAAAACAAATGCAAAAGTCCTCAACAAAGTACCAGCAAACCCAATCCAACAGCACATTAAAATGTTTATACACCGCTCACCATAGCACGTACCGAATTGTGTTCAGACTGTTGAATCACAGACCTGTACCTCTGAAACAAATAATACATTATATGTTAGGAAAAAGAAGATAGTAGGAAGGGAAAAATGAAGGGGGGGAAATTGGAGGGGGAGACAAACCATGAGAGACTATGGACTCTGAGAAACAAACTGAGGGTTCTAGAGGGGAGGGGTGGGGGAATGGGTTAGCCTGGTGATGGGTATTAAGGAGGGCACGTATTGAATGGAGCACTGGGTATTATATGCAAACAATGAATCATGGAACACTACGTCAAAAACTAATGATGTAATGTGTGGTGATTAACATAAGATAATATAAATAAACAGGGGGAAAAATGTTTATACACCATAGTTAGCTGGGATTTACCACAGGAATGCAACAGTGGTTCAACACAAGAAAGTCAATCAATAAAATACACCACATTAATAGAACAAAGGAACAACAAAAATGATCATCTCAATAAACAAAAAAACTGTTGACAAAATCCAACAACTTTTCATAATAAAAACACTCAGCAAACTAGGAATAGAAAGAAAATTCCTCAATATAATAAATGGCATTCACAAAAAACCCACAGATAACATTATACTCAATGGTAAGTAACCAAAACCTTTCCCCCTAATATCAGGAATAAGACAAGGATGCCTACTTTCACCAATGCTATTGAACATTGTATTAGAAGTCCTAGCAAGAGTAATTAGGCAAGAAAAAAGAATAGAAAGTATCCAAATGGAAAGGAAGAAATAAAACTATCTTTATTTGCAGATGCCAAGATTTAATATATAGAAAATTCTAAAGAATCAAAAACACCTAAAATCTAAACAAAAATCTAAACACCAAAAACCCTACTTGAGCTAATAGACAAAATCAGCAAAATTACAGGTTACAGAATCAACATGCATAAAACTGTTGGGTTCCTTACACCAGCAATAAACAACCTGAAATGAAATAAAGAAAATGATTCTATTTACAATAGCATCAAAAAGAATAAAATACCTAGGAATAAATTTAACCAAGGAGTTAAAAGACTTGCATATTGAAAACTAAAACATTGCTGAAAAAAATTCAAAAGACCTAAATAAATGAAAAATATTCTGTGCTCATGGATTGGAAGACTTAATATTTTTAAGATGGCAATACTCCCCAAAGTGGTCTACAAACTCAATGCAATTCCTATCAAAATTCCACTTGTCTTTTTTGCAGAAATGGGAAACCTGATCCAAAAATTCATATGAAATTTTAAGAGGCCCCAAGTAGACCAAACAACATTGAAAGAGAAAAACAAAGTTGAAAGACTGACATTCCTGATTTTAAAACTTATGTAACATACCATGCTGAGACAACTTAGTAGCCATATACAAAAGAATTAAGTTGGATTCCTACCTCACTTCATATGTAAAAAAATAACTCCAAATGGATCAACAACTAAATGTAAGAGCTAAAACTATAAAACCATTAGAACAAAAAGCATAGGGGTAATTCTTGATGACCTCATGATTGGCAATAGGATTCTCAGATTTGACACCAAAAGCATAAGCAACAAAAGAAAAAAAGTAGACAAATTGGACATCATAAACATTAAAAACTTTTGTGCATCAAATGATATTATCAGGAAAGTGAAAGGAAACCTACAGAATGGGAGAAAATATTTGCAAATACTTTATCTGATAAGGGTTTAATATCCAGAACATATAAAGAACCCCTAAACCTCTACAACAGAAAGTTTAGTAAATGAACAAAGGGCTTGAATAGACATTTCCCCAAGGAAGATATACAAACGGCCAATAGCACATGAAAAATATGCCACATCATAGTTATTAGGTAAATGCAAATCAAAGCCACAATGAGACACCACTTCACAACTACTAAGATGGCTATAATTTTTTTAAAGAGGAAGATAACAAGTATTGACAAGCATGTGAAGAGAATGGAACCCTCCTACATTGCTGGTGGAAATGTAAAATGGTGTATCTGCTGCACAGAACAGTTCAGCAGTTCCTCAAAAAACTAAGCATAGCATTACTGTATGACTTAGCAATTCCACTCCTAGATATAAATCTAAAAGAATTGAAAACAGGAACTCAGACAGATTCTTGTATGCCAGTGTTCATTGCAGCATTTTTCACAGTAGCCAAAAGATGGAAACAACTCAAGTGCCCATCAATGGATGATTAAATAAAATATGGTATGTACATACAACAAAATATTATTCAGCCATAAAAAAGAATGATGTTCTGATACATGCTGCCATGTGCGTGAGCCTTGAAAACATTATGCTAAGTAAAAGAAACCAGACACAAAAGGTCACATATTCTATGATGCCTTTTATATGAAATATCCATAATAGGCAAATCCATAGAGACAGAAAGCACATTAGTGATTGTCCAGGGACAGAAGGAGCAGAGAATGGGGAAGACTACTTAATGGGTACAGTGTGTTCTGAGGTGATAAAAAAGTTTCGAAACTGGGAAAGATGGTAGTTGCACAACATTCTGAATGCACTAAATGACACTGAATTGTACACTTTAAAATGGGTAATTGTATGTTATATGAATTATACCTCAATAAAAAAATAAATTGTTAGATTAAACATATAAATGTTTGGTTTGTTACCCCTCAACAATTATAAAAAGAAATACTGAACAACTCTTCACTTCTGAATCACTTTAAATGTCATCTTTCTCTTTCCAAATTTGAATTTGTCTTCCATTATGTCTTCATCTTGGCTCTATATACATACTGAGGATGGCATGGGGGGGCTACAAAAAGTATCCTTTTTTCCTTTTTTATTTGCTTTATCCAATGCTCAAAAGTTGAAATATTTTGAAAAGATAGATAAGTCTGGATGGGGATTCTGAAGCATTTTGGTGCAAGTCAAGAGCAGCACCTCAGTTGCCTTCTAGAGGTCTGAGATGTGAACCACTGGATACTACTTAAACAACATGCTTTCTTTACTTTCATGCATCATTGTCATTTGATCTGTGGTGCAGCCCAATCATAGCTCCTATCATGAATCTATTGAGTAACAAACAAGAGGGATTAGGCAGGGAGATGTCATGAAGATGTAATTTCATGACTGCCAGATCTATAAAAATCCATAAGGCCCAAGTAGCCTAAGCTTCCAGGGATAGCATTTGTGCTTGCTCTGAGTTAAAAGAGCATTGAGTAATTGAAAGGAGACTATTGTGTCTTACCTAGGAATTATTTAATGTCAGTGAACAAGTCTTTTGCATGATAATCCTGAAGCAATTCAGTAGCACAACCATATTTCCAGAATAATGGAATATAATTCAATAAATATTTTTCAATACAAACTATATATTATCACAAGTAATACATGTATACATAAAATGAAATAAAAAAATTAACACATATACAAAATACAAATAAGTAGTCAAAATAGTAGACTATGCCATGACTTCTGCTTTTGAAGAAAAAACATATACAGTTGCACGAAAATTAAATACCATTTCAAGACACTATGTCACAAGATCTCCACAGGATTGGAAGGGATTGCTTTGCTTTCTTCCTTTGGGGGCCACTGATGAAATATTTGTTTAATATTTGTTCTTAATTATACCTGAGTAGTAATTCAAATGATTCTTTTTTTAAAAAAAGATTTTATTTATTTATTTGACAGAGAGAGACCCAGAGAGAGAAGGAACATAAGCAGGGGGTGGCGGGGGAGGGAGAAGCAGGCTTCCCGCGGAGCAGGGAGCCCAATGTGGGGCTCAATCCCAGGACCCTGGGACCATGACCTGAGCCGAAGACAAATGCTTAATGACTGAGCCACGCAGGCTCCCTCAAATGATTTTTATCGTGTTCAAAATTTTAGTACCCAAAATTTCAGCATTCACTAAAGCCCTAGTTCACCTTTATCTATGTAATAGAATTAATATAGTTAGAAATGCATGGTGTAAAAAGTCCCATATTTAAAGCAATACTCCACCTTGTGGTAGAGTATGAAAAATGCATACTCTAATGCAAATTTTTTCACCAAGAAAGAAATGATAATAAATTCATTGACTCAGAAGTGGGCCTTTTCTTCCCTTGACTTTTGCTGTTTGAGAAAATGCTAAAAGATTTATACGTTTTTAAATAATGATTTCTCAAATAATAATCACACAAAATCAAAATTTTCATTTAATTTGGAGAAAACATGCCTTTGAAAAGATTAAAACACTGTATTATTGACTTACCTTAATATGCATACATTGAAAAAAATGCATTTGAAATTTAAAATAGAAGCACTGGGTTAGTTTTCTCTAATGATAGGACAGGACAGAGACTTTTTAGAGTCCTAGAAAAGTCAAAATTAAAACATAAGTTAATATATGTATGCATATTATACATTTATAATATAAATGAATTTATAAATTATGATTATACCATAAGGAAAAGCACATTTAATAGAGGTATTGTTTATGGTAAAAAGAAACCCAGTGTTTTAAAAAAATATCAAAAAATATTTTCCTGAAATCTCTATAGTTATACAGTTTTTAAATTAAAATCTGATCTTAATCATTTGAACTTTAATAATAGAAGTATCTGAGTAGAATAATTGAGATATTTAAGGGTGCATTTTTTTCAATATGGCAAATTTTTCTGTTTTTGCTATTTAAGGAAGAAAATCTCTTAAGTGTAAAGTAATTGATGTTTCAAATAGTGCCATTAATTATGGGCCAACCATTGCCAGCCAATGAGCCAAGTCCTCTTCTTTTACTATCCCTAAACCTATCGCATTCCTACAAGATAAATCTTATTGTCCCCACTTCAGAGATGAGGAAACAGGTTCTAAGTTAAGTAATCTGCCCAAAGATTTGGACCTAATTCTGTCAGGGTTCAAGCTTCTACATGCCTTGGATAACTTTTCTGTTTGTATGGCCAGGGCGAAGTGGTTCATTTATAAAACAAAGCCAATTTCATAAATTATGTGAGAAGGCTAATTTTTTTTAACAAACCATGAGAAATAGCATGAAGTTTATATAAAATAAATGACCAATAACATACTGCTATTGTCAAAGAAGTTTTTAAAAACTTGGGCTCTAAATATATATTTAAAGATATATTAGACAATGCCTATATATCTAACACAACTAAATGTATAAGTTCACAATGCAAGACTTTGAAGACAAAGTGTAACCTTAGGTCAGGATAAATTAGCCTTTCATTAAAATGTGAGTTCCGCGGTGCCTGGGTAGCATAGTCGGTTAAGCGTCCATTAATGGTTTCGGCTCAGGTCCTGATCTCAGGGTCGTGAACCCGAGCCCCATGTCGGGCTCCATGCTCAGCATGGTATCTTAAGACTCTCTCTCCCTCTGCCCCTCCCCTCCGTGCTCTCTCTCTAAAATAAATAAATAAATCTTTTTTTTTAAATCTGAGTGTTTTTAAGTATAATGATGAAACCAAAGTGAACAAATTGAGGAAGTCCAACAGGAGTTATTCATGGGCTGAAAATACTTTATTACTACAGTCTGAGTTAGATAATACTTACTCAACTAATCCAAATGGAGTATCTTCAAAGCACTTAAGAGGAAAAGCTTAAGGGTGAAGACATAATTTTATTTAGGGAATAGGCTAACAATATATTTATCAAAATTGTCAAAGATATCAAAAATATGATCTGGACTGTAAGGTATCTCTCTCCTTTGAGGAAAGCATCATGATTCCTTGATTTCCCCCAAAGTTGTTATATTTTGAAAACTGAAAGAAACATGCTTTGAAGATGTTCTAAACAGTTTGAGGGGGAAAAAAAAAACACATCCAAATTTACTTGCCGTCTCTGCTTTAAAGCTGCTTTCCAGGCAGGAAGAATCTTCTTAGAAATGAGGAAGCTACAATCAACAATCTTGGGGATTTCTTAGTCTTCACGCAAAGAACTGGTGTCCTAAGCCCTTTTTTAATTAACAATTCATTTATATAAAATGTAGTAGGAATGGCATTTTATTAGGAAAACTATCCATACCCACTAGCCACATGGATTAATAGCGTAAAAATCAACCCTTAAAATTCAAACTGAAGGAAAATGTAAATGTCATTTTTTAAGAGTTCAAGTTAAACTTAAGGAAAGAAATATTGATTGAGTTGTTTTGAAAACCTGATATTTTTTTCAACTCGAGTGAATAGTCTCCAAAATCTTGGTAAATTTACAACTGATTGCACTATTTAAGAAGTGATTTCAGAGCTCAAGCCCATAACATCAGGCAGCAGACCTTAACAACATATCTTTGAGCACAAATGGTGGAGAAAAGGGACACAAAAATGGGGAGAAACTATAAAATTTTATATATTTTATACACAAACATATATACTCATTCTCTCACTGATAGAGGATTTGGATGTGTTAAAACAGTATGTGTTTTCTTTTTTTTTATTTAAAATAGTGCATGCAAAAGGAAAAAGAATAAAACTTACAAGAAAGATATATTTAATTCTAATGTTTCCAACCATAGAATTTTATGACACTAATATTTTTAGTTAAATATTTTGAAATTGACTTTTATTATAAGCAGTTTTGAGTTTTAATACATATAGAGGTTTATGTAACTAACTCCACAGTCCAAACACAGTTCCATAAGCCCCCAAAACATTTCTTGCTGTTTGTAGTCACACCATCTCCTCATGGCACAGTCTGACAACCACTGACCCTGTCCTTAGCTCAATAGTTTCACCTTTTCCAAAATGTCATATAATTAAATCATCCAGTATGTAACTGTTTGATACTGCCCTCTTGTACTCAGCACATTGCCTTTGTCATTTATCTGTATTGTTGCATGTACTAATGATTCATTACTTTTTATGGCTGAGTAATACACCACTGTAGAAACCAACTACAGTTGGTTTGATTCACTTACCACTGAGGTACAGTTGAACAATTTTCAATTCCTGGTGATTATGGTAGAGCTGCTATAAATATTCATGCAATTTTTAACATAAAAGTTTTCTTTTTAATTTTTAAATTCCAGTATGATTGACATTCAGTGTTATATTAGTTTCAAGTGTACAATATAGTGATTCAACAATTCTGTGCATTACTCAGTGCTCATCATAATAAGTGTACTCTTAATCCCCTTCATTTATTTCACCCATCCTACCCCACCTCCCTTTTGGTAACCACTAGTCTGTTCTCTATATTTAAGAGTCTGTTTATTTCATTTCTCCTTTTTTTCTTTGTTCATTTCTTCTGTTTCTTAAATTCCCCATAGAAGTGAAACCATATGGTATTTGTCTTTCTGAGTGACTTATTTCACTTAGCATTATACCCTCTAGACCCACCCATGTTGTTGCAAAAGGCAAGATTTTATTCTTTTTAATGGCTGAGTAATATTCATATATATATGATATATATGTCTGTGTGTGTGTGTATATATATATATGTGTATATATATATATATATATATATATATATATATATATCGCTTCTTCTTTACCAATTCACCTATCAGTGGACACTTGGGCTGCTTCCATAATTTAGCTATTGTAAATAATGCTGCAATAAACATAGGAGTACATGTGTGTTTTCAAATTATTGTTTTCTTATTCCTTGGGTAAATACCCAGGAGTGGAATTATAGGATCAATGGTATATCTATTTTTAATTTTTTGAGGAACCTCCATACTGTTTTCCACAGTAGCTACACCAGTTTGCATTCCCACCAGCAGTGCAAGAGGGTTCCTCTTTTTTATACATCCTTGCCAACACTTGTGTTTTTTATTTTAGCTCTTCTGACAGGTGTGAAGTGATATCTCATTGTGGTTTTGATTTGCATTTCCCTCATGACTGAGTGGATGTTGAGCATCTTTTTATGTCTGTTGGCCATTTGTATATCTACCTTGGAGAAATGTCTGTTCATGTCTTCTGCCCACTTTTAATTGGATTATTTGCTTCTTTGGTATTGAGTTGTAGAAGTTCTTTCTATATTTTGGATATTAACCCCTTATTGGATGTATAATTTGCAAATATCTTCTCCCATTCAGTAGGTTGTCTTTTAGTTTTGTTGGTTGTCTCCTTTGCTGTGCACAAGCTGTTACTTTTGATATAGTTCCAATAGTTTATTTTTTTGTTTCCCTTGCCTCAGGACACATATCTAGAAAGATGTTGCTATTGCCAATGTCAGAGAAATTACTGATTGTGCTCTTTTCTAGGATTTTTGTGGTTTCAGGTCTCACATTTAACTTGTTAATCCATTTTGAGTTTATTTTTGTGTATGGTATAAGAAAGTGGTCCAATTTCACTTTGTCACATGCTTTTTTGCATATATTGAAATGATCCTGGGGTTTTTATCTTTTTCCTTATTGATGTGATGTATCACATTGATTGATTTTCAAATATTGAATGACCCTTTCATCCCAGGAATAGATCTTACTTGATCGTGGTGAATAATTTTTTAACGTATTGTTGAATTCAGTTTGCTAATATTTTGTTGAAGATTTTTGCATTTATTTTCATCAGAGGTATTGGACTGCAGTTCTCTTTTTTTGTAGTGCCATTATCGGGTTTTGTGTCAGATAAATGCTGGCCTCACAGAATGAATTTGGAAGCTTTCTTTCCTCTTCTATTTTTTGGAATAATTTGAGAAGAATAGGTGTTAACTCTTCTTAAAATGTTTGACACGATTCACTTGTGAAGCCGTCTGGTCCTGGACTTCTGTTTATTGGGAATTTTTTTATTTTGATTCAATTTCATTGCTGATACTCAGTCTGTTCGAATTTTCTATTTCTTCCTGTATCAGTTTGAGAAAGGTTAAAATCTAGTTTGTCTATAAATACTGCTACCCAGGCTTTCTTTCTTTTCTTTTCTTTTTTTTTTTTTTTGAAGATCTTATTTATTTACTTACTTGAGAGAGGAAGTGAGAGAGAGAGAGAGAGAGGAGGAGCAGAGCTGGAGGGAGAGGGAGAGAGAATCCCAAGCAGGCTTCACACCAAGCATAGAACCTGATCTGGGGTTCAATGCCATGACCCTGAGATCATGACCTGAGCTGAAACCAAGAGTGTGAAGCTCAACTGACTGAGCCACCCAGGCACACCCGCAGGCTTTTTTTTTTTTTCCACTTGCATTTGCATAATAAATGCTTTTCCGTCCCTTTACTTTTAGTCTGCTTTTGCCTTTAGGTCTGAATGAATGTCATGTAGGCAACATATAGATGGGTCTTGCTTTTTTAAAATTCCATTACCCTATGTCTTTTGATTGGAGCATTTAGTCTATTTACATTCAAAGTACTTGTTGGTATATATGAACTTATTGCCATTATTTTCCTTGTTTTATGGCTTTTATATTTGTCTCTGTTTCTTTCTTCTCCTGCTCTCTTCTCTGGAGGTTGATGACTTTTTGTAGTGATATACTTGGATTCCTTTCTCTTTGTTTTTTGCATATCTATTAGTGGTTTTTGATTTATGGTTACTATTAGGTTTATACATCTTATGTATACAGTAGTCTACATTAAGTTGATGGGTGCTTAAGTTTGAGCCTATTCTAACAGCACTAAATTATTATTACTTTCCCCCCATGTTTTAGGTATATGATGTCATACTTCATATCCTTTTCTTTTGTGAATCCCTTAACTGAATTTTATAGATATATTTATTTTTGCTGCTTTTGTGTTTCTTATTTTTCTTACTCCAGCCATGGTCTTTCCTTTCCACACTCAGAATCCCCTTGTAAGGCTGGTTTAGTGGTGATGAATTCCTTTAACTTTTGTATGTCTGAGAAACTTTTTATCTATCCTTCTATTCTGAATGACAGTCTTGCTGGATAGAGTATTCTTGGTTGCAGGTTTTTTCTTTCAGCACTTTTAATATATCAGCCACTCCCCTCTGGCCTGCAGTTTCTGATAAAAGATCCACTGATATCCTTATGGGGTTTCCCATGTATGTAAATGTTTTCTTGTCTCTCGCTGTTTTTAAAATTATCTCTTCATCACTACTTTTTGCCATTAAATTACTGTGTGTCCCTGTGTGGACCTCCTTTGGTTGATTTTGTTAGGAGAATCCTGTGCCTCCTGGATCTGGATGTCCGTTTCTTTCAGGAAGTTTTCAACTATTCTCTTTTTCAGATAAATTTTCTGTTTCCTTTTCTCTCTCATCTCCTTCTGGGATCCCTATAGTGTGAATGCTATTATGTTTGATGGTGAGTTCCCTTAATCTAGTCTCATTTTTATTTCTTTTTTCTTTCTCCTGTTCAGTTTGATTGCTTCCCATTACTCTCCTCCAGGTCTCTGATCCATTCTTCTGTTTTCTGTAATCTACTATTTATTCATTGTGGTGTATTTTTAACTTCAGTTATTGAGTTCTTCATCTCCAATTAGTTCTTTTTTGTGTTTTCTCTCTTTGTTCAGGGTCTAGTTGAGATCTTTCACTCTTCTCAAGTTCAGTGAGTTTCTGACCATTACTTTAAATTCTTTATCAGGGGGCGCCTGGGTCACTCAGTCATTAAATGTCTGCCTTTGGCTCAGGTCATGATCCCAGGGTCCTGGGATCGAGCCCTCCATTGGGCTCCCTGGTTGGCGGGAAGCCTGCTTCTCCCTCTCCCACTCCTGCTGCTTGTGTTCCTTCTCTCTCTGTGTCTCTCTCTGTCAAATAAATAAATAAAATCTTTAATAAATAAATAAATAAATAAATAAATTATTAAATAAATAAATAAATAAATAAATTCTTTATCAGGCATATTACCTGTCTCCTTTCATTTAGCTCTGCTGCTGTGATTTTGTCCTCTGTTTTCATTTGGAACATATTCATCTGTCTCCTCATTTTGTCTCACTCTCTGTGTCTGTTTCTGTGTGTTAGGAAAGTCAGCTATGTTTCTGATCTTGAAAGCAGTGGCTTTATGAAGAAGAGGTCCTGCAATGCCCGGCAGTGCAATGTCGCCTGTTCACCAGAATCTGGTTCTTCAGATGTGAGTCTCCTATGTGTGTTGCATGCACACTAGTGTTGTTGCTGAGCCATGTTTTCCCTTAGTCCAGTTGTCTGCAATGGCTCTTTTTGCCTATTGTGGGCAGTTTGGTCCCTTTGTTGTTTTGGGGCCAGTTTAGGGCTGCCTTGGGCTTGAATTTGGTCAGATCAGGTATTTGCCAGAGCTGTGGCTGTACAGAACTGCAGGGAATTCTCTGTCTGTGGTCCCTTGAGAAGCTCTCCTTGGTGGGAAGTTCCTGTAGTCAGACCAGGTGTCTGCCCCAGCACACTGATGAAGCTGCAGTGGAACTGGTGTGTGCGGTTATCTTCCCCTCTCTCTGGGGCAAGAATCACTTTGGAGTGGTGCTGACTCCTGTTGGTGCTGTTTGCATGCTTCAAAGCTTATGGTGCTTCTTTGGATGGAAACCTGCAGAGGGCAGGTTGGAGAGGATGGGTCCACAGGAGAATGCAGGGACAAGGCAAGCAGTGTTATCAAAGTTTGCACTGGTCTGTTTATAGAAGGGAACCTGGAGCAACTTTGGTGAACTGCTAAGGGCAGGTTGTAGAAGGCAGTTCCACAGAGGAGTAGTGGGGTGTTGGGGGTGGAAGGCATGCTCTTACCCAGCTAGGTAGAGTGTTCACACTGTGCTGGCTCCTGTAGGTGTCTGTGTATCTAGGCTGGGGGGCATGGTGGGGAAATGGCACCTGCCAGCTCTTTGGTTCTTGGAGAAGTCTTCCAAAGATCTCTGCTCCTCCTGTATATGCTCTGAGATTAAGAAATAAATCTCCCTCCCATATGCCCCTGAGGTTTTCAAACTCCTGCTTCTGTGCTGTATCTCAGTGGGACTGTTCGTTATGCTGTTGCTTTAAAGGCAAGGACTCAGTTTCCTGTTGCCCTCCAGATCTCCCAAACCTAAGCCTGCTGATTTTTAAAGTTCCTGGTGTTAATCCCCTCTGATTATAAGAACTCAGGAAATTAAGCCCCTCTAGCTTTCAAAGGCAAGCATGGGGATTCATCATCCCCAGTACAGGTTCCTGGGGTGCCTGGTGTGGGGTCTGCTCCTCTCCCTTCTCTGTGCCTGTGGTTTCCCTCCCTCCCACAGACAGTCTCACAGGTCAGTTTGGTTCCTCACAGCATCTCTGCCCTTCATGATGTGGCCTTTTCTCTATATCTCTACATTTCATAGCTATGGAGATTAAGTTCTACCAGTCTTTGGGTTGTTTTCTGGACTATTTATACTGATGTGGTTGTTAATCTAGGTGTATCCATGGGAAGGAGTGAGTTTAGGGTCCTCCCACTCTGCCATCTTCCCCAGAAGTCTCTAACACAGTTCTAATATTTCTAGGATAAATAACTAGGAATGAGATTACTAAGACATATTGTGATTGCATTTTTAAGTTTATGGGAAACCAACAATGTGTTTTCTAGAGTAGCTGTAAATTTTTTTTTCCACCAGCAATCTATGAGATATTTAGTTGTTCTGTATCCTTGTTAGCACTTGGTATTGTCAGTTTGTTTGATTTTATATTATTTGTTTTAGCTGTTCTAATAGCTGTGTTCTAGTAGCTCACTGTGCATTTAATTGGCATTTGCCTAATGCTAATACAATGTTGAGTATTGTTTCATGTGCTTATTTGCCATTCCCGTATTTCTTCTGGTAAAATGTCTGTTGAACGTATTTGCCCCCTTCCTTTTTTAATTGATTTTTTTTTATGTTTTTGTTATTTAGTTTGCGAGTTCCTTTTATATTTAGGATATAAATCCTTTGGCAGTTATGTGATTTGAAAATACAATGGGCCCTCATTATTTGCAGCTTCTATATCTGCACATTTGACTATTTGCTAAAATTTGTTTGTAACTCCCAAATCAATACATGCCATCTTGCTATGGTCATTCACAGACATGCACAGAATGGTGAAAAATTTGAATTGCTTGACATGCATGTTCCCAGCTGAATTTGAACAAGGCAACACTCTACCTCCTTATATCAGCTATCGTCTATAAAAAATGTGGGTGTTTTTTGGTCTATTTAGTGACACATTTTAACATTTTGCCTGGGTTTTTTTTTTTTTTTTGTAATTTCACCATTTAGAATAGATCCCAAGAATTATTCTAAAGTGCTATCTAATGTTCCTCAGCATAAGAAAGTTGTGATGTATATTATGGAGAAAATATGTATGTTAGATAAAGTTCATTCAATAATGAGTTATAGTGCTACTGGCCATGAGTTCAATGTCAATGAATCAATAATATATTTTAAATAAGCTGTCTTTAAACAGAAACATACATATAATAAGGATATATATTAATCAGTCAATAAAAATATTGGACCACAGACTCATAGCAAACTAACCCTGTATTTCATCCAGGAATAGTCGTTCAGTATTAATTAATTCTGAATTAATTAGAATTAATTATTCTAATTATAAAATATTATTTTATAGAGCAAATTACTGTATTTTATAGAGCAAACAACTATGAAAAATAAGAATTAATTGTACTTTCTTCCAGTTTGTAGCTTGTCTTGTCATTCTCTCAGTAGTGTCTTTCACAAAGCAAAAGTTTTTAATTTTTATAAAATCCAATTTATATTTTTTTCTTTATGGATTACACTTATACATATAGTCAAAGTTTAGAGCCAAAGACAAAGATAAAATCTTGAAAGTAACTGCAGGAAAATTTAAAAAATGAAGTTCCACCAAAGATAACATTCCACCTGATAATAATTACAATGGTCTTCTCATCAGAAACCATGCAAGCAAGAAGAAAGTGGACTGAAATCGTTAAAATGTTAGGAGGAAAACACCACCAACCTAGAACTTTATATCCAGCAAAGTTGAGAGAATTCATCAAAAAAAGACCCATTCTAGGGTGCCTGGGTGGCTTAGTCAGTTAAGCGTCTGATTCTTGATCTCATCTCAGGTAAGAAATGTTAAAAGGAGTTGTTCAGGCAATAGAAAAATTATATAGGACAGACACTGAATTTGCATAAAGGAAGAAAGAACAATGAAGAAGAAATATGTGAAAGTAATATGAAATGCTTAATTTTTTATTTTTAGTTGACCTAAAAGATAACTACTTTCTTAAATAAGAATATTAACAATGTATTGGGTGATTAGAGCATAAGTCAAAAGATTAAACATCTAAAGGAGTGAGAAGAGCAAATTGGGACTAGTCTATTTTAAGGAACCTGCACTACACAAGAAGTATAGTTATTTGAAAGTAGACCTAGCTAATTTATATTGCAGTTAATTTATATTAGTTAATTTATATTGCAAACATTAGAGAAATCACTAGTTTTATTTTATAAACTATAATTGGTACACCAAGGGAAGATAAAGAGGGTTCATATAAAATAAAGCTAGACAAGGCCGAAAATAGAAATTCAAAAAAAGTAACAAATGCAGTGAGTAGATAAATAGATGATCTAAATATGCCAACTAAAAGAGACATATTGTCAGAGTGAATAAAAAAACAAGAAACAATTTTATGCTCCAGAAAAAAAGAAAAAAAAGAAGCAGAGGGAAAACTTCTTAACTTATTCAATGAGGCCAGTATTACCCTATTTCAAAAACCAGATAAAGACATTATATGATAGAAAAACTACAGACTGATATATCTCATGAACATGTAAATAAAAATCTTCATTCAAAAAAATAAAAAATAGCACACTGAATTCAGTAATATAAAAAAATTATACACCATGACCAAATGGGATTTATTATACATATGCAAGACTGGCTCAACATTCAAAATTCATCCATTGTAGTCTGCCTTATCAAAAGGCTGAAGAAAAATCATATGATCAGATCAACTGATGCAGGAAAAAGCATTTCAAAATATCTACTGCTGATTCATGATGAAAACTTCCAGCAAACTAAGAATAGTGGAGTTTCTTTAACTTAATAAAAATATATACATAATACCTTTTTGAAATAGGCTTGAAAGAGGCTTATTTTATAACAGCATAACACCATTTAATGGTGAAAGACTGGATGCTTTCCCCCTGAGTTGGATAAACACAAGGACATCATTTCATACCACTTCTATTCAACCTCACACTAGAAGGCCTACTTTATGCAGTAAGGGAAGAAAAGGAAATAAAAGGTATGCATATTGAAAAGGAACAAAGAAAACTCTTTTTAATTGCACATGAAATGAGGGTCTGTGTAGGAATACCAATGAATGTGCACAATAATTCCTATAATTAATGAGTGAATATAGCAAAGTCACTATACAAAAGTCAATCTCTTATCTATATACCATCAATGAACAATTAGAAGATAAAATTAAATAAACAATGCATTTACAATAGGACCAAAAATGAAACACATATTTAAATATATCAAAATATGAATAGCATCTGCATGTGGAAACCACAAAACACTGAAGGAAGAAAATGAAGATCTAAATAAATTGAGAGATATTTTATGTTTGCAGATTTGAAAATGCAGTATAACTAAAATGTCAATTCTTCCCAACTTGATCTTTGGAATCAATGGAATCCCAACAAAATTCCCAGCACATTATTTGGTAGATATGGACAATCTTACACTAAAATGTTTATGGAAAGGGAAAAGACTTAGAATAGTGAATACAATATTGAAAAAGAAGAACAAAGTTTGCAAGCTCACACTACCCAATTCCATGACATATTGCAAAGCTACAGAAATAAAGGCAGCATGGTGTCAGTGAAAGAAGACAAACATAGATGGAACATAAGGGAACATAACAGAGAACCCAAAAGAGATGCACACCTATAGAAGCAACTGATTTTTGGCAAAGGTGCAAGGCAATTCAAAGGGGAAAAAGTAATTTTTCAACAATTGGTGCTGAAATAATTGGATATTCATAAGCAAAAAGCATGAACCTAGACACAGACCTTAGACCTTACACAAAACTAACTTAAAATGGATCATGGAAACATCAAATACAAAATTATAATACCTATAGAAGGAAACAGAGGAGAATATTTGAGCTTCAATTTGGTGATGAAATTTCAGATATATTACCAAAAACATGATCATGAAAGAAAAAAAGTTGGATTTTTGTAAAACCAAAAAATGCTACTTTTTTACAAACACTTAAGAGAATGAAAATAAAACACATAGACTGGAAGAAAATATTTGCAAAACATGTATGTAATCAAGGACTTATATCTATATCAAAAAACCAAACAACAAAACCCAAAAACCTTAAAACTCAACAATAAGGAAATAAAACCTCTCAATTAACAAACTGGACAAAAGATGTAAACAGACCCCTCTCCAAAGATATATACAGATGGCAGCTAAGCATATAAAAAGATGTTCAACTTGTTTATCTTATAACTGGAAGTTTGTACCTTTTGACCACCGTGATAACTACAGTGAACAATACTGTGTTATATATTTGAAAGTTGCTAAGAGAATAAATCTTAAAAGTTCTCATCACAAACGGAAAAATTTCTATGCATGGTAATAGATGTTAACTAGACTTACTGTGGTAATCATTTTGCAATATATGTAAATATCAAATCATTAAGTTGTACATCTAAATCCAATACAATATTATATGTCACTTATATCTCAATACAAAACGATGTTCAACATCATTTTTCATTAGGGAAATACCAATTAAAACATGAGATACCACTACATAACTATTAGAATGGTTAAAAAAACAAAACAAAACAGGACTAACTGCTGGTGAAGATGCAGAGCAACAGGGACTCTTAGTCATTGCTGATAGGAATGTAAATTGGTACACCTATTTTGGAAGACAGTTTGGATATTTCTTGCAAAGTTAAAAATAGTCTTATCATACAACCCAGCAATTGTACTCCTAGGTATTTACCCAACTGATTTGAAATGTTGTAACAGCATTACGCATAACTGACAACTGACAAAAATGGAAACAACCAAGATGTCCTTCAAAGGATGAAAGGATAAACAAACTGTGGTGTATCAGTGGGATGCTATTCAGCAACAAAAAAGAATGAGCTATCAAGCCATGAAAAGGCATGGGTGAATATTAAATGTATATTGCTAAGTGAAAGAAACCAGGCTATATATTATATAATTCTAGTTATATGGCCCTCAAAAAAAAAGGCAAAAGTATAGAGATGGCAAAAATATTGGAGGCTTAGGGGTAGGGGAAAGGTTGAATAAATGAAGCACAGGGATTTTTTGAGCAATGTAACTATATTATGTGATAACATAATGGTGGATACATGAAACCATGTATTTGTCAAACTCAAAGAAGTTTACAGCAGAAATAGAGAATCTTAATTTATGCAGATTTATTTTAAAAATCATTTAGGAGTTCAAAGTGGTCCTAGGATAGAATGCAGCATGTGACAAAGCAATCCAAGTATTACAAATGAATCAAACAACTTCACTGAAGGGAGTGGAGGTGAAAGTGCTGACCTAAGTGACTTTGGGAGTGTGAAGAGCCTATAACACTATATCCAAAGGAAACTGCACATAAGCACTGTACTCTAGTTGATAAAGTTGTTTCCCATAGGAATACAAGTTAACAATTCTGCAAATACTATATATACTATATATCTATGCAGAAATTAAACAAGTAAATGGAGAGTGAGCCAGATTTCTCACTGTTGGAGAGGAGGGTATAGAAAAACAAGAGAAAGAGTTAGAATTATCTCATGATGATAGGTTAGAGTTGGACACATGAATCAGGACCCATGTTTACCCTAATATAGTACAAACATAAATATTTGCAGATTCATGCATATACATGGGTTAGTATGTATGCCTTTCTTGATCTGTCAGCTGAGAAGGCATAAATGCAACAACAACCCAGTAGTAATGAGCATACCTGGCAGCCAGGTCCTAGTTTCTAATACCATTCTGTAATAAATAAAAGGAAGTGAAAGATCCCCCAATAGCCAAAGTTGAAATAATTTTAATAACAAAATAATAAAAGGAATATAGAATTACAAACCAAAGTATTAAATAAATCTCCATAAGGCCATATTGATATAATTAATGATCGAGTAAGTAAATATACAGAGAAGAATAAACAAATTTCCTCTGCAGAAGAATTCTAAATAACTGATGTAAATTCTCAGTTTACAGAGAACACTTACAGAAATACTAATTCAAAGGGTTACATGCACCAAGATGTTTATAGGAGCATTGTTTACAATAGTCAAAATATGGAAACAGCCCCAGTGTCTATCAATGGATGAATGGATAAAGACGTTGTGGTTATGTATATATACACTCACACACACACACACACACACACAATGGAATATTACTCAGCCATAAAAAGGAATGAAATCTTGCCATTTGCAACAACATTGGTGGAACTAGAGAGTATTATGCTAAGTGAAATAAGTCAGAGAAAGACAAATACCATATGATTTCACTCACATGTGGAAATTCAGAACCAAAACAAACAAAGGGACAAAAAAGAGAGAGAGAGAGGTAAACTCTCAAACTCTTAATTATAGAGAAAAATGTGGTGGTTACTGGAGGGGAGGTGAGTGGGGGGTTGAGTTAAATAGGTGAGGGATTAAGGAGTGCACTTGTGATGAGCACTGGTATTGTATGGATATGTTGAATCACTATATTGTACACCTGAAACTAATACTGCTCTGTATGTTAACTAACTGGAATTTAAATAAAAACTTAAAAAAATAGAAATAAGAACAAAGAAGTGTAGTGTAACTCCCTACTCTTTAAATGTGAACTGCTTGTAATGACTTCCTTCTTAAGAGAACAATTGGAGGGCGCCTGAGTGGCTCAGTCAGTTAAGCATCTGCCTTCCGGCTCAAGTCAGGCTCAGGTCATGATCTTAGGGTACTGGGATCAAGCCCCGTGTCAGGCTCCCTGCTCAGTGGGGAGCCTGCTTCTCCCTCTCCCTCTGCCCTTCCCCCTGCTTGCGTGTACTCTCTCTCTTTCTCAAACAAATAAGATCTTTTAAAAAAAGAGAGAGAACAAATGGAAAACAGGAGGAAGAGGCTGGGGTGAGAGAGAGAAGTACCTTTAAGGTAGAGAATCTTGAGAAACACTACCTCAGCCAGGTGATGAAAGTCAGTATCAACAGTGGTAAATTATATTGATAGTATGTACCCTTGATAAGATGTGGTAAGAATGGTATTTTACCCCCGTAGTCTTTACAAAAATTCATAACTCTGGTCTAATCATGAGAAACACAGAAAAGTCCCAAATTAAAAAAAAAGAGAAGTCCCAACTGAGGAATATTCCAGAAAATAGCTGAGTAGTACTCCTCAAAACTGTGAAGGTCATTAAAAATGAGGAAAGTGTAAAATACTGTCACAATCAAGAGGAGACTAAGGGGACACAATGACTATCCTGAATGAAATCCCAAAACAGAAAAAGGAGGTTGGGTAAAAACTAAGAAAATCTGAATAAAGTGTGGACTTTAGTTAATAATAATAATATGTCATTATTGGTTCATTAATTGTGACAAATGTACCATACTAATGTAAAGTGTTAATTGTAAGAGAAACTGGATGTGGGTATATGGGAAGGCTCTGTTATCTTTACAACTTTTCTGTAAATCAGAATCTGTTCTAAAATAAAATGTTCATTAAATTTTTTTTTATCAACTGTCCTTACTTGTGTGGGTCTATTTCTGGACTCTTATTTTCCATTGATTTGGAGGGATTAATACCACATAGTCTTTACTATAGTGATACATTAAATATTAAAATGGGGTAGCGTCAGTTGGGCAACTATTTTTTTCCTTTTCTATTTTTTCTATTTTATTTACTGTTCTTACCATATGGATTTTAGAATCAGCTTGCCTATAGTTTCAAAACTATTATGCTAGGATTTTGATCAGATTTGAATTAAACTATAAATCAATTTGGAAAATTAAGATTTTTTTTCAATTTTTCATTACTAGTATATAAAAATTCCAAGGATTGAATTTCTTTGTGTTAGCCTTATATAGCCTTATAACACAGTAAACTCAAATATTACTTATTTGCTTTTTTGGATAAATATCTAGGGATTTTCTATGTCAATCATGGTATTTTAAATAGGGTCCATTTTATTTCTTCCTTTCTAATTTGTATACCTTTTAATTCTTTTCCTTGCATATTATTGCACTGACTAGGACTTCTAGTACTATATTGATTGTAAATGGTCAGAGTGAACATCTTTGCCTTTTCTCCAAACTTAGGAGGAAAGTATTCTTTCATTGTTATATAAGATGTTAGCTGTGGATGTTTTATAGATTCCATTTGTCAGGAGTTTCCTCTTCTTCCTAGTTTGCTGAAAAAAAAATTTTTTTTATGAATGGTTGTTGAATGATTTTTCTGTAACAATATGATCTTGTAGCTTAGTTTGTTAATATGATGAATTACATTGTTTATTTTATGAATATTGAAATCACCTTGCATTCCTAGTATTAAGCCCACTTGATCGTGGTGATTAGACTTAGTATATATTGCTTAATTCAATTTGTTTATATTTTGTTGAAGATTTTGTGTTTATGTTCACAAGAAATATGAATCAGGAGTTTGATTTTCTTGTACTTTCTCTAGTTTGGAGTCAAGCTATCTTCATGAAATGAATCAGAAAGTGCTCCCTCTTCTATTTTCTGGAAGAGATTGTATAAAATAGTATAACTTCTTCTTCAAATGATTGGTAGCATTTGTTAGGTTGAAGCATTGAACTCCTACCTGCTTTCCATGGGCTGTAGTTTCAGTGTCACTCCAGTTTCAAAATGCTACCTAATAGCCAATATGGGACCTGAGGGGTAGTCCAAACCCAGAGTTCAGTTCTTGAAGACTTGGTATGCTTTTTACGGTCAGACCCACACATGTGTAGCTAGAGAGTAAGAGAAAAAGCTAATACGCAACTTCAGGGTATTGCTTTCTTGAGCTCCCTCCTCTCTGTACACTCCCAACTGTTTGTGATTCTCAGAGATCCCTCTTAGTGGTCCTTTTTATAAAAAACTGTGACTTTAGTTTCCCTACTCAGCCAAGCATTCCTGAAAGTGTCTTCCTCCAGAGCCAAGTGATGAGAGGGTAGATAGTGAAAATAAATCAATGGGCATCCTCCCCCTACTCTTGAGACCACAGTTCTGGTCAAAGGAAAAAAATGCCCCTGCCACCATCAGCTTGCTTGGAAGTCAGCCAGAAGAAATTAAAAACAAAACAAAACTATCTCACAGGGTGCTCCTTTCTTCCTCTTTGGGTGGACCAGAAATAGAAATTTTCTCTTGAAACTCTCTGTCTGCATGTAATACACAGTTCTTGGTTTCAGGACTCTTTTTAAGTGTAGATCAGGAGATACCCAGGGAAAAAGGAATGACCAAATTCACTACTGGTTCCATGGTACATTACTTTCTACTTTCCTTCCCCGATCCACCACCTGCCACTTCTCTCCAGAGTCCTCAAATAGCTGCCCTATGTATTCATTTCAGGTTTTCTAATTAAATTCAGATAGGGTGGATCTTGCATGTTCAATCTTGACAATAAGCAGACCACCTCTAAAAAATTAAAAATATATTTTTAATTTAGCAGCATTTTAGTTAGGATATGTTCCTAAAGGCTTAAGGTATGCTTTATGAGCTAGTTTCCTGCCTCACCCACACCCGCCTGTGCAAGTGCAAGTGATAATTAATTTCTCAGAAAAAAAATAAACTTTCTCATGTATTGAAGATTTAGTAATGAAACAATTATAAATAAAATAGTGATAAGTTTATTGAGCTATGATTTGCAGGTAGAAAGACCAATGCAAACAAAATACCATCAAATAAATGAAGAAATTAAGAAATAATTAGTACATCAAGTCTCCAAGTGAGAACAAGAGAGGAGGGTAGAGAGCTCTCATCAAATATATTAACATTTGTGTTTCTTTTTTCCTTAATAAGTATTTTTCTTTTTAACGTTTTATTTAACTTTATTTTCCTAGGGCAATTTTAAGTTCACAGCAAAATCAGGGGGAAGATATAGAGATTTCCCATTTACTGCCTGCCTCCACACATGCATAGCCTCCCCCATTATCAACATCCCCACTAAAGTGGTACGCTTGTTAAAATTGATGAACATACATTAACACATCATTATCATCCAAAATCCATAGTTTACTTTAAGGAGTAGTCTTGGTATTGTACATTCTGTGGGTTGAGACAAATGCATAATAACATATATCCATCATTATAGTATCATACAGAGTATTTTCACTGGCCTAAAAGTCCTTCATGCTCTGCCTATTCATCCTTCCCTGTCTGTTTCCACCCCCAATCCCTTTGCAACCACTGATCTTATTACCATCTCCATAGTTTTTCCTTTTCCAATACGTCATATAGTTAGAATTACACAATATGTAGCCTTTTCATGTTGGATTCTTTCATTTAGTAATATGCACTTAAGTTTCTTCCTTGTCTTTTCATGTCTTGATAACTCATTTCTTTTTAGCACTGAAAATAAAGACATCTTGGTTTCTTCCAAGTTTTGGCAATTATGAATAAAGCTACTATAAATATCCACGTGCAGGTTTTTTGTGGATATAATTTTCAATTCCTTTGGGTAAATACCAAAGAGCATGATTACTATACCGTATTGTAAAAGTATGCTCGGTTTAATAAGAAATTTTCTTTTCTAATATATGTATTCCATGCTTTAAATTTCCCTTTAAGAATTTCTTTTATGGCATCCCACAAATTTTGACAAGTTGTGTTTTTGTTTTCATTGAGTTCAGAATATTTTTCAGTGTCTCCTGAAATTTCTTCTATGGACCCATGTGCTATTTAGAAGTATGTTGATTAATTTCCGTATATTTTGGGATTTTCCGTTTATCTTTCTGTTATTCATTTCTAGTTTAATTCCATTGTGGTCTGAGAGCAGGCATTGTATGATTTCTATTCTTTTAAATTGTTAATATGTGTTTTATGGCCCAGACTGTGGTCTGTCTTGGTGAATATTCCCATGTGATCCTGATAAAAATGTGGTTTTTGGTGGTGTTGGATGAAGTCATCTATAGATGTCCATTATATACAGCTGATTAATGGTGTTGTTGAGTTTGACTATGTCCTTGTTGATTTTCTGACTGCTGGATCTGTCCCTTTCTAATGAGGTATGTTGAAGTCTCCAACTATGATAATGAATTCATCTATTTCTCCTTGGAGTTATATCAGTTTTTGCTTCATGTATTTTATACTCTGTTGTTAGGCACATACAAGTTGAGTTTTATCTTCTTGGAGGATTGACCCCTTTGTCTTGCAATGTCCTTCTCTATCCCTGATAACTTTCCTTGTTTGAAGTCTGCTGTGCCTGAAATTGATTTAGCTACTTCTGCTTTTTTTCTTCTTTTTTTGTTTAATTGAAGCGTAGCTGACGATGTCACATTGGTTTCAGGTATATGACATAGTGATTCAACAAGTCTGTAGATTATGCTCTGCTCACCACAAGTGTAGTCATTATCTGTCACTATGCAAGGCTATTACAATACCATTGACTATATTCCCTATGTTGTACCTTTTATTCCCATGATTTATTCATTCCATAACTGGAAGCTTGTATCTCCCCCTTCCTTTCACCCATTTCGCCCATCCCCCCTACCACCCCAGCCATCCATTTACATTTAATTAATATGTGTCTTTATATCTAAAGTGGGTTTCTTTTAGACAGTATATAGTTGGGTCTTAAATTTTCATCTTCTCTCATAATCTTTTTTTTTTTTAAATCTATTTGTTTATTTAAGAGAGAAGGAAAGAGAGCCCAGCAGTGGAGGGGCAGAAGGAGAGGGAAAGAGAAACCCAAGCAGACTCTGTGCTGAGCACAGAACCTGACTCAGGGCTCGATCTCATGACCCTGAGATCATGACCTGAGCCAAGACCAAGAGTCAGACACTTAACCAACTGTGCCAGCCAGGTTCCCCACTACTGAATTTTTTCATTAGTATCTTTAGACCATTGACGTACAAAGTGATTAGTGATATATTTGGAGTCATATAGACCATTTTGTTACTGGTTTCTATGTATTACCCTTGTTCTTTGTCCCTATTTTTGTCTTCTATTCTTTTTCTTTTGTGCTTATAACCAAGATTTTACGATTCCGTTTTCTTTCCTTTCTTAGCCTATCAGTTAAACTTCTTTTCTTACTTTTTTTAGTGGTTACTCTAGAGTTTGCCATTTACATTTACAACTAAACATAGTCCACTTTCAAGTAACAGTTTACCATTGCATGAGGCGCATGAGTACTTTATAATATCAAAATAATTCTAAATTCCACTTTTAATTCCTTATATCACTGTTTTTATTCATTTTACCTATATATAAATACCTAAGTGTATATATATATATATATATGAACAATAACAAAATATAGCAACAATGTATCTGGTTAGGTATGCTTATGTATTATATATGGATAAAATACTTAAACATATATGTTTATAAGTATTATATATAAAACATAAGCATACTTAATCAGATACATTGTTGCCATTATTATTTTGTGGGCTTTTTTAAAGTTTTTATTTAAATTCTAGTTAACAAACAGTGAATTGTTGAGGCTGTCTGGTAATTCAACCTAAGTATTCCCTGGATATAGCAGTGTTCTCAATGTTCAAAGCTACTCCTTTTTAATATTCTACAGAGTGTTCCAGGAGTGTTCTGTAACATTCTTTTCACCTATAGTTTGTCTTCCTCATATTTTCTTCACAAAGAATAAAACAGAAATACAAATAAACATGTGGTATAGTGTTATAAACAATAAATTATTAAAATATAAAATAAATACATACATACATAAATTCTAATTAACATACAGTGTAATATTAGTTTCAGTTGTAAAATATAGTGATTCAACACTTCCATATAACACCCGGTGCTCATCGGAAGTGCACTCCTTAATCTCTATCACCTATTTCACCCATCCCCCTGCCCACCTCCCCCCATAACCATCATTTTGTTCTCTTAAGAGTCTGTTTCTTGGTTTTCGTTCTCTCTCTTTTTTGTTCCCTTTGCTTGCTTGTTTTGTTTCTTAAATTCCACATATGAGTGAAATCATACGGTATTTGTCTTTATCTGACTGACTTGTTTTCGCTTAGCATAATTATCAAATACACTGTTGCCATTATTTTTTGAACAAACTGTTTTCTGTCACATCAATTAAGAATAAGTAAAATGAAAGTTTTCATTCTGTTTTTCACCTATTCCTTTTCAGTGCTCTTCCTTTATGTATATCTGTCTGACATATATTATTTTCCTTCTCTCTGAAGAACTTCTAACATTTATCGCAAGACAGGTCAATTGGCAATAAATTCCCCCAATTTTTGTTTGTTTGAGAAAGTCTTTTTGTCTCCTTCACCTGTGAAGGATAATTTCACAGAGTATAGAATTCTAGTTTGGTGGTTTTATTCTCTCAGCATTTCAAATATTGCACTTCACTCTCTTCTTATTTGCATGGTTTCTGAGAAGAAATTAATATAATTCTTATATTTGGTCCTCTACAGATAAGGTGTTTTTTTCCTCTGGGTTCTTTCAGGATCTTTTTTTGTCATTTGAGAATGATATGCCTAGGTGGTTTTTTGGCATTTATCCTGCTTTCTGTTCTCTTAGCATCCTGGATCTGTGGCTTGGTGTCTGGTATTAATTTGGGCAAATTCTCAGTCATTATTGTTTCAAATACGTCTCTTTTTCCTTTCTCTCTTTTCTTCTCCTTCTGTTATTTCCATTATACATATGCTACACCTTTTGTAGTTGTCTCACAGTCCTTGGTATTCAGTTCTATTTTTTTCAGTTTGTTAATTTTGACTCTCAGTTTTGGAGGTTTCTGTTGAGATATCCTCAAGTTCAGATTCTTTCCTCAGCTGTGACTAGTCTCTAATAAGCCCATCAAAGGCAGCCTTCATTTCTGTGACAGTGTTTTTGATCTCAGCACTTCTTTTTGGTTGTTTCTTTGGATTTCTATCTCTGTGCTCACATTCCCCATCTGTTTTTGTATGCTGTCTACTTTATCCACTGAAAACTCTTAGCATATTAACATAGTTGTTTTAAATTCCCAGTTGGGTATTTTTAACATTCCTGCTATGTCTGGTCCTAATGCTTGCCTTTGTCTCTTAAAACAGTTTAACAGTTTTCTACCTTTTGGCGTGCCTTATTATTTTTTCTTGCTATCTGGGCATGATGTACAAGGTAAAAGGAACTACTATAGATAGGTCTTTAATGATGTGATGATAAGTTAAGAGCAGGAGGGGAAGCATTCTATGGTCTTATGATTAGATCTCAGTTTTGGTGAGGCTGTGCCTCTGAACTGTGAACCTCACAAGTTTTGCAGGGATTTTTTCTTTTCTCCCCTTAGATGAGACAGGATAGCTGGAGTGGGCTGGAGTTAGGTATTTCCCTTCTTCTACATGGAAGGCTAGAGCTGACAAGTGTTGGTTATTTTCCTTCACACAAGTCAATTAGGCTCTGATTATATCCCAGCAGGTTGGGGTCTTGTTAACTATTTTCCCCTGAGGGCAGGCCTTATTAAGAACAACGTGCTTTGGCCTCTTTCAAAATGGTTCCTTTCCCATCCTGATGCCAGAAGTCCAGGAGGTTTTTTCCTGGATGTTTACTGTGGGAACCCAGTCAAGCTCTTGGAGGTAAGTCTTACAATATTGTGGGAGCCTCCATATGAGCACCTCCCACTGCAGTTTTTAATTTTCAGATTTGTCTACCCTGAGCCTCTAGCAATTTGTCAATTACAGTTAAGGTTTTCCTCCCTGAGCACTGGTTCTCCAGGGTGGTTTCCACTTATGAGTCTGCTCCAATAAGTTGTGACTAATTCTATTCGCTTGTGTATCTTTATAATTTGGGGGGCACGGTTTTGCCCTGTGAGCTCTATTCTCATATGGATCCAAGAAGAGTTGTTAATGTTTTAGTCTTTTCAGCTTTTTATTTGTTGTTACGATAGAGTGGTGACTTCCAAGCCCATTATATGTAGACCCAGAAACTGGAAGTCCTCCTAAATTTATATTTATTGATTTTTAAGATTCTATTGATTATTTAAATTTCACATAATTTAAGTACATTTATGAGGAGTGAATTAATTAGAAAGATATTATAAAAAATAATTATAATGTAGATCTATTAACTGGAGTGGATTTCAAGAGATCATCTGCCATAGGAATGATTATTTCTAATATACAAAAGATTCAAACATGGAGAAGTGAAGGAAAGTAGGAGGGATAGAGAAGAAGTTGACATGATGAAAGAGAGTATCAGTGGAAAGATAGGAGAAAGTGAGAGGAGTTAAGAGACAAGAAGAGTTAAGAGAGGTGTATTTTTGTACCCTGGGAATTGTGAAATCAGAATGTTAAATTTTCTACAGAAGCAAAAAATTAAAAACAATAATAATGGAATTCATTCTCTCAAGGGCAAATATAAAAAATTAAAGATCCCTATTCAGGTTCTCTCATCTTCACTGACTCACACTGTTGGAAGGGCCCAAGCATACTTCTCTTTCCTTGGCTTCATCCTATTCACAGAACCCCTGAGCTCTTAGGACTTCACTGATTGATTACAACCATTGTTAATCCTCTTGGCCCTCCCATACATACCTGTTATCTGTTTTCTGGTTTTAGTTTTTAAAACACCTAAATTTTGCCACTGGGTTAAGAGTTTCTGGGTGAATAAATTGAGAAACTTACTAAATGTTTTATACAAATGTTATGGTAACTTTAGGATTTGCCCTATAACTCTTGTGCATTTTGTGAGAAAGTTAACATAAAATAAGATTTCTAAAGATGGGTCTCCACCATAAGAAAATGTTAATTGATCTGCATTATTTGGCTATCATAGTGAACAAAATTTGAATTGTAGTCACACAATCCAGAACATGAGCCATTGCTTTTCCAAAAGATTTTCTTTAACTCACAAGTTCTTTTATAGGGAATGGAACAGTGGAGATACCACCTGTTAATCACATATGTAGCCCTCTGTATACTTAACATAAAACCTGCAATTAGTGAGTTTTTAATAAAATAGACAAACCCTTTTCTCTCACCAATATTTTCCATCTACCTTTGTTACTTTGTTGTCAAATGGGGAAATGAGTGGAAAAAGGTATTTAGAAGTTGTTGTTTTTTCAAATTACTGAAGAAATAAGACCCATTCACATCTAGATGAAAGTATTTATAAGCCTAGATATTTCCCCCAAGAGTGAACATGCTACACACTCATAAAAGTAATTTTAAGGTGCTCAAATGTGTCGGATAGTCACTAACCTCAACTTGATTCAAATGAAGAAGGAAAAACTGATAGCCATATCAGTTGTGGATATCTATTAGAAATCTGAGCAAATTTTTAGCACAGTTAAACATTATTTTAAAGGTTGCTTAAACAATGCAACAAGTTTACTTAATTAACATAACTCAAATCCTTACAATAGCCAGTCCCTAACAATAGTAAAGGGCTCTTTCATTGCAGGAAACAGAACCCCCTCAAAAGGGTTCAAATTAAAAGGATGTTTATCATAAAGGGAAGAATACTCTCATGGAAGCCAACAGCAGGAAATACAGCCAGGCCTTACATGAAGTAGAAAATTGGCTGGCGGCCAGGCTCTCAAATTTTATCCTTCTGGGATAATCCATCTTCTCACAGAAAACCAGCTCTCTTTGTAATGTCCTAATTTTTGCTTTTTGAGTAATTGTAACTTGCACCAGAATCTACCTGATCATTTTTCTGACATTATTTCTACTCTCCATGAATTTACAGCTCCAATCTTCACTAAATATGCTGATTCAGTCTCTATTTCTGTATTCCGCATTCTTTAGAAAGAGACCTAATTATTTCAGCTTGGATCATTGTCCATCCCTGATCAAATCAACATGGCTAGAAAACTGTAGTTGTATGGTACAAAGGATTGCCTTTATTGGGACTTGTGGGCCAGACCTGACTGAGTTAAAGAGGGTGCATGTGGGAAGAGAAGAACTTCATTTTCATTTAAACTTAAAGTGCATTTCTCTTATCACTTATTTGTGATAGGATATTAAATTACATATTCACCTCATTCTATTTTCATCTTGTTTCATTGTAAACTATCAGAGTGGGTATTTTTACAGACTTTTAAGTATTTTAAATGTCTGTGCATATAAAGAAAGCATACCTGAGTCAATCATTTAAATTCCCTGGAAGATAAAATATTGGAAATTGACATCTGGAAGCCACTGTATCAATGTTAAATGGAAGGAATGCTATTTGATCTAATTATGGCATACAAGTTGAAAAACCTATGAATATACTATTTTTTTTTGTAATTTGAAACCAAAACAGATAAGGTGTATTTTGGCATGTGACGCTTAATATTTTAAATATATTTTCCAATTATAGGTCCTCCTTTATCCTTGATATAATTGATATTCAAATAATGATTAAGCAAACACCATTAACTACTTCAGAGTAAGTTCCTCAGATTATTGGCCAAGGTTAAGTGATGTCAAAGATACAAAGAAGTAAAAGGAAAAATTACCTCTTTCTAAACTCATCATGTCTCCTCTTGACCTTGCTGACTCTGCTGTAGCGACATAAGTATCCTGGGTCTGTAAGTCTTTCAGAAATCTGAAACCCGGGACACTCTTCCCATGTTTAGACCTCTCAGTGACTATGCCCTAACTGTGAAATTCTCTACCTCTAGATTCCCTCATCTTCAGGATTTGTTCTAATCTCACCTTCTAATGACACCTTTATTCACTGTCCTATTTAAAATTGTAATTATAACCCTTACTACACTGAAATGTCTTCTGCATTATCTTTCTTCATATCATCTATCATTGTCTGATCTACTACTTACTTAAATTTTTGTCTGTCTCCTGCAACTAAATTATGCCCTCCATTGACAGTTTTATCTGTTTTTTCCTCTGATAAAATCCCAGTACCTAAATCAGAGCATACCTAAATCAAACATAGTAGGTATCCACTAAATATTTGTTGCATGAATGAATGGCTCAGAGGTAAAAGAAAAACCAAAAACTATCTAATATAATACAACAAATGGCCTTTTAAGGTGAAGGTATGTTCACATTCAGCCTCACAAACTTGGGGCCACCAGGGACTACTAAGTCTGGCCTTATGGTATAGCATCATGTGATATCAAATAGGATATGTAGCCTGAAACCAAAATTAAAATACAATTTTTAGTTTAAAAAAATACATATTTACATGATAAATGCAAAGCTCTTCATTTTTATTGGGATTATAAATATGCTTCAAAAAATTGATGTATACTCCATAGTTATGATTGGTAGAACCCTACTGTAGAACCTATTTGAGATTAGAACTGTCACTTTTATGATTTGAGTTGTCTTGGTCGATAAACTTCCTTTGGAAAAAATTCAAAGTCCACTTTAGAATGCAGGTGGAGAGGTCTTAATACTCCAGTCTTCACTCTTCACTTTAAATCATAGGTGTTCTTACAGCTAATATAATTGACTGTGAAAGAAAATATGCATAGAAAATAGATTTTAAATTTTAACTCTTGCTGGTATATATAGTAATTACACTAGGTGATATATATATACATATATATATCATATATGTGGTGAGCATAGGATTATGTATAGAATTGTCAAATCACTGTTGTACATCTAAAACAATATAACTAAAACAGTTGTGTCAGCTATACATCAGTTAAAAAAAAAGGTTTTGCTACATAATACCTCTCAAGACATTAAAAAAAGTCTCAAAACAAAGTTGGTCAGTCTTTGTTTTTTATTTTTTATTGTTTTTTTCTTTGTGAGCTTTACTCAAGTTTAGTCCAAGTGTGTCTCTGAAATGTTCATTTGGACATTTTGGATACCAACGAGTTTCTTCATTGTTTTATTTGTTATTTTTAATTCCAGTGTAGTTAACATACAGTGAAGCTGTCTAGTCCTAGACTTTTTTTCATTGGGAGAGTTTCATTACTAATTCAAGTCCTTGCTGGTAATCCATATAGTCACATGTTCTATTTCTTCCTGCTTCAGTTTTGTAGATTGCAAATTGTGGGTATATAGTTTTTCATAATATTCTGTTATGATTGTATTTCTATGGTGTTGGTTATTATTTCTCCTCTTATATTTGTGATTGTTTGATTACTGTCTCTCTTTTGATGAGTCTGGCTAGAGTTTTATCAATTTTGTTAATCTTTTTGAAGAACCAATTCCTGCTGTCATGGATCTGTTCTATTTTTTGTTTTTTAGTGTCTGTATCTTTTATTTCTGTTCTAACCTTTATTTTCTTCCTCCCATTTGTTTTGGGGTTTGTTTGTTATTCTTTTTATAGCACCTTTTAGGTGTAAAATTAGATTGTTTGAGATTTTTCTTGCCTTTTGAGGTAGGCCTGTATTGCTATAAACTTCCCTCTTAGAACCGCTTCTGCTTCATCCCAAAGGTTTTGGGCCATTGTGTTTTCATTTTTGTTTGCGTCCATGTAATTGTTGATTTCTTCTTTAATTTCTTGGTTGACCTATTCATTGTTCAGTAGCATGTTATTCAACTTCCACGTATTTGTGGCCTTTCCAGATTTTTTTCTTGTGGTTGACTTCTAGTTTCATAGTGTTATGGTAAGAAAAGATGCACGATATGACTCTGATCTTTTTGAATTTGTTGAGACTTGTTTTGTGGTCTAACATGTGATCTCTTCTGGACAACTTTTAATGTGCATTCATAAAAGATGTGTATTCCCTGTTTCAGTATGGAATATTCTGAATATATCTGTTAAGCCCATCTCATCCAAAATGTCATTCAAAGTCATTGTTTCCTTGTTGATTTTGTTTGATCTGTCCTTTGATGTAGGTGGGGTGTTAAAGTCCCCTACTATTATTGTATTATTACCAGTTGTTTCCTTTATGGTTTTTACTAGCTGCTTTATGTATTTGGGTTCTCCCATGTTGGGTGCATAAATATTTAGTCATTATGTCTTCTTGTTGGATTGTCCCCTTAGTGATTATATACTATTCTTCTTTGTCTCTTGTTACAGTCATTGTTTTAAAGTCTTTTGTGTTCCATAGAAGTATTTCTACACCCGCTTCCTTTTCATATGCATTTGCATGATAAATGCTTTTCCATCCCCTCACTTTGAATCTGCATGTTTCTTTAGGTCTGAAATGAGTTTCTTATATCCGGCATATAGAAAGGTCTTGTTTTTTTATCCATTCTGACACCCTATGTTTTTTTATTGGAGCATTTATTTCATTTACATTCAAAGTAATTATTTTAAGTATGTATTATTGTCATTTTTACTTGTTTTATGGCTGTTTTTGTAATTTTTCTCTGTCCCATTCTTCCCTTGCTCTCTTCTCTTAAAATAAGTTGGCTTTTTTTTTTTTCTTACATACTTGGATTCCTTTTTCTTTATTTTTCACATATCTATTAGTGGTTTTTGATTTGTGGTTACCATTAGGTTTGAATGTAACATCTTCTACACTTAGCAGCCTGTATTAATTTGGCCACTTAAGTTTGCACCCACTCTTTACTCCTCACCCCCCACATTTTAGGTATATGGTGTCATACGTGAGATTCTTTTATTTTGTGAGTAGCTTAACTGATTTTACAGGTACACTTATTTTTACTGCTTTTTTTTTTTTTTTTGCTTTTTACTTAGTCCTGCTTATATTTCTTTTCTGCTTACAGAGTCTCCTTTAATATTTCTTGGGGCTGCATTAGTGGTCATAAATTCCTTTAACTTTTGTTTGTCTGGGAAACTCTTTATCTCTGCTCCTATTCTGAATGATAACTTTGCCGGATATTCGTGGCTGCAGACATTCCTTTCAGTTTTTTGAATATCCTTCCATTCCCTTCTGGCCTGCAAAGTTTCTGCTGAAAAATCCACTGATAGTCTTATAGAGTTGCCCTGGTATGTAACTCTTTTCTTGTCTCTTGCTGCTTTTAACATTATATCACTCCTTTTTACCATTTTAATTACTATATGTCTTGGCATGGACTTCCTTGGTTGATTTTTTTGTTGTTGTTGTGGGATTTCTGTGCCTTCTGGTTTGAAATTGTTTCCTTTCCCAGATTCAGAATTGCAGCTATTATTTCTTCAGATAAATTTTGTCTCATTTTTTTTTTTTTATCTTTCTGGGATCCCCATAATGTGAATGTTATTACACTTGATGGAGTTACTGAGTTACCTAAGTCTGTTCTCATTTCGTACATTTTTTCTCTCATCTGCTTGGCTTGATTACTTTCTATTGCTCTGTCCTCCAGGTTGCTGATTAGTTCTTATCCTTTCTTTATTTATTCCATCTAGTGTTTAAGTTTCATTTATTGTGTTCCTCATCTCTGATTGGTTCTTTCTTATCTCTTTGTTAAGGGATCTTACTAAGTCATCTCACTAATGCCCTCCACTGTTTGCTCAAGTCCAGTGAGTATATTTATGACCATTACTTTAAATTTTCTATCAGGCATATTACCTATCTCCATTTCACTTAGGTCTCTTGATGTGGTTTTGTCCTATTCTTTCATTTGGGACATATTCACCCATCTCATTTTGTTTAATTCTGTGTTAGGAAAGTTAGCTCTATTCCTGCTCTTGAAAGTAGTGACCTTATAAAGAAGAGGTCCTATAGTACCCTGCATTGCAGTGTCCCCTGTTTACTGGAAACTGGTTCTTCAGGAGTACCTCTTACATGTGTTGTGTGTGCCCTGTTGTGGCTGAGCTATGTTTTCTTTCAGTCCAGTTATCTGCAGTGGCTCTCTTTGCCTATTGTGGGCAGGATTTGGTCCCTGTTCTCTTAGTGGGCCAGTGTGGGGCTGCCTTGGACTTGAGGTGAGTCTGACAAAGTATTTTCTGGAGGTGCAGTAGCACCAAACTGCATGGCACTTTCCCTGTGTTGTCCCCTGAGAAGCTTCATTGGTGGGTAGGGCCTGTAATCAGACCAGCTGTTTGCCTCCAGCTTACAGCTAGAGGCAGTCTGATTGGTTTGTGTGGTTATTTTTCCCTCTTCCCAGGGCAGGAGTCACTTTGGAGTAGTGGTGGTCCCTGTTGGGGCTGCTTGCACCCTGCCAGGCTTATGTCCCTTAGAATGGACTCTGGCCAAGAGTGTATTGGAGGAGGCAGATCTGCAAAGTGTGTGTGGGTGGACCACATGGTTTTTTACATGCATTTGCATGCTGGTTTTCAGAGATTGGAGACTTAATGCTGCAAAACCCCAGTCCCCAGGCCCCAGAAAACACAGGTTGGGAGTCAGGGTTGTGGTGAAGTTTGAGCTGTTCTCTGGGGGAAGGGACCCACGGTGCTGAGACAGACAGGCCTGGCTGAAAAGGGTGGATCCCCAAACCCCATGGGGCAGGGCACCGTGTAAGCAAGTGAATGTCCACAATGCTGGTTTCTGCAGGTGGCCATGTGTTTATGCTAGGGAAGGGGGAGGAAAGTGTTGCCTCCTTGGTCCTTTATTTTTGGAGGAGTCTCCCAGGATCTCTGTCCTTCCAGGGCACACTCTGAGAGTAGTAAATAGTTCTCTGTCCAGTATGCCCCACGTGTTGTTCAAACTGCTGTTTCTCTGCTGTATCTCCATAGGCCGTTTGTTCTGCTGTCTCTTTAAGGGCAGGGACTCAGCTTCCTCTGGCCCTCCAGGCTTTCCCAGAACCAAGCCCACTGATTTTTAAAATTTCAGGCTTTAAGTCCTGCTACTAGTAAAAATTCATGAAATTTGGCCCCCAGTTTTTCAAAGCCAAATACAATGGGGATTCTTCTTCCCCATGTAGGCTTCCCTGTGTGATAGTCTCTTTCTTTCCCTTCTCCATGCCTGTGGATCCCTCCCTCCCATGGACAGTTCTGTGGGCCTTTTTGCCCTCCCCCCCACTGTGTCTCCACCCTTCCTGCCCTCTTCCATGTGGCCTTTTGTCTGCATTTACTTGTGGAGTTCATTCTGCCAGCCTTTGGGTCATTTTCTGCATTACTTATACTGATGTGTTAGCTAGTTGTCTCCCTGGAACAAGGTAAGCTTAGGGTCCTCCTACTCCATCTTCCCAGCAATGACCTCCTTTGTTTTTTGAATGTGTCAGCATTACAGGTTTGCCATATTCTGAAGTAATTTGAACTCAGATGTGGAGAGAGTTAACAAAGGAACCCAGATCTAGGCTGTGTGTTCTCATTACTTCTCTCTTCCTGTCGCATATGGGTTGGTAAAATATACAGAATCTCCAACATTTAGCTGGATGAAAACAATACCTCTCTTGGCTTGTCTTTAATCTGGTGACTAGACCCACAAAGGCACTTTGGCAGCCCCCTTTATGTTTTCATTTCTTTTTCTTGCAAAAAGCAATAAACATTATGCCAGCACCACAAGCCACAGCCTCCAGGGCAATAAATGCAGAATCAAACAAATGAATGGGAAGAATAGAATGAACTATGCTGTCCCAGGGATGGCTATAATTAATGAGTGATTTTAAAAAATAAATGGCTTCTTTCCTTTTTTTAAAAAAAAATGTGATTTTTGAAAGGAGGAAATGGATGAACCATGTATTTCATAGATAAAATGCAAACTTGTAGTACTATAGCTTAATACATTTATAAATGCCTCTCCTAATCCTCCCACCACTTATGATCCCTTGTGATGATACAGGCATATTACTTCTGAGTTATAAAAATAGAACCCACATCTTCTTAAAGCTATATGTCCCCAATTTGACTGACTTATTTAAAAGTAGCCTGAGCAATCTGCTAGTAGATTCAGATAGTAATAATATATGGATTAGGATCATTATCTATGACTCTCTAATCTTGCTATTTCAACCTCATGCTTTTTTAACTGAATAGAAGATGCCATTCAGTCAAGAATGAAAGAAACAACACAAAAAAATTTTTACCATTTCAAAATGCTTATTAAGATAAAAACATTATGTTTACTGGGTACTAGGTATAGAAGTCACCTTTTGGAATATCTGCCAGGTAACAGTGATCCCCCTTTTTGAGAGACTTGTTTATACAAGTCTTCACAAGTTCTAATAAGTTCTCACAAGTCAGGGTGCCAGACAACCATGTTAGTACTATCAGGAGTGGACACCATCTCCAAATTGGGCCAGAGTCTTTCTCCTGAGAATTTGCTATTAGGACCGAGGGCCACAGAATCACTCTCTATATGGTTGGGACTATAATGTTTGTAGGGAATGTCTATGAGTGATCAAGAGAAACTCTTGGTAGTTTGCAGTAACTTCTAATCTTTCTTGAGATCCAGCTTCATTCTTGTCCTGGAATTCCTATGGCAATGCTGAATTTGTATAACAACTCTCATTCCCACCTTTTAAGTTAAATTCTAGCAGGCTTCATTTACTTGGGAAAAATTAATTCTAAACTATGGGATTATGGGGAGAGAAATCAATATACTGCTTATGAAATTCTTTGTTCCAACAGGGCCTGTCAAGGTGGAAATTGTTACTTTGATGGGACAAGACAACATAGCTCTGAAAAACAAAGCAAAAGAAAAAAATGTTATTGGCATAGAGCTCTATAGAGACAGTAAAGGCTGAATTATATCATAGTAAAGTAGACTTAAGTGCTTTTCTCTCCTAAGGGTAGATTTACTCAGACTCTTTGCCTGTGTTAAAAAGAACAGAACAGAGATTCTGCCCAGTGGGTCTTCTGGGCAAAAAGAGTACACTTGGCTCCATGACTGTCTTTTATATTTCTGTAATAATCCAGCCTTAAAATAGTTAGAGGTTACAAGGAGAAGAATTAAGAGTGTAATTTATTCATTCATTCAACAAATCTGTATTTACTGCCTACTATGTGACGAGCGATGTACTAAGTACTTGGGATTTAGAGGCAATCTGGATCACCCATGTTTTTGCTAACTGGAAGGAGATAGGCAATGTTCCTGCTCTCCTGGAAGAGGAGAGGGAGGAGAGAGAGAGTGAGAGGGGGAGAGAGGGAGAGAGGATTTCTTGGTTTATGGGCTACAGATGTTCCAGAAGATGGTTCTGACTTCAGCTTGACTGATTGTAGGAATTCAGATTATTATCAGTTCTCTCCATCTCTGTGGCTCTGTTGTCCTCTGTGTTTTCCTGATAATAGGCTCATTCCATAGGACAGTCAAAATATTAGCATCAACTTTAGATCCTACTAACAGCTATCCATGGTATTAGCTCCTCCAAGAAACAGGCACCTAAGCACAATTGAATATGCAAGGATTTTGTTAGGGAATGTGCCTGAGAGAGAGAACTGGGAGGGAACTGAAGAAGACAGGGTAAGCTGTCAGACCACAATGTAAGTCTGGAAGGAAAGTTAGGTAGAAGTGTTCTAGGTTGCTATGTAATCTAAAGAATGTTCACAAAAGGGCCATCAGGGAGTCCTCAAATCAAAGCTGGTTGTTAGAGAACAACTGTGTTTCCCAGGCATGAGTCTGCTTTACGTTCATGCTGCATGCCATGCACAGCATGCCAGTAGTAGAGAGCATGGCCTTGATATAAATGTAGTTAGGGATTTCAGAGTGCAGCAGCTAGGGCAGTTAGCTAATTAAGTTCCCTGTTTCAGAGGTCTGTGAGGTTTATTCCCAAGGAGGTTGAATGATCTCTAAGGTAAGAACACAAGCTTCTCTCCTACAGTGTCAAAATTAGTACTCCAAAGCTCCCCCTGTCATTTGCTTAATCAGTTGGTTATTTCAGAAACCATAATTCCTGGGATGGGGTCACATGGGGCCCCAAATTGGGCCCCATGATGTCATAACCCCATGTTAATCCATGGAATAGAGGAGAGGTGGTTTCTAAAAGGGATATTACACAGAAAATGTAGTAGATATCCACTAATGTGTGAGTGTATATATGTATAATGCATGCATGTGTGCACGTGATGCACCAAGATGTTAGTGCTTTATTTGACCTTTAGTTTTAAAATAAGACAAATGAAATAAACAGTAAGCAACTTGAAGATAAGTTTTCTAAAGATAAATCCATAAAATAAAAAGTATTAGTTAAATTTAATATTAAAGTTGAGCTACTGGGTTCTCTAATATTACTATACATTTGCATATATTGTATCGGTAGTGACATATAGTATATGTATAAATTATACAGAGATTATAAATTGACCTTATCTTTTAAGAAGAGGTGATTTCAGGAGACAGTTTTCCACAAGTCTCTTGCATTTCTGCACATCTTGTGAATAAGAGGCACTCAGAGTTTTTTGCTCCAGCTTAACTCTTCAAGAACGTTTATATAGCTGAAGTCATGGAAAATAAAAATCATGTCTTCCTCCATAGCAGAGGCTATGTTGGTTTGCTGTCCTGGGTAATAATGATAACATCTTCCTCTGGGGCAAAGGTTGGGCAAGTTTGCTTGCAGCCACTATAAATGATTAGAATCAGCATAGGGTTTCTTAGCTGTACCACAAGCTCTGTTCATGCACAGCATCTACCTGGGACCCTCAGCATTGTCCTCAGGGGACTTGAGGGACAAAAGGAACTGACACAACAAGAAGCTCATGCTGCTTGGTGTGCCATGAATAATAAAAGTGCTGTGTTCTTCACCCAGGAGTCTCATGTTACGCAAGCATTCCATGAAATTGTGACAGACTAACTTGTTAGCTTGCAAGTAGGTTGAAATGTCATTCTTCACAGTTCTTAATAGATGCAAGTAACTTAATGAGATTCCAAATATATAATATACTATTTGTGATAGACAGCAGCTCTATGCATGACTTTCAGGATTTTTAACTGAAAGAAACCTTTAGATCATCTACCTCCCAACTGAATATTCTCCTTATGCAAGTAAAAGAACACAAACTAGGGGCACCTGGGTGACTCAGTTGGTTAAGCAACTGCCTTCGGCTCAGGTCATGATCCTGGAGTCCCGGGATCGAGTCCCGCGTTGGGCTCCCTGCTCAGCAGGGAGTCTGCTTCTCCCTCTGACCCTCTCCCCTCTCATGTGCGCGCTCTCTCTCTCTCTCTCTCATTCTCTCTCTCTCAAATAAAATCTTAAAACACACACACACACACACACGCACACGAGAGGTAAGCAAAATTGTTCAAAGTAACAAATTGATAAGAATCAGTTAAATTCACCTTTGAGTTTGCTTTATGCCACCCCCATTGAGTTAACCACTGTCATTTAATATGCCAAGGTTAAAAGTAATGAATAAAATATTTGGTATGAATATCAGAGAACACTGGGCACTGAGGACTAGTATTCTTTCAGGGTTCCTATGAATGAATACTAATAGCTACACAAAATATGTTTTTTGATGCCTATAAGAATCTTCTTTAACTGGTGATCTGGCCTATAGGCACCCAAATCAGAAAGACATTAGACTGTAGCAAAATATGGTAGGATGCAGAATTTCTTTCATGTATTAGACCGTGTTTAGATTTCTTTCCTATCTTGTTCATAATCTCCTAAATCTCTAGGTCATTTTATTTACTAACACACTCTAATTTTAAATTCTAAATCATGGTCCTCTTTCATGGATCTATTACCTTGTATTTTCAACTATTTACTAAGACAAGAATTGGCAAGGTATTTCATTTGTTTTGTTTTCCCTTGGTCAATATGTATCAGAGCATTTTCTATTTATGTCCAATGAACGTGGAACTAGTTACCTACAACTACACAGATGGCAGCTTATTTGCAATTGAAAGCTTGTTTCAAACTTACGTTTGCTGATTCAGCTTCTATTCTTAATTACTCCAATTTTACAACTTAAAAAATATTTGCCTTACTAAAAACTTTCAAATTCAAGACAAGTGACCAAGATAATATAATTAATAAGCAGGAATAGGTTTATCAGCCTTACGTCTGACAAAATGGAACTGGACTTTAAGATAATCCTGCTGCCAGGGCAGAGGTTTGAGAGAGAAAACAGTTTAGACCAAATATTTGAACATCTTTGTTTTTAGTAAGGGGAGCCAATGACACACTGAGCTCAACATTTATTACATTTTCCATGAATTACCCAAAAGAAATGCCAAAAATGTCAGGTCCCATGCAGAGTTATCCACTATATTTCAATTTTGTTCTCACTGTACAGTATATTAAAACTATTTTTAAAGTGATTTGTATACTTTTAAAAAGATAAATTTTCCTTGCAAGTACCTAAAGAATATTTTTAAAAACCTGACCATGAACTGGGGTCCAAAGAAAATCTCAATTTCTTAAAAGTAGAAATCAGAGCTTACCTTTGAAGATCACAATGCAAAAAACAGCTAGAAACTTTTTAAAAAGCTAGTAGTAAACATCAACAACAGAGACTTTGAAATTTTAACAGTACCCTTCTAAATAAATCTTGGGTCAAATAAATCAGAAATATCTAGATGTTAGGAGGAACAGTAAGAACAGTTACATATGCATCCTTTTGGATACATACAAGAGTAAAACCACAGGAAGATTTTAGGGTCCAATGCTTCCATTCAAAAATGAGAAAGCTTGAAATTAAATGGGAACTAAGAATCTAAGAATTTAAGACAACAAAGTAGACCAAAATATAGGACTTAGTGAAGATAAACAAAACAGAAATTTGCAAACCTGGTAAATAAGACCAGTGGTAATTTAAGAAGGGAAATAACACACAAAACTTTGGCATATTTGGTCTCATTGAAAGTTAGTCTGTACAATTATTTTATATTTTAAATTTTCCATCAACATTTTATTTTCCTCAGTCTGGTGAAGTTGTGGTATCTTTTGGAGTTTTTAAATTGAAGTATGATTAACATACAGTGTTATATTGGTTTCAGGTGTAGAATACATGGTTTAACAATTCTATACATTACTCAGTGCTCATCATATTCTTAATCCCCTTTATCTAATTCACCCATCCTGTCACCCACCCCTTCTCTGACAACCCTCAGTTTGTTCTCTGTATTTAAGAGTCTGCGTTAATTTTTTTTTTCTGTTTGTTGTTTTGTTTCCTAAATTCCACATGTGAGTGAAATCTTAGGGCATTTTCTTATTCTGCCTTATTTCTTATTTCACTTGACATCATACCCTCTAGGTCCATCCATGTTGTTGGAAATGGCAAGATCTTATTGTTTTTTTTATGGGTGAGTAATAATCTATTGTATGTACATACCACTTCTTTATCCGTTCATTATCTATCAGTGGATACTTGGGTTGCTTCTGTATCTTGGCTACTGTAAATAATGATGCAATAAACACAGCGGTGCATATATCTTTTCAAATTAGTGGGGTTTTTTTGGATAAATACACAGTAATAGAATTACTGGATCATATAATTCTATTTTTAATTTTTTTTAGAAATTTCCATACTGTTTCCACAGTGGCTGAACCAGTTTGCCTTCCCACAGCAGTGCATCAGGGTTCTTTTTTTCTCCACATATTCACCAACATTTATTTTTTCTGTTTTTGACTTTAACCATTATCACCAGTGTGATGCCTCATTGTGGTTTTGATTTGCATTACCCTGATGACTAGGGTTGTTGAGCATCTTTTCCTGTGCCTCTTGCCCAGCCATCTTTATCTCTTCTTTGGAAACATGTCATGTCCTCTGCCCATTTTTTTTCATTTAAATTCAATTTAGTTAACATATAGTGTATTATTAGTTTCAGGGGTAGAACACAGTGATTCACCAGTTGCATAAAACACCAGTGCTCATTACATCAAGGGTCCTCCTTAATGCCCATCACCCAATTATCCCATCTCCCCCACCTCACCGCCAGCAACCCTCATTTTGTTCCCTATAGTTATGAGCCTCTTATGTTTTGCCTCCCTCTCTGTTTTCATCTTATTTTTCCTTCCCCTTCTGTTTCTTAAATTCCACATATGAGTGAAATCATATACTTGTCTTTCTCTAACTTATTTCACTTAGCATAATACCCTCTAGGTTCCATCCACATTGTTGTAAATGGCTAGAGTTCATTCTTTTGGATGACTGAGTAATATTCCATTATAAATATACATATTCCATTTTACACACACACACACACACACACACACACACACACACACAACACTTCTTTATCCATTCATCTGTTGATGGACATCTGAGCTCTTTCCATATTTTGGCTGTTGTGGGTATTGGTGTTCTAAACATTGAGGTACATATGCCCCTTCAAATCACTGTTTTTGTATCCTTTGCATAAATAACTAGTGCAATTGCTGTGTCATAGAGTTGTTCTATTTTTAACTTTTTGAGGAACCTCTGTACTGTTTTCCAGAGTGGCTGTACCAGCTTGCATTCCCACCAACAGTGTAAGAGGGTTCCCCTCTCTCCCCATTCTCACCAACATCTGTTGTTTCCTGAGTTGTTCATTTTAGCCATTCTGACTGGTGTGAGGTGGTATCTCATTATGGTTTTGATTTGTATTTCCCTGATGCTGAGTGATGTTGAGCATTTTTTCATGTGTCGGCCATTTGTATGTCTTCTTTGGAGAAATGTCTGCTCATGTCTTCTGCCCATTTTTTGACTGAATTTTTCTTGTTTTTGGGGTGTTGTGTTTGTTAAGTTCTTCATAGATTTTGGATACTAGCCCTTTATCTGATATGTCATTTGCAAATATCTTCTCCCATTCTATAGATTGCCTTTTAGTTTTTTTGATTGTTTCCTTTACTGTGCAGGAGTTTATTTTATTGTAATGCCAATATTCATTTTTGCTTTTGTTTCCCTTGCCTTTGAACATATGTCTAGTGAGAAGTTGCTGCAGCCAAGGTCAAGGAAGTTGTTGCCTATGTTCTCCTCAAGGATTTTGATGGATTCCTATCTCACATTTAGGTTCTTCATCCATTTTGAGTTTTTGTGTATGGGATAAGAAAGTGGTCTAGTTTCATTTATCTGCATGTGGCTGTCTAATTTTCCCAACACCATTTGTTGAAGAGACTGTCTTTTTTCCATTGGCTATTCTTTTTTGCTTTGTTGAAGATTAGTTGACCATAGAGTTGAGGGTCCATTTCTGGGTTCTCTATTCTGTTCCATTGATCTATGTGTCTGTTTTTGTGCCAGTACCATACTATCTCGATGATTACAGCTTTGCAATAGAGCTTGAAGTCTGGAATTGTGATGCCACCAGCTTTGGTTTTCTTTTTTCCTTCGGCTATTTGGGATCTTCTCTGGTTCCATAAAATGTTTAGGATTACTTGTTCCAGTTATGTAAAAAAAGTTGATGGTATTTTGATAGGGATTACATTGAGTGTGTAGATTGTTCTAAGTCGTATAGACATTTTAACAATATTTGTTCTTGCAATCCATGAGCATGGAACATTTTTCCATTCCTTTGTGTCTTCCTCAGTTTCTCTCATGAGTATGCTGTAGTTTTCTGAGTACAGATCCTTTGCCTCTTTGGTCAGATTTATTCCTAGGTATCTTATGGTTTTGGGTGCAATTGTAAATGGGATCGACTCCTGAATTTCTCTTTTTACTGCTTCATTGTTAGGGTATAGAAATGCAACAGACCTCTGTGCATTTATTTTATATCCTACAACTTTGATGAATTCCTGTATCAGTTCTAACAATTTCTGGGTGGAGTCTTTCAGGTTTTATACATAGAGTATCATGTTGTCTGCGAAGAGTGAAAGTTTGACTTCTTCTTTGGTGATTTGGATGCCTTTTATTTCCTTCTGTTGTCTGATGCTGGTGCTAGGACTTCTAGTACTATGTTGAATAACAATGGACATCCCTGCCGTGTTCCTGACCTTAGGAGAAAAGCTCTCCATTGAGGATGATATTTGTTTTTCCCCATTGAGGATGATATTTCCTGTGGGTCTTTCATATATGGCTTTTATGATGCTGAGGTATGTTCCCTCTATCCCTACATTATGGAGGGTTTTTATCAAGACAGGATGCTGTATTTTGTCAGATGCTTCTGCATCTATTGAGAGGATCATACAGTTCTTATCCTTTCTTTTAGTAGTGTGGTGTATTAAGTTGATTGATTTGCAATGTTGAACCAGCCCTGCAGCCCAGGAATAAATACCAATAGGTCGTGGTGAATAATCCTTTAAATGTACTGTCAGATCCTATTAGCTAGTATCTTGTTGAGGACTTTTGTATCCATGTTCATCAGAGATATTGGTCTGTAATTCTTTTTAGTGGGGTCTTTGTCTGGTTTTAGGATCAAGGTAATGTTGGCTTCATAGAATGAGTTTGGAGGTTTTCCTTCCATTTTTATTTTTTTGGAACAGTTTCATTAATTTGTGCTGTGATCTTTATTATTTCCCTTCTGCTGGATTTAGGCTTTATTTGCTGTTCTCTTTCCAGCTCTTTTAGGTATAAGTTGAGGTTGTGTATTTGAGACTTACTTCTTGAGGAAAGCCTGTATTGCTATATAGTTCTAGGGACCACCTTTGCTGCATCCCAAAGATTTTGAACTGTCATGTTTTCATTTTTCTTTGCTTCCATGTATTTTTTAAATTCTTAATTTACTGGTTGACCCATTCATTCTTTAGTAGGATACTCTTTAACCTCCATGTATTTGTGGTCATTCCAGTTTTTTTCTTGTGGTTGACTTCAGGTTTCATAGCATTGTGGTCCAAAAATATGCATGGTAGGATCTCAGTCTTTTTGTATGGTTTAAGTCCTGTTTTGTGACCTAGTATATGGGTGTTCCATGTGCACCCAAAAAGAATGTGTATTCTGCTTTAGGATGAAAGTTATGAATATATCTGTTAGGTCCATCTGGTCCAGTGTGCCATTCAAAGCCCTTGTTTCCTTGTTGATCCTCTGCTTAGATGACCTGTCCATTGCTGTGAGTTGGTGGTTAACGTCCCCTACTGTTATTGTATTATTATCAACGAGTTTCTTCATACTTGTTATTAACTGATTTATATATTTGGCTGCTCCCAGGTTAGGGAAATAAATATTTATAACAGTTAGATCCTGTTGAATAGACCCTTTTATTATGCTATAGTGGTCTTCTTCATTTCTTACTACAGTCTTTGGTTTAAAATCTAGGTTGTTTAATATAAGAATGGCTACTCCAGCTTTCTTTTGATGTCTGTTAGCAGGATAAATGGTTCTCCAGCCTCTCACTTTCAATCTGGGGGTGGCTTTGGATCTAAAGTGAGTCTCTTATAAGCAGCATATCCATGGGTCTTGTTTTTTGGTTTGGTTTTGTTTCATCCATTGATACCCTTTGTCCTTTGATTGAAGCATTGAGTCCATTTAGATTCAGAGTAATTATTAAATTATATGAATTTAGTGCTACTGTGTTACTTGTAAAGTCACTGTTCCTATAGATTGCCTCTGTTCCTTTCTGGTCTTTGTTACTTTTGGTCTCTCTAAGCTCAGAGGATCCCCTTTAATATTTCTTGCAGGGCTGGTTTAATGTTCATGAATTCCTTTAGCTTTTGTTTGTCTTGGGAACTCTCTATCTCTCCTATTCTGAATGAAAGTCTTGGTGGATTAAGTATTCTTGGCTGCATATTTTTCCCATTTGGCCCGTTGAATGAATCATGCCGGCCCTTTGTGGCCTGCCAGGTCTCTATGAACAGGTCTGCTGCCAGCCTTTTGTGCCTCCCCTTATAGGTTAAGGACCTCTTGTCCCGGGCTGCTTTCAGGATTTTCTCTTTATCTTTGTAATTTGCAAGTTTCACTATAATATGTCATGGTGTTGACCTATTTCTGAGGGGAATTCTCTGTGCCTCTTGGACTTGAATGTCCCTTGTAAAGGTGCCCCCTGCCAGGTGCAGGGGATGCGGTGTAGTGTAAGGGACTGCAGCTTCCACTGGAGGGCACTGTGTTTCTCTCTGAAATCCAACTGTGCTGGTGGGCAGGGTGAGGGAGGGGTGGTGGAGGAGGGCGTCACCTGTTATCTCATCCCCCGGGAGGGGAATTCCTGGACACCTGTTCAGGAGGCTTTCACAGAAAAGCGAATGATCTCCTGTGTCCTGGGCTTTCTTCACTTCCCTGCCCTTAACCTGTCTGTGCCTGGGCTTTCGGCATGCCCAGAGGTACATATCTCATGTATTTTATCTCTGGCCAGTGGCTGGGATTCAAAACTCCAAGTTTTAAAGGGCCTGGCAAGGCGCAGGCCCAGTCCCCTCCCCTGAAGGACAGACTCACAGTGCATCCAGCACCGTCCTCTCCCCAAAAAGCAGTAACACAGTGCACATACAAAGGCTAGAACTTACTGTGACACACAGTGAAAAGCAGCGACCGGGTTATCTGTAGTCTGCCCAAGCCTCTGCCCCCTGCTCAGTTCTGTCCTAGAAAAGCAGCCACTCCACGTGCACATGGTGGTTTAAATCTATTGTGGCTCACAGCAAAAATCTGCTACAAGGTTATCTGCCCTCTGTGCTCACCTCTATCCCTGCTGTTGAGTGCTGCCCAATGGCTCCCAGCTGGCCTTTTGTCCTTGGAGAGACAAAATGTGCTCTCCCAAATATAGGAAGAGCTCTCCCAAACTCCAGGAAGGGGGGCAATTTCTCCTAGTGCTACCCAGAGGATCTCCTCACTTCCACTGACTGTGCAGTCCCTACCCACTGCTCTTTCCCATTCTCCCTCTCCCTGATTTTGCTCTGCAGCTTTCCTCTCCCCCCAGTTCATGGTTCCAAACCTGGCATCTGCCACATTCTCTCCCTCCAACTGTGCAGACTGTTTTCTTAATCCAGACTGAATTCCTAGTTGTTCAGATAGTCAGATGTTGATCTAGCCAGGTTAGAGGGATGAGGCAAGCTCGGTCCCCCTGCTACTCCATCTTCCTCCGACCATTTTTAAATCAGATTATTTGGTGGGTTTTCTTTGTGTTGTGTACGTTCTTTATCTATTTTGGATATTACCCCTTATTGGATATATCATTTACAAATACCTTCTCCCATGCAGTAGCTTGCCTTTTTGTGTTGTTGGTTTCCTTTGCTGTGCAAAAGCCTTTAATTTCGATGTAGTCCCACTAGTTTAATTTTGCTTTTGTTTCCCTTGCTTGAGGAGATCATCCCTAGAAAAATAATGCTACGGTCAATGTCAAAAATTAATGATTATGTTTTCTTCCAGGAGTTTTATGGTTTTAGGTCTTTAATCCATCTTGAGTTAATTTTTGTGTACGCTGTAGAAAAGTGGTCTGGTTTCATTCTTTTGTATGTAGCTCTCCAGTTTTCCCAGCACCATTTGTTGAAGAGATTGGTTTTTTCCCCATTGTACACTCTGGCCTCCTTAAACATAGATTATTGACCCATATAAGCATGAAATTACTTCTGGGCTCCCTACTCTGTTCTGTTGATCTATTTGTCTATTTTATGCCAGTATTACACTGTTTTGATTTACTACAGCTTTGTATAGCTTAAAAGCTGGGATTTTGATGACTCCAAGTTCTTTCTCAGGATTTCTTTGGCTATACAGAGTCTTCTGTTGGTCCATAAAAATTTTAGGATTATTTGTTCTAACTCTGGAAAAAATATTGGTATTTTGGTAGGGAGTGTAATTTGTGGATTGCTTTGGGTAGTATGGCCATTTTAAGGAGTAGAGCTCTTTTGCCTCCTTGATTAATACCTATTCCTAGGTATTATAATATTTTTGGTGCAACTGTAAATGGGATTTTCTTAATTTTTCTGCTACTTCATTATTGGTATATAGACATGCAAAAGATTTCTGTATATTAATTTTGTATCCTATGAGTTTACTGAATTCATTTATCAATTCTGGTAGCTTTTTATAGAGTTTTCTATGTAAAGTAACATGTAATTTGCAAGTAGTCAAAGTTTTTTACTTCTTCCTTAACAATCTGGATAGGTTTTCTTCTTCTAATCTGAAGCTATGGCTAGGACTTCCAGTACTATATTGTATAGAAGTGGTGAAAGTGGACATTCTTGCCTTGTTCCTGATCTTAGAGGAAAAGTGTTCAGTTTTTCACCATTGTGTATGACGTTAGTTGTGGGTTTTCATATGTGACCTTTATTACATTGTGGTATGCTCTCTCTAAACCTACATGGTTGAGAGTTTTTATGAATGGATGTTGTATTTGTCAAATGACTTTTCTGTGTCTCTTGAGATGATTGTAATGGTTTTTATCCTTTCTCTTCGTTATGGCATATATCACATTAACTGATTTGCATTTCTGGAAAAAATACCTCTTGATTGTGGTTTTGTTTTTTTTTTGTAACTGTACTGTTGGATTTGGTTGGTTAATATTTTGTTGAGCACTTTGGCATTTATGTTTATCAAAGATAATAGCCTATATTTGTTTTGAGGTGTCTTAATCTAGTTTTGGTATCAAGGTATTGTTGGCCTCATAGAATGAATTTGGTTGCTTTCCTTACTCCTTTATTTTCTGGGATAGTTTGAGAATAGGTGTTAACTCTTCTTTAAACGTTTGGTACATTGCAACTGAGAAGCCATCTGGTCCTGGACTTTTGTTTTTTAGGAGTTTTTTGATTACTGATTCAGTTTCATTCAATGGTAATCAGTCTGTTCAAATTTTTATCCCTCATTGTTTTGGAAAGTTAGATATTTCTAAGAATTTACCCATTTCTTCTAGGTTATCCAATTTGTTGGCATATAGTTTTTCATAATAATCTCTTATAATCCTTTGTATTTCTTTGGTGTTAGTTATTCTTTGTTTCTGAATTTGAGTCTTTTTTTTTTTTTTTGAGGAGTCTGGCTCAAGTGTTAATGATTTTATTGATCTTTGCAAAAAACCTTGCTTTCTTTTGGCATCCATTTGTATGACAGAACAGTCTATCTTAAGTTAATGGTCATTTAAGTTTAAACCCATTCTTTACTCCTCTCCTCCCCACATTTTAGGTATATATTGTCATAGCTTACATCCTTTTGTGAGTTCCTTGACTGATTATTTAAATACTCATTTTTACTGCTGTTGTGTTTCCTACCTTCATGCTGTCACTTTTGGTCTTTCCTTTCCACTCACAGTCCCCTTTATTATTTCTTGCAGGGCTGGTTTAGTGGTCATGAACTCCTTTAGTTTTTATTTATCTGGAAGACTATCTCCTATTCTGAATGATAGCCTTGCTGGATAGAATATTCTTGGCTGCAGATTTTTTTGCTTTCAGCACTTTGAATATATCCTGTCAGTCCTTTCTGGCTTGAAATTTCTGCTAAAAAATCCACTAAGAGCCTTATGGGGTTTCCCTTGTATATAATGGTCTTCTTTTTTCTTGCTGCCTTTAAAATTTTTTATGACTTGATTTTGTTATTTTAATTATAATATGTCTTGGTGTAGGTCTGCTTTTGTTGATCTTGCTGGGGGTTCTCTGTGCCTCCTGCATCTGGATATGTTTTCTTCCCCATTTTAGCAATTTTCAGCTATTATCTCTTAAAAGAAAATTTTTTCTTCTGGGACTCCTATAATGCATATGTTACTATATTCGATGGAGTCACTGAGTTCCCTAAGTCTATTCTCATTTTGCCTTTCTTTTTTCTCTTTTGGTTAGCTTAATTACTTTACATTACTGTCTTCTAGGTCATTAGTTCATTTCTCTGCTTCTTTGAGCTTGCTATTTTTTGCATCAGGCATGTTTCTAATCTTATTTATTGCACTCTTCATCTCTGATTTTTTTTTTTTTAATCTTTGTGCTAAGGGTCTCACTGATACCTTCCATTCTTTCCTCCAGTCCAGTGAATATCCTTATGATCATTGCTTAAGTACTCCCTCAGGCTTATTACTTATATCTGTTTCACTTTGATCTCTGTGGCCTTGTCCTGTTCTTTCATTTGGGACAAATTTCTCTATCTTCGTATTTTGTCTAAGTCTCTGTGCCTGTTTGTGTTAGGAAAGTCAGCTATGTCTCCTGTTCTTTAGGGTAATAGCCTTATGAAGAAGATGTCCTATAGTGTCCTGCTGTGTAGGGACCCCTGTTCCCTGGTGCTTCTGGCATTGTATGCAATGTCTGCTGCATGTGCTGTGCTGTTTTGTCTTGGCTGGCTTAACCTTTAAGCCTTACCTCTGCAGAGGCTGTGTCGGGCTGTTGTGGGCAGTGTTTGGTTCCTGGCCTGAATTTGGCACATTGTAACTAGGTGTGCTCTGGTCTGCTTATGAAATAAGACCTATCACCACTGCCACCAGAACCAAGGCCCTGCAAAACTCCCAGTTGGGAAATGTGGTGTTGGAAGAGATTTGGACTAATGCTTGGGGGGCACAACTGGGACTGAGGCAAGTATGACTGGGAGGGGCAGTTCCACTACAGCATGGGAGGCTGGGACTTGGTATAACCAAGTTTGGTAGCAAGTGATGGCACTGGGCTCGTTCCCCCAAGTGGTCTGTGCTTATGCTAAGTGGTGGAAAAGGGAAATGGCACCTGCCAGTTCCTTTTTTCCTAGAGGAGTCTCTCCCATGAATGCCTGCCTGGGACACACTCTGATAGAAGCAAAAAACCTCCCCAACGTGCCCCAGGCACTCTTCAGATCACTGTTTCCACACTATACGTCTGTCGGCTGTGTGCCCTGTTTTCTCTCCAAGAGCTGTGCAGTGCCCTTTGGGGTCGATCCAAGGCAAGCACACTGACCTTTAGAACTCAAGGCATTAAGCCCTGCTGGTTGCAATAACAGGAAATTCAGCCCCTCTTAGAGGCTTTCCAAGCTAATTGCTGTGGGGATTTGTTTTCCCCTGCACTCCCGTGTGCTAGTCTGTCTCTCCCTTCTCCATGACAGTGACTTCCTCCCCACTGTAGCAGCCATGATCCATTTCTCTCCCAAGCCACATTTCCTTACTTGCTACCTTCTTTGATATGGCCTCTTGTCTCCCTTTAGTTGTGGTTTGTTCTGCCAGTCTTCAGGTCAGTTTCTGGGGTATTTGGGATGATTTGATAGTTAACTTAATTATATTTGTAGGTCAAGGTGAGCCTACGGTCCTCTTACTTTGCTACCATCCTACCCTGTCCTGGATTCCCTTTTCTTTATTTTTATTACAGGTTTTCAATTTGTTGTTGTTCATAAACAACTTAGGTGTATAGCAGTCTATTTTAAGTTGATGGCTGCTTAAGTTTAAACCCATTCTCAAAGCATTTTTTTACTCATTCCTCACATTTTATGTATATGATGTCATACTTGACATCCTCTTATTTTGTGAAACACTTAACTGATTTTCATACATAAAATTTATTTTCCTGCATATGAGCTTTAACTTCCATACTGGTTTTGTTAAGAGATTAATCTACTTTTGTTTGCATTTATCTGTTAAGTTTTTCCTTTTATAATTTTCTTACTCCTGATTATGGCTTTTCTTCCCAAAAAAATTCCCTTTAACACTTCTTGTAAGGCTGGTTTATTGGTGATGATTTCCTTTAACTTTTGATGGTCTAGGGAACCATCTCTCCATCTATTCTAATAGAGAACTTTGGTGAGTACTGTGTTCTTGGTTGGTTTTTTCTTTTCAGTACTTTGAATGTATCATGGCACTTCCTTCTGGTCTGTAGAGTTTGTGCTGAAAACTTATCTGCTAGCTTTATGGGGTTTTGCTTGTATGTGACTTTTCTCTTTTAGCTTTAAAATTCTCTATCAGTAATTTCTGCTATTTTAATTACTATATGCCTCAGTATATCCTTGGATTAGGTTGGTTGGGGTTCTCCATGACTCTTGGATCTGGAGGTCTGCTGCCTTCCCCAGATTAGGGAACTTTTCAGCTATTATTTCTTCAAATTTTAGTGCCTGCATCTCTCTCTATTCTCCTTCTGAGATCCCTATAATGCAAATGTTATTATGCTTGATGATGTTGCTGAGATTCCTTAATCTGTTCTCATTTTTTTTTTCTCTTTAGCTTGGTTAATTTCCATTACTCTCTCTTCTGTCACTGATCCATTATGCTTCCTCCAGTCTATTACTAATTCCCTCTAGTGTATTTTTAATTTCAGTTGAGTTCTTCATCGGTTTTTCTATTTTCTATCCTTTTGTGAACATCTCACTGAGATCCTCCACACTTTTCTCAAGGCCATTGAGTAGCTTTATGACCATTACTTTAAATTCTCTCAGGTGTACTGCCTGTCTCCATTTCATTTAGTTCTTTTGCTGTGGTTTTGTACTGGTCCTTCATTTGGCTCATTCCTCTCATTTTGTCTAACTCTCTAAGAATTAAGGAAGTCAGCTATGTCTCCTGCTCTTGATGTGGCCCTAGGAAGAAGAGTTCCTGGGGTGCCCTGTTGCATAAAACCCCCTGTTCACCAGGACCAGGTGCTTCAGCACTGTCTCCTATGTGGGTTGTTTGTGCCCTACTGTTTTGAGTGACCCACATTTGCTTTCAGTTGCAGTCAGTTGCAATAGGCTACTTTGCCTGTTGTGGGTACACTAGTTTGATCCCTGTGCTGTTAAAGGGCCAGTGCAGGGGCCACAGTGGTCCTATAGTTGGATGCTGTCAGCAGACCAGATGCCGACCCTCAGCCCTTCTGCCAGGGCTATAGTCTCATGGACACGCAAATTTTCACTTCCTTGTCCCCTGAGAGGCTTTTGTTGGTAGGCTAGGGCCTACAGTCAGGCCCAGTGCCTGCTCCCAGCCTGTCTGCTGGGACTGTGGATGCACAGGTGTGTGTGGTTATCTTCCCCTCTCCTTGAGGCAGGAGTCACTTTGGAGTGCTGCCAGCTCCTCCTGGGGCTGGCTGTAGGGTGTGCTGAGACAGAAGCTACATTGGAGATACCTGCCAAAGGGGGTGAGTTGGAAGGGGCAGATATGCAGAACATGGGGGTGGAGTATGAAGTCTTAGCAAGATAGATGGAGAATAGACTTGTTCTAACGAGTGTCTGGCTATCTAGCCTGAGGCTGGAGGGAAATGGTAGGTGTCAAATATTTTGTTCTTGGAGAAGTCTTCTGTCCCTGACCCTTGAGCACACATTGAGATTAGTAAATAACTCTTCATGTATACCCCAAGCACTTTTCAAATTGCTGCTTCTATGCTGTATCTCAGACAGGTTATGGGCCGTTAAGGGCAGGGAATCTATTTCGTATGGCCCTCAGCTCTCCTGAAGCTAGGTATGTGAATTTTAAGTATTCAGTGTTAAACCCTGATGATTGTAAAACATAAATTTAAGCACCTGTGGTTTTCAAAGACAAAGGTTAAGGGGACTTGTCTGACCAGTGCAGGTCCCCTGTGCCTGGAATGCCTTGTGTGGGATCTCTACCGTTACTAGTTAGTCTCACTGAGGGCTTAATTCTCAACCATGTCTCCACCCCTCCTGCCCTTTTAGATGTAGCGTCTTATCTACCAAGGACGGTGGAAAGTCTATTCTGGTTATTTTCTGAGTTAGCTTGCTCACGTGGCTGTTATCTCAGTGTGTCCCTTGGAAAAGGGGAGTTCAGGATCTTCCTACTCTACCATCTTCCCTGAAATCCTTCTCTATTTTTCTTTCAGAAATTAGTTTCCTTACAGTGGCTACACTAATTTACATTCCCACTAACAGTACACGAAGGTTCCCTTTTTGCCACATCCTCACCAACACTTGCTGTTTCTTATCTTTTTGATTCTAACCATTTTGACCTGTGTATGGTGAGATCTCATTGTGGTTTTGATTTGCATTTTCCTGATTATTAGTGGTGTTGACCATCTTTTATGTGTCTTTTGGCTAGCCATCTGAATGTCTGCTTTGGAAAAGTCTATTCAGGTTGTCTGCCCCCCCCCCTTTTATTTATTATTTGGGTTTTTTGTTTTGTTTTGTTTTGGTGTTGAGATGTGTAAGGTCTTTACATATATTTTGGATATTAACCCCTTACTGTATTATCATTTGCTAATACCTTCTCCTATGCAGTAGCTTGCCTTTTTGTTCTGTTGGTTTCCTTTGCTGTGCAAAAGCCTTTCATTGTCATGTAGTCCCACTAGTTTAATTTTAACTTGTTTTCCTTGCCTGAGGAGATATCCCTAGAAAAATGTTGCTAGAGCCAATGTCAAAAAATTAATACCTGTTTTCCTCCAGGAGTTTTACGGTTTTAGTTCTCATACTTAGGTGTTTAATTTGTCTTGTGTTTGTGTATGGTGTAAGAAAATGAGGCCTTCAGTACTATGTTGAATAGAAGTGGTGGATGGGGACATCCTTGTCTTGTTCCTAGAGGAAAAATTCAGTCTTTCAACATTGAGTAGGAGATTAGCTTTGTGTTTCTTATATACGGTCATTAGCATGTTGAGGTATGGTGCCTCTAAACCTGTATGTTGAGATTTTATTACAAATGGGTGTTGCATTTGCCAAATGATTTATCTGCATCTACTGAGATCATGTGGTTTTTATCCTTTCTCTCAATGTGATGTCGCATGTGACTGATTTGCAAATATTGAACCACACTTGCATCCCTGGAGTAAATCGATTGTGGTGAATGATTTTAATGTACTGTTGGATATCGTTTGCTAATATTTTGTTGAGGATTAATCTGATACCAAAAATCATATACAAATACTACCAAAAAACCTCCCCAAAACTACAAGCCAGTATATCTGATGAACCTTAATACAGAAATCCTCAACAGAATACTAGTGAGCCTCACATAAGATTTTAAACCTTTTAGCAAAAAAAAGTCAAAAAAAGCTGAAATTTTATTTAACACACTATATACCAAAAATAATTTCACCAATATACAAAATTGAGATATTTACATTCTTTGTACATCTTCAAAATCTTGGGTTTTATACTGATACATGTCAATTTGTATTAGCCATATTTTAAGGGCTCAATACCCACACTAAATTGTAGGAAAAGAAATTGCTCTGTATCTTTCCATTGTCTGGTCTTATTAAGTTACTTGGGGACAAACGTGTGAATATATGCTACTCCCCAAATTCTATATTCTATCATTACAGATTTGGATCAGGTACTACTAGCAGAATTTAAAGAGTAAAATTAAACCATGTGAAACCAGTGTTACATCGGATACTAGAAAAGTGGAAACAATAGTTGCCATGTGAAGTTCATTTCAACCATTCATCCACTTAGAGATATTGACACAGCTAACAGTGAGTAGATAGTCTTGTTGTTAGTACTTACCAGAATTATTAATTTTCTGTATTTCCTTACTTATATGTGTGCATCTGTATCTCCTATGACACTCCATAATGGAAGGAACTACATCTTTCCTTAGATGTTACACATAGCCATGGTCAGGTGATCAGGTACTGTTAAATCAATGTGGCCTGAACCAGCTTGTTATTTCATTACTCAGTGTTTTCTAGTAGTTAAAACAGTCCACATTTTCTCAATGAAATTTTCTCTTAAACCATTTTTAGTGCCTTAACCTAATCATTAAAAAGTAGTTGAGAAAATCCCCATTATGACAAATGGCATTTATCATGTTTTAATCAGTCAGACTCTGCTCCTCCAAACACAGCAAAAGCAGAATGGTTGAGGCACAAATACGTACAAGGAAACAGCCTTGTCCATCAACCTCCATCTGGAAGGAAAGAATAGTCAACAATGTTTCCTACCACAGTCAATAGTGGCTTGGTTCTTTAGAGCTCTGGAGACTTAGAATGGTTGCCAAAGGAGTTCCTGTTAAGTTGAACCACAGAATCACTGTAGTAGCCATGACCCAAAAAAAACCCCCAAAAAACCTAAATTATGACTAAAGGTCAAACCTATTAAAACACACACACATACCCAAGCTCCAACTCATTCTTGAATGATATGAATAACACTGTATTACAAAGTCCCTTTGCCAGTCTTCAGAGTATAGGAATAATTTTATCTAATTTAGATGTAAAAACTGGGAAAATGCAAGACTTGAAAGAGTAGCTCTTACCTTTTTATTCTGTATACAATAAAATGGCAGTTTAATAATCCTGGTATTCCCTACAGTAATCATCACTGTAATAACTGAAGCACCAAAAACTCCTAATCAAACGTTTCCTGTTTTGTAGATTACGGGAATACACAAGCATTTCATACCATTCCCACATTTATTCATCTTGTATCTAAATCTTTAAAAAGCTGAATATTTAAAATGCACTAAAGGAAATTACTTTTCCCTTTTCTTTTTAGGTGAGTGTTCCACAAGTGGGGTAAATTCAGCTTCCTCACTGTGTTTCCTTTTCTTTTTTTTCTTTTTACGGTCACTCTGGTAACCACTGGAGTCACTGCCTTGGAAAACAGGGTCCTGGCCCTGATCTTCCCAGTGCCTCTGCTGCTGCTTTGACTCAGCCCTCCAGAGGCCATCCACATCACCACCCTGCAGGGCTGTCTCTTCCCTCACTGTGGCATCTGCACGGGCTGCTGGCTCTCTGTTGTCACTTTCCACTTCATATGATTCTGGGTCTGTCTGCTTTTTCTTTTTCTTCTTCTTGAGAGGTTTTTCAATAATTTCTTCAGTGCCAGTTTCTGTTACTCCTTCAGAAACTGCAGAGCACTTGGTTTGTAAACTAACAGTTGAAAAAAAGAATAAAATGAGATCAAGAATATACCAAGTGTTTTTTTCTAAATAAAGACAGCAGTACAAGATATAGAAGTATGGCATAAATTTCCAATATTCTATCTTGTTATCCCTTAGCCCATTAAAATGTAGCTTCTAAACTTTGGTTTGGTTTAGAAAAACTAGGTCACAATAAACATCACCATACCCAGGCTTATTAGCTACACAACTGACGAGTGATAAAATACATACTTTCATTATCTGTGAAATTAATGGAGTTTCTGTCTCTCTCAATCCTCGTTTCATTTTTTTTTCCCTCAACCATGCTTGAAACAATATGACCTTCAAAGTTAAGAGTTAACACTAAAATAAAAACACGGATCAGTGAAGTAGGCCTCTCTCTGGAACTGCAGAGTCCTATACAGTAACATTAGTTATGTATGACTAAGTAATTTCAATGAGGTAACTTTACTACTACACAAATAAAACACACATTTCTATCATCACAGAAAGTTCTATTGGACAACTGTTCTAAAACTTTAACCCATAGTCTTGTTAATTTTTTTTTTATTTCGCCTTGATTATTAACATCAGCAATATTCCCAAAGCCTTTTTTCCTTCACTCCATTAAACTTGGCTCCCATCGAACCAAGTGCAAGATGACAGTTCTTAAAAGAATTTTAATACAAAAAAGATTCAGAAATTATCTACCTGGCATAATGACAAAAATCAAGAGGCTAATAGTTATGCAATATGATCAAGCTTTTGTTAAAAAACTAGAAAACAGTAACACTGAGTAAAACAGGGAACAGTTAGCTAAATGTGTAGAGCTTTAGAATATTCAATACTTTGTCACAGCACTTAAGATTCCTATTTACACTAACTTTATGGTTTGAAGCATGAATATTCTAATTTTATTTTAAAAGAGGGTCTTATAATCTCTAAATCATCAGAATTAAATAGAAATAATTATCAAAATTCAAAATAATGTGATTAGGAACTGACCTAGTGGTATTTAATTTTCCCCGAATGCAGAATACTCCAGCAGCATCTGAGTCCAAACGAAATACTTCAAATTCTAGTTCATCACCCACATTTATCTCCAGGTTCTGCCACTGCTCTACAGGCATCTGTTCAGGTTTAGGGATGGAGGCATTGAAACACCCATGTACTAAACAGCCAATGTGGCTGGAAGACACTTTATTAACTGTACCCTGGGAAGAAAGGAAAGGGAAAAGAAAAAAAAAAGTAACATCAAGAAATCCAAAGAGTTTAAAAGGTAAGTAAAACTTTATAAGCTTCAAACTGATCTTCAAAGAGAAAACATCAAAATATGGTGTAATTTGATACGGGAAAAAGTTTTTCAATTAAAATTTACGTGTTGTATTAAACCATCATTTTAGAACACTGTAGACTTTTTAGAAAGCTCAAACTTTACGAAATAGTTGCATATCAATTGCCTAACTCGATAAAAAAACACAAAAACTCCTTAGCTCCCACCACAGGATTCCCTGGGGAATAGATTATAACCATATTAATAGATTATAACCATATTGCAACCAAGCAGAAAATACCCTTTGATATGACATAAATGTGAAAAGACCTCAAGGCAGGAAGCATATGCTTTCTATAAGTACGATCCACATTATATTTCTATCAACAGTCTGAATTTCAAAGCTTAAAGAGCATTCTTTAACTTTAGCATGATGTAAGCAATGTATCAGAAGACAGCTTACCCTTCATATGTAGAACTTGAGCATGGCTATTTTGACTGAATCACAGTAACATTTTTAGAAGCTTTAAAATTAAAGTACGTGCTATATGATTTTTAAGCTTAAAATTAAAGAAAAAGCCTTCGTTTTTTTCTTCCCTTAAGAATCAAATATATAACATAAATGAACATCTGAAATTTTTTTTTTAAATCATGTATTTTAAATTTGGAGATTAACATGTATAGAGCCTTGTTTAATGCTTGCAACTCCGTATACATAGAAAATTCTTTGGGTGTCATTACCAGGAGTCTGGACAAACCACAGTGCATCTATACAATGGAGTACTATTCAGCAGTAAAAAAAAAAAAAAAAAAAAAAATTACCAAGCCATGACAAGACATGGAAGAACTTTAAATGCATACTGCTAAGTCAGAGGTGGCAAGCTAAAAAGGCTGCGTACAATGTGATTCCAACTATGAAATTCTGGAGAAGGTAAACTATGGAGACAGTAAAAAAGATCAATAGTTGCCAGGTTTCAAGAGGAGGGATGGAGGGAGAAGGGTAAGTAAGTAAAATACAATTTTCAGAGCACTGCCCAATTATTCTATAGAATACAGTAATGGGGGATACATGTCATTGTGTTGTACATTCCATGGGTTTTAGAATGTACAAGAAAGAAAATTCTACACTTTAAAAAAAAATAATGTATCAATATCAGCTTAACTGTAGCAAATGTTATCACACCAATGCAAGATGTCAATAATAGTAACTGTGCGCTGGGGTGGGGAAAGGAATTATTTTCAACTCAATTTTTCTGTAAATGTAAAACTGCTATAAAACAATAAAGCCTATCAGTTTAAGATAATAGGAAAAGGAAATTCTTTTGAATATAGAGTTCTGGAACAACTGAATATAACCATATGAATAAGAAAATGGGTCTCAAGGGCCTATTTCACACTACACACAAAAATTAAGATTAGTCATAGATCTAAATGGAAAAGCTGAAACTGAAAAATTCTACAAGGCTTACAGAAACTATCTTTACAATCTAGGAGTAGGCAAGTTTCTTATACAGGACCCAGAAAGCAGTAACCATAAAAATATGACAGATTGGACCTCATCAATATTAAAAACTTCTGTTTATGAAATGATACCATTACAAGTTAAGAGACAAGTCACAGACTGGGGAAAAATAGTCACAATATGTTTATCTGAAAAAGATTTGTAGGAAGACTATAAACAGAACTACTCTACCTCAATAATACAAAAATCCAATTAAAAATGGGAAAAGCACCTGAAAAGGCCCCTTACTGAAACACATGAAAAAGAGCATAAAGGAGAAATGCAAATTAATGAGAAACTAGTATCTGCCCATAAGTAAAATTAAAAGACTGACAAAACCAAATGCTGACAAGGATGCAGAGCAACTAGTAGTGCTAAATGGGAAATTAGCCTGTTTTTCATTAAGTTAAACACCTACCCTGTGACTTAGCAATACTGCTTCTAGTTTTTCCTAGGAGAAATGAAAATGTACATTCACAGCTTTATTCATAATAGCTCCATAAAGGAAACAACCCAAATGTCAATCAGTAAAGATGGGCAATTAAATTACAATACATTCATACAACTGAATACCACGAGCAACAAAGAGAAATAAACTACCACACCAAGCAGCATGGATGAAATGCAAAAACATGTTGAGCAAAAGAGGTCAGATCTTCGAACACTGTATAATGAAAAAGTCCATTAACATGAAATTATAGAACAAGCAAAACTAATTTTATAGTATATGCAATGAGAACAGTGGTTGTACCTGGAACAGAGAGGACTGACCTGGAAAGGGCAGAAGGCTCGTTCCAAAACACAATGGTATATATGCTCTCATCAGAGTTCACTGAACTGCACACTATGATTATGTATTTTGTTGTAGGTAAACTATACCTCATTAAAAAAAACTGAAACGAACTGTCTAAATTTATCTGAAGACTGGACCTTGTTGTAGGAAATAAGAGTAAAAGGACGGAGTTTTTTTTCATTTCATACTTTCTGTATAGTATGGTATTTCTATGTGTACATCTACAGTAACTTACACAAAGTTGGTAAGTGCGGGAATTTAAGTACAAATCTACTGTCAACTTTATCAGAGAAGAAAAGCTATACTATAGCCATACTATTAGCATGGAGGCTGGTTGTAGGATTCCAGTTGGGCAGGCCCAAGATACTTGTTTAATTGATTCTGAAAAACTTTTTTAAATTAGAAATGCCTTTTGGATAAAATTGGACCTGTATTTTATTAGCAATAAAGGGTTAATAGTTTTTAGAGAAAAAATAAACGTGTATATATATATTCATATGTATGTGCAGCAAGGCATATACACAGAACTACTGGTAGAAGAGAAAGGCAAGTGCAGAGCATAATGGGATATAGTTCAATCAACTTCACACCAATCTGTATTTCCAGATTCTCTTGAAAAACTAAAAGACCTATCCCACAAGGCCTTTATTCCCATGGCACATTACAGGTGCCTTGACCTCATCCTTCATTCACTTTCATTACCTGCCTGATCCCACAACCCTTCGAATTTTCAACTCCTCTGATTACTACACGATTTGAATCCTTTATAAAAGAAACTATTGGTGTGTAATTGAGAAATAATAAACAAATAATTTTTTTTTAACAGCTTAAGATCATTCTGGTGCTATCCAAAGAATAAATTCTGAGACACATTCTTTCCACATACATGTGAGTTTTAGGAGAATGGGGTTTAAAAACTTACCAATGTTGAACTGAGGGTAAATTTTTTTTCTTTAAATTTTTAGGAACCAATAATAGTAATCCATTTGCTTCCCAAGTCTCTTAAAATTTTCCAAATTATATTACTATACAACTATAAAAAAAATTTATATATATATATATACATATATATATATGTAAAAATACATACCATAAGCTTTTGCCCCGGTTCAGGACAGAAAATAACAAAATCTGCTTCAATGTTAAGATGAATGTGTCCTTGATCATCATAAATATCTCCCAGTTCACCCACTACTTTGATGTTATCATATGCAATGGGGACACCTAAAAGGCTATTAAAAAAGAAAAAAATATTTTTATCTTCTTTTAAACTAGGCCATTATCATACTGATTAAATATACTGAGTCCAAAAATTATACACCTCTTAAATATAACCACACATGCCAAAACACAAGAGCATATGATTAATCCCTAACTACTTGAGTAATTCAATTTCACCAAAGGGTTCCAATATATTGACTAAGTTAAAAATGATTATTCCAAATAGGTATCGAGAAACAAAATGTCCAATTATGCATGAGCAATAGGTTGACCTATTAGCTATGCATTTGAATCCTAGTCATGCTAGAATGAGACAAAAAAAAGACTTGCAAGAAAAATGTCTCTATTTCTGAGTATAACTGAAGGCGATTTTGGTATTATCCGCTATTACTGAATTTCTATACTAGATGGTCCCTAGTAAGAGAAGTATTAGAGTCACAGGTGAAGCCCCTAAATATTAAAGCCAATAACTTAAGGGAGAAAAATCCTCAAACTACAACTGTTAGTAATAAATAGAAATGTTAATAAATAAAATATGTAGTTTTATTTATCAAGAACTGAATTTGCTACTTTAGTTTACGTAGTATGACAAGTTTAGGGGACAGCTACTATTTCAAAATGTCATTTCCAAATACTTAAATTTTAACTACTAAGGAAGCACACCTGGTGGCTTCACTACCACACCCACTACTTCGACGTGTTCAAGAAAACTTCCCAGACTCCCCAAGGCAAGGTTGAAATCACTCCTCCTGCACTCCTAGAAGACACTGTGGCACAGCATCATCACTGAATTTAATCTCATTTTATTGACTATCTATTGTATCTTTGCATTCCATACACGAATCTAAGGTCCTTGAGAGCAAAGAACATTTTTGTTGAACTCTATTAAATTTCTAAAACTATTCACACAGTCTAAGAGAAAGAATTTATCCCTAATAGCTGTTGCTTAAATAAAACAGCCGGGAACCACTGGAAAGGAAGTTTAATAACTATCAAATCAAAAAAGACCATAAACTCAGAGACTTAACTCAGAGACTTCCTCCAGAAAGCATTTTTTTCAACTGTTAATTTCTGCATGTTTTCCCAAGCAGGAACTACATCACTAGGACAATCTTAGAGGCACAGAAAACCCAGAAGTCTACATGACCTCTGAATGAGGGAACAAATGGGTTCGTAAATAGGTGGACAAAGAATTTAGTTCTAAATATATATAAATATCTAAATATGTCTGTGTACATATTTACTTATATATATGCGCGTGCGCGCACACACACACACAATCAGCATAAAGTCACGTTTGTATCATTTCAATATACATTAAAATTTCCAGGAATGTAGTAGCAAATTCAAGGGTGGATTATTAAGTAGGGAACTCTGAGAACTACTCATTACTTCAGAAAAGCATTTCACCAGTGGAGACACTGTATGTGTGCTCAGTCGTCAACTCAAAACCCCTGCGTCAATCCACCCTTGTAACAGACACATTGACGATTCTAGGTATCAGTGCAGAACTCAAACTACTTTAGTCTTTCCATGTAGTCATGCTTGAGCATTATCACACTGAAACATTTTATGGTATTATGTTGGAGCACTTACAAGTTTTTTTTTTTTTTTGCAATTGTGAAGGTACATTATATACCTTTAAGTTTCAATTCACAGTAAAGATGTATTTTCATGATAGTAAAGGTAGTAATGCAAACTATTTCCTTTAAGAGAGAGGTATTGGATTCTGTAGGGTTCAAAATTGGTAACTAGGGAATGTGACCACAGAACCTAAACCCAAAAGGATTTGCGTAAATCCGTGAAACCCTTGAGAAACCATTCATTGGACATCTAAATTTTTTTCCAAATAAAATACTGAAAATATTGATTACAAAACATATGTTTATCTACTTCAGTCTTATTATGGAAAAAGTAAGGATAACGTTGGATCTGTTCATAAAAATGTTTTATCCTTACTGAAAGATTGTACCATAGAGGGGGACTGACCTTAGGAGGGAGAGACTCTGTGAGGGCAGAGAGGGGAGAGGAGAAGACCTGCCCCAGGCTCCCCAGGTTGGGGGGCTGCACTGACAAGACAAATCCCCATAAACATTTGGTTTTGAAAAACCTAAGGGGCCTGGCTTCTCCCATTTTTTTTTGTTTTTGGTTTGTTGTTGTTGTTTTTTAAACAACCAACAGGACTTAACACCTAGAGCTTTAAAAAGCAGCAGCCTCAATACATTAAGAGGCAGGAGGGGGACAGAAAACAGAGTCCCTGCCCTTAAAGAGACAGAACAAACAGCCCCACTGAGATACAGCACAGAAGCAGTAGTTTGAAAAATGCCTGGGGTATACAGAAAAGAGACTTATTTAATAATCTCAGAGCATGGGCTGAAGAATCAGGGAACTTTGGGAGATTTCTCTAAGAACAAAAGAGCTGGTGGGCACCATTTCCCTCCCCAACACCTGCCCCCAGCCTAAATACAGGACCCAGCACAGCACAACAACCTACACCTAGCTTGCTAAAAGCATGCCCCAGCCACACATTTATGTGGATCCACCCCCTCCAGCCCTCTGCAGTTTTCCCAGGCTGTTTTAGCTCCTCTCCCACAGCAGATCAATGTAGTAGACCTTGCTGGCACTGCATGCAGCACACCCAGCTCCCCTGTTCTCCTGCAGATCTTGGCTGAAGCCCATTCAAAGCAGTGCTGCAAGCCCCAACAGGGGCCAGCACCACTCCAAAGTGACACTTGCCCCCGGGAGAGGGAAAATAATAGTACACACCAGTCAAGCTGCAGCCCCAGCAGTGGATTGGGGACAGACATTGGTCTAACAGCAGACCCAACCCACCAGCAAAAGCTTCTCAGGTGACCACACAGGGAAAGCACCCTTGAGTTTGGTGCTACCACAGCTCTGGCAAAAGACTGCTCTGGCTCAATTCAAGCCCAAGGTGGCCCCAGACTAGCCCACTAACAACACATGGACCAAACCCTGCCCACACAGGCAAAGAGAGCCATTGCAGACAACTGGAATGAAGGAAAACATGTCTCAGCCACAAAAGCAGGGCACACACAACACACATAACAGACACCCCAGAACTGCCAGGTTCTGGCGAATAGGAAACATTGCACTACAGGGCATTACAAGACCTCTTGTATTTAAGGGCATTACTTTCAAGAGCAGATGACTTTCCTAACACATACATCCAGAAAGAGACAAAATGAGAAGGAATATGTCCCAAATGAAAGAACAGTACAAATTCACAAGAAGAGAGCTAAACGAAATGGGATAATATACTTGATAGAGAAAATAATGATCATAAGGATGATCACTGGATTTGAGAGAAGAGTGAAAGACATCAGTGAGACCCTCAACAAAGAAACAGTAAACATAAAAAAGAAACAATTAGATATGAAGAACTCAATAAGTGAAATTAAAAATATCCTAGAGGGAATAAATCATAGCTGGAGGATGCAGAAGAATGGATCATCGACCTTGAGAACAGCATAATGGAAAGCAACCAAGATGAACAGGAGAGAGAAACAAATAAAAAATGAAAATGGATTAAAGGAACTGAGGACACTATCAAGTATAATAACATTTGCATTATGAGGATCCCAGAAGGAAAACAGACAAAAGGGATCAGAAAATTTATTTGAAGAAATAATAGCTGAAAACTTACTGAGTCTGGGAAGGAAACAGACATCTAGATCCAGGAGGCACAGAGGGCCCCAGACAAAAGCAACCCAAAATGTCCATACCAAGACACACGGTAATTAAAACGGCAAAAAATAATGATAAAAAGAGGATTTTAAAAGCATCAAGAGAAAAGAAAACAGTTACATATAGGAAACTCCATAAGGCTATCAGTGGAGTTTTCCGCAGAAACACTGCAGGTCAGAAGAAAGCGGCTTGATACATTCAAGGAAAAAGAAAAAAAGAACAGCCATGAGGATACTCTATTCAAAATAGGAGAGATAAAGGATTTCTCAGACAAACAAAAGTTAGAGGAACACATCACTAGTAAACATAGTAACAAACATAAGAAATAATCAATAGTAATACAATAATAGTAGAGGACTTTAATACCCCACCCCCATCAATAGATAGATTATCCAAACAGAAAATCAACAGTGACTCTGAATGACACACTGGAACAGATGGATCTAACAGATAAATACAGAACATACCATCCTAAAACAGGAAATACACATTCTTTTCAAATGCACACAAAATATTCTCCAAAATAGGTACGTTAGCTCACAAAACAAGTCTCAACAAATTCAAAAAAATTGAAGTCATACTATGCATCTTTTCCAACCTTAATGCTATCAAAGTAGAAATCAACCAGAAAAAAAAAATCTAAAAGAACACAACTACGTGGAGATTAAGTAACATGCTACTGAACTGTGAATGTGTCAGCCATAAGAATCAAAGAGGAAATAAAAAATTACACAAAGACAAATAAAAGTGAAAACACAATGGTCAAAAATGTTTTGGAGTTGCGGTAAAAGCTGTTCTAAGAGGGAACATTATAGCACTACAGGCCTACCTCAAGAAACAAGAAAAATCTCAAACTAACCTTACACCCAAAGGAGCTAGAAAGAGAGCAAACAAAACCCAAAACCAATAGCAGGAAGAAAATAATAAAGATTAGAGCAGAAATAAAATAAAAACTAAAAAATAGAACAGATCAATGAAACCAGGACCAGGGTCACTGAAAAGATTAACAAAATTGATAAACATTTAGCCATAATCTTCAAAGGAGAGAGAAAATTCAAACAAAATCAGAATTGAAAGAGGAGAAATACCAACATCAGAGAAATATAAAGCATTTTAAGACATTAAAAAATTAAAAATATATAAAATAAAACATATAATAAAAATTATATACCAACAAATTGGACAATCTAGAAGAACTGGATAACTGCGTAGAAACTTAAAACCACCCAAAACTGAATAAAGAAGAAACAGAAAATTTGAACAGACTGATTACCAGCAATGAAATTGAATGAATAACCTAAAAACTCCCAACAAACAACAGTCCAGGACCAAATAACTGCACAGGTAAATTCTACCACACATTTCAATACTTAATACTTACTATTCTCAAACTATTCTAAAAAATAGAAAAGAAAGCTTCCAAATTCATTCGGAGGCCAGCATTATATTGATACCAAAAAAGACACCACAAAAAAGAACCACAGGCCAGTATTTCTGATGAACATAGATGCAAAATTCCTCAACAAAATGTTAGCTAACTGAATCCATCAATATGTTAAAGAAATTATTCACCATGATCAAGTGTGATTTATTCCTGTGAAGCAAGAGAGATTCAATATTTGCAAATTAATCAATGTGATATACTGCATCAAAAAGGGAAAGAATAAAAACTATCATTTCAGGGCACCTGGATGGCTCACTTGGTTAGGCATATCTGCCTTTGGCTCAGGTCATGATCTCAGGGTCCGGGGATCGAGCCCTGAGGCAGGCTCCCTGCACAGTGCAGAGTAGCTTCTTCCTCTCCTTGTGCCCCTCCCCCCTGCTCATGTGCCTGGTTTCTCTCAATGGATAAATAAAATCTTAAAACAAAACGAAAAAACCCTGTTATTTCAAATGACATAGAAAAGGCATTTAACAAAGTGCTACAGCCATTTAGGACAAAAAGCCTCAACAAACTAGGTTAGAGGGAACATACCTCAACATAATAAAGGCCATATATGAAAAACCCACAGTTAATATCATACTCAATAGTGAAAAACTGAAAGCTTGTCCCCAAAGAACAGAAAGAAGACAAAAACGTCCACTCTCACCACTTTTATTCAACTGAGTACTGGAAGTGCCAACCAGAGCAATTACACAATGAAAAGGAAAAAAAGGCAACCAAATTGGTAAGGAAGAAACAAAAATTTCACTCACTGTATGTGACATGATATTATACATAGAAAACCTGAAAGACTCAGGGAGACCGGGTAGCTCAGTTGGTTAAGCGTCTGCCTTTGGTTCAGGTCATGATCCCAGAGACCTGGGAACAAGCCCCAGGACAGGCTCCCTGTTCAGCAGGGAGTCTGCTTCTTCCCCTCCTGCCTCTGTCCCCCCCACCTCGACTCATACTCTTGCTCGCACACGCTCTCAAATAAAATCTTTAAAAAAAAAAAGAAGCCTGAAAGACTCCACCAAAAAACTACTAAAACTGATAAAAGAATTCAGTAAAGTCACAGAATACAAAATGAACATACAGAAATCTGTTGCATTTTTATACGCTAATAATGTAGCAGAAACAAATTAAGAAAACAATCCCACTTACAATTGCACCAAAAATAATAAAATGCTTAAGAATAAACTTAACCAGGAAGCTGGGCAAGATGGCAGAGGAGTAGGAGACCTGGATTTCGTCTAGTCCCAGGAATTCAGCTGGATAGGGATCAAACCATTCTGAACACCTAAGAACTCAACAGGAGATCAAAGAAGAGAGTAGCAACAACTCTCTGAACAGAGAAGCGACCACTTACTGGAAGGTAGGACGTGCGGAGAAGTGAATCCGAGGTGATATTCGGGAGGATAGATGGTGGGGGAGCGGGACTCCGACCACCTCTTCTGGTAAGTGATGGAGCAGCGGAGCACAAAACTGGAACTTTTAGAAGTCTGCTCCGCTGAGGGACGTCGCTCCAGTGGCTAAATGGGGGGTGGAACCCTCGCGAGACAGTGTGGTCTCAGGACCCCCAGTGTCACAGAAAGACCAGGGTGCCTGAGTGCGGCAGAGCTCCCAGGTATCAGAGCGGGGAAGCCAGCTGCAGAGACAGAGCCAAGACTCGGGCTCTCAGCTCGGGGTTGCCATAAGCCGTGATATGTGGCACAGTTGGGCCACTGCTCTTCCAGCAGGGACCCAACAAGCGGCAGATCCAGGGAGACTCCCCTTCCTCCCCTGGTAGGAGCGGCGCAGGAGCGCGCTGCAGGGATCTGCTAGAAACACTTGGGTCACAGGCCAGGTGAGCACGGAGTGCGGCCGGGGACCGGAGAGACTGGAGTGATTGACTGCTTTTCTCTGGGGGCTCATGAGAAGTGGGGCCCCGAGTTCTCGGCTCCTCCGGGGAGGAGACTGGGAAGCCGCCATTTTCACTCTTGTCCTCCAAAGCTGTACAGAAAGCTTGCAGGGAACAAAAGCTCCGGAGAGCAAACCCGAGCAGATTACCTAGCCGGGACCTGGAAAGGGCGGGGCAATTCCGCCTCCGGCAAAGACATTTAGGAACCACGGCAACAGGCCCCTCCCCCAGAAGATCAGCACGAACAGCCAGCCAAGACCAAGTTATGGATCAATGAGAACCGCTCAACTCCAGAGCTAGGGGAATACTGCACATAAAATCCATGGCATTTTTACCACGATTCTTTAGTCTTTCAAAGTCATCTTTTTTTTAACTTTTTTTTTTTTAATTTTCTTTTTCCCCTTTTCAACCAACAACCTATCAATATTTTTTTTAAAAAAACATTTTTATTTTTCATTTTTAGAATCATACTGTATCCCTTCATATTAGTTACCCTTATTTTTGGCACATATATATAAGTTGTTCTCTCTTTAAAATTTTGAGATAGTTTCTTCTAACAGATCAAAATATACTCTAAATCTCTACTGTATGGCTTCGTTCTAGTCTCCTGCCTGATCACATTTTCTCCTTTTTTTAATCCTATTTTTTTTCAAACAACTTCTATCTTATCAATTCCTTTTATAAAATTTTTTATAATTTTCATCTTTACAATCATATTACATCCCTTCATCGTATTAACCCTTATTTTTGTACATATAGAAGTTTCTCTTTCTTTAAAATTTTGGGAGGCCCTTTCTTCTAACAGACCAAAATACACCCAAAATACAGTGTGTGGCACTGATCTATGCACCAGCCTGATCATATTTGATCATATTGTTTTTTTTGTTTTGTTCTGTTTTTGTTTGATCTTTTCTTTTTCTTTTTTCTTTCTGTCCCTTTCTTTTCCTCTGGTTTAAGGTCTTTTCTGATTTGTTTAGAATATATTTTCTGGGGACGTTGTTAACCTATTACCATTTTGTTCTTTCATTCATCTTTTCTCCTCTGGACAAAATGACAAATGGAAAAAAATCACCTCAACAAAAAGAACAAGGGGCAGTACCAACTGCCAGGGACCTACTCAATACAGACATTAGTACGGTATCGGAATTAGAGTTAAGAATGATGATTTTAAAGATACTAGCTGGGATTGAAAAAAGCATGGAAGTTACTAGAGAAACCCTTTCTGGAGAAATAAAAGAACTAAAATCTAACCAAGTCGAAATCAAAAAGGCTATTAATGAGGTGCAATAAAAAATGGGGGCACTAACTGCTAGGATAAATGAGGCAGAAGAGAGAATCAGCGATATAGAAGACAAAATGATGGAAAATAAAGAAGCTGAGAAAAAGAGAGATAAACAACTACTGGATCACGAGGGCAGAATTCGAGAGAAAAGTGATACCATAAGACAAAACAACATTAGAATAATTGGGATCCCAGAAGAAGAAGAAAGAGAGAGGGGCAGAAGGTATATTGGAGCAAATAATAGCAGAGCACTTCCCTAATGTGGGGAAGGAAACAGGCATCAAAATCCGGGAGGCACAGAGAACCCCTCTCAAAATCAATAAAAATAGGTCAACACCCCAACATCTAATAGTAAAACTTACGAGTCTCAGAGACAAAGAGAAAATCCTGAAAGGAGCTCGGGAGAAGAGATATGTAACCAACAATGGTAGAAACATTAGATTGGCAATAGACCTATCCACAGAGACCTGGCATACCAGAAAGGACTGGCATGACATATTTAGACCACTAAATGAGAAAAACATGCAGCCAAGAATACTATATCCAGCTAGGCTATCATTGAAAATAGAAGGAGAGATAAAAGGCTTCCAGGAAAAACAAAAACTAAAGGAATTTGCAAACACGAAACCAGCCCTACAAGAAATATTGAAAGGGGTCCTCTAAACAAAGAGAGAATCTAAAAGCAACATAGACCAGAAAGGTACACAGACAATACAGAGTAACAGTCACCTTACAGGCAATACAATGGCACTAAATTCATATCTTTCAATAGTTACCCTGAATGTAAAAGGGCTAAATGCCCCAATCAAAAGACACAGGCTATCAGATTGGATTAAAAAACAAGACCCATCGATAGACACCCCCAGATTGAAAGTGAGGGGGTGGAAAACCATTTACCATGCTAATGGACACCAAAAGAAAGCTGGGGTGGCAATCCTTATATCAGACAAATTAGATTTTAAACCAAAGACTGTAATAAGAGATGAGGAAGGACACTATATCCTGCTTAAAGAATCTATCCAACAAGAAGATCTAACAGTTGTAAATATCTATGCCCGTAATATGGGAGCAGCCAATTATATAAGCCAATTAATAACAAAAGCAAAGAAACACATTGACAACAATACAATAACAGTGGGGGACTTTAACACCCCCTCACTGAAATGGACAGATCATTTAAGCAAAAGATCAACAACGAAATAAAGACTTTAAATGACACACTGGACCAAATGGACTTCACAGATACATTCAGAATATTCCATCCCAAAGCAACAGAATACACATTCTTCTCTAGGGCCCATGGAACATTCTCCAGAATAGATCACATCCTAGGTCACAAATCAGGTCTCAACTGGTACCAAAAGATTGGGATCATACCCTGCATATTTTCAGACCACAATGCTTTGAAACTACAACTCAATCACAAAATGAAAGTTGGAAAGAACTTAAATACATGGAGGCTAAAGAGCATCCTACTAAAGAATGAATGGGTCAACCAGGAAATTAAAGAAGAATTAAAAAAATTCATGGAAACCAATAAAAACAAAAACACAACTGTTCAAAATCTTTGGGATACAGCAAAGGCAGTCCTAAGAGGAAAGTATACAGCAATACAAGCCTTTCTCAAGAAACAAGAAAGGTCTCAAATACACAACCTAACCCTACACCTAAAGAAGCTGGAGAAAGAACAGCAAATAAAGCCTAAACCCAGCAGGAGAAGAAAAATAATAAAGATAAGAGCAGAAATCTATGAAATAGAAACCAAAAGAACAGTAGAACAGATCAACGAAACTAGGAGCTGGTTCTTCGAAAGAATTAACAAGATTGATTACCCCCTGGCCAGACTTTATCAAAAAGAAAGAGAAATGACCCAAATCAACAAAATCATGAATGAAAGAGAGATCACAACCAACACCAAAGAAATACAATTATAAGAACATATTATGAGCAACTATATGCCAGCAAATTAGATAATCCGGAAGAAATGGATGCATTCCTAGAGATGTATCAACTACTAAAAGTGAACCAGGAAGAAATAGAAAACCTGGACAGACCTATAACCACTGAGGAAATTGAAGCAGTCATCAAAAATCTCCCAACAAAAAGCCCAGGGCCAGATGGCTTCCCAGGGGAATTCTACAAAACATTTAAAGAAGAATTAATACCTATTCTTCTGAAACTGTTCCAAAAAATAGAAATGGAAGGAAAACTTCCAAACTCGTTTTATAAGGCCACCATTACCTTGATCCCCAAACCAAAGACACCATCTAAAAAGGAGAATTACAGACCAATATCCTTGATGAACATGGATGCAAAATTTCTCACCAAAATACTAGCCAACAGGATCCAACAGTACATTAAAAAGGATTATTCACCACAACCAAGTGGGATTTATCCCTGGGCTGCAAGGTTGGTTCAACATCTGCAAATCAATCAACATGATACAATACATTAATAAAAAGAAAGAACAAGAATCATATGATCCTCTCAATAGATGCAGAAAAAGCATCTGACAAAGTACAGCATCCTTTCTTGATCAAAATTCTTCAGAGTATAGGGATAGAGGATCCATACCTCAATGTCATAAAAGCCATCTATGAAAAACCCACAGCGAGTATCATTCTCAATGGGGAAAAACTGAGAGCTGTCCCCCCCAAAGTCAGGAATGCGGCCGGTATGTCCACTATCACCACTGCTATTCAACATAGTATTAGAAGTCCTAGCCACAGCAATCAGACAACAAAAAGAAATCAAAGGCATCCATATCAGCAAAGAAGTCAAACTTTCACTCTTTGCAGATATGATACTTTATGTGGAAAACCCAAAAAGCTCCACCCCAAAACTGCTAGAACTCATACAGGAATTCGGTAAAGTGGCAGGATATAAAATCAATGCACAGAAATCAGTGGCATTCCTATACACCAACAAGACAGAAGAGAGACAAATCAAGGAGTCGATCCCATTTACAATTGCACCCAAAACCATAAGATACCTAGGAAAAAATCTAACCAAAGAGGCAAAGGATCTGTACTCAGAAAACTATAAAATACTCATGAAAGAAATTGAGGAAGACACAAACAAATGGAAAAACATTCCAAGCTCATGGACTGGAAGAACAAATATTGTTAAAATGTCTATGCTACCTAGAGCAATCTACACATTCAATGCAATCCCCATCAAAATACCATCAACGTTTTCAAAGAAATGGAATAATCCTAAAATTCAAATGGAACCAGAAAAGACCTCGAATAGCCAGAGGAATGTTGAAAAAGAAAAGCAAAGCTGGCGGCATCACAATTCCGGACTTCAAGCTCTACTGCAAAGCTGTCATCATCAAGACAGTATGATACTGGCACAAAAACAGATACATACCTCAATGGAACAGAATAGAGAACCCAGAAATGGTCCCTCAACTCTAAGGTCAACTAATCTTTGACAAAGCAGGAAGGAATGTCCAATGGAAAAAAAACAGTCTCTTCAACAAATGTTGGGAAAATTGGACAGCCACATGCAGAAGAATGAAACTGGACCATTTCCTTATACCACACACAAAAATAGACTCCAAATGGTTGAAAGACCTAAACGTGAGACAGGAGTCCATCAAAATCCTAAAGGAGAACACAGGCAGCAACCTCTTCGACCTCAGCCGCAGCAACTTCTTCCTAGAAACATCGCCAAAGGCAAGGGAAGCAAGGGCAAAAATGAACTATTGGGACTTCATCAAGATAAAAAGCTTTTGCACAGCAAAAGAAACAGTCCACAAAACCAAAAGACAACCGACAGAATGAGAGAAGATATTTGCAAATGACGTATCAGATAAAGAGCTAGTCTCCAAAATCTATAAAGAACTTCTTAAACTTAACACCCAAAGAACAAATGATCCAACCAAGAAATGGGCAGAAGACATTTTTCCAAAGAAGACATCCAAATGGCCAACAGACACATGAAAAAATGCTCAACATCGCTTGTCATCAGGGAAATCCAAATCAAAACCTCACTGAGATATCACCTCACACCAGTCAGAATGGCTAAAATTAACAAGTCAGGAAACGACAGATGTTGGCGGCGATGCGGAGAAAGGGGAACCTTGCTCCACTGTTGGTGGGAATGCACGCTGGTGCAGCCACTCTGGAAAACAGTATGGAGATTCCTCAAAAAGTTGAAAATAGAGCTACCGTATGATTCAGCAATTGCACTACTGGGTATTTACCCCAAAGATACAAATGTAGGGATCCGAAGGGGTACATGCACCCCGATGTTTATAGCAGCAATGTCCACAGTAGAAAACTGTGGAAAGAGCCAAGATGTCCATCGACAGATGAATGGATAAAGAAGATGTGGTGCGTATATATATATATATACACACACACACACACACACACACAAACGTGTAAGTGTGTACACACACACACACACACACACACAGGAATATTATGCAGCCATGAAAAGAAATGAGATCTTGCCATTTGCAACGATGTGGATGGAACTAGAGGGTGTTATGCTGAGCGAAATAAGTCAATCAGAGAAAGACATGTATCATATGACCTCACTGATATGAGGAATTCTTAATCTCAGGAAACAAACTGAGGGTTGCTGGAGTGGGGGTGGGTGGGAGGGATGGGGTGGCTGGATGATAGACACTGGGGAGGGTATGTGCTATGGTGAGCGCTGTGAATTGTGCAAGACTGTTGAATCACAGATCTGTACCTCTGAATTAATACAACATATGTTAAAAAAAAAAAAAAAAGAAGAAGAAGATAGCAGGAGGGGAAGAATGAAGGGGAGGAAATCGGAGGGGGAGACAAACCATGAGAGACGATGGACTCTGAAAAAGAAACTGAGGGTTCTAGAGGGGAGGGCGGTGGGGGGATGGGTTAGCCTGGTGATGGGTATTAAAGAGGGCACGTTCGGCATGGAGCACTGGGTGTTATACGTAAACAATGAATCATGGAACACTACATCAAAAACCAATGATGTAATGTATGGTGATTAACAACAATAAAAAAATTAAAATAAACTTAACCAAGGAGGTGAAATGCTTGTACTCTTTAGACTATAAAACACTAATGAAAAACTGAAGACAGGGCGCCTGGGTGGCACAGTTGGTTAAGCATCCTAGTCTTGGTTTTGGTTCAGGTTGTGATGTCTGGATCATGAGATCGAGCCCTGCATTGGACTCCACACTCAGCACAGTCTGCTTAAGTTTCTCTCCCCCTCTCCTTCTCGCCCCCACTGTGTCTCTCTAAAATTTTAAAGAAACTGAAGACAACGCAAATAAATGGAAAGACAGTCCAAGCTCATGAATTGGAAGAACCAATATTATTCTCCAAAGCAATCTATAAACTTAATGCAATCCCAATCAAAATCCCAACAATTTTTCACAGAACTAGGACAAATAATCCTAAAATTTCTAAGGAGGCATAAAAGACCCTGAATAGCCAAAACAATCCTGAAGAACAACAAAACTGCAAGTATCACAATCCCAGATTTCAAGTTATACTACAAAGTTATAATAAAAACAGTATGGTAGTGCCACAAAAATAGACAAATTAAGATCAATGGAACATAACAGCCCATGAAACAAACCCACGATTATATGCTCAATTAATCCTCAACAAAGGAGGCAAGACTATCCAATGGGAAAAAGACAGTCTCTTCTACAAATGGTGTTGGGAAAACTGGACAACTACATGTGAAAACAAGGAAACTGGACCACTTTCTTACCATATACAAAAATAAACTCAAAATGGATTGAAGACCTAAATGTGAGACTTGAAACCATAAAAATCCTAGAAGAAAGCAAAGGCAGTCATTTCTCTGGCATCAACTCTAGCAACATTTTTCTAGATATGTCTCCAGAGGGAAGTGAAACAAAAGCAAAATAAACTACTAGGACTAAATCAAAATCAAAAGCTTCTGCATAGCAAAGGAAACAATTGCCAAAAGTAAAAGACGACCTAACGAATGGGAGAAGGTATTTGCAAATGACATATCTGATAAAGAATTCATATCCAAAATATATAAAGAACTTATGTAAGTCAACACCAAAAAAACCCCCAAATAATCCAATTAAAAAGTGGGGGGAAAAGCATGAACACTTTTCCAAAGAAGACATACCGATGGCCAATATACACATGAAAAAATGCTCATCATCACTCATCATCAAACTGCAAATCAAAACCAAAATGGAGTATTCACCTCATACCTGTCACAATGGTCAAAATCAAAAATACGAGAAACAAGTGTTGGCAAACGTGGAGAAAAAGGAACCCTTGTGCACTTTTGTTGGAAATCAAACAGGTGCAGCCACTGTGAAAACCAGTATGGAGGGTTCCCCCAAGAATTAAAAATAGAATTACCATATGATGTAGTAATTCCACTATCAGGTGTTTATCCAAAGAATATAACAACACTAATTCAAAAAGATATATGCATCCTTTGTTTATTACAGCATTATTTACAATAGCCAAATTATGCAAGTAGCCTGAGTGTTCATCAACAGATAAACTGATAAAGAAGCGATGTCTATATATAATGGTATATTACTCAGCCATAAAAAAAGAATGAAATCTTGCTATTTGCAACAACATGGAGAGATGGAGAGGGTATAATGCTAAGTGAAAAGAGTCACTCAGAAAAGGACAAATACCACATGATTTTAGTCAGATGTGGAATTTAGGAAACAACACAAATGAACAAAGAAAAAAGAGACAAGCCAAGAAACAGACTCTTAACGAAAGTGAACAAACTGATGGTTACCAGAGGGGAGGTGGGTGAGGGGATGGGTGACATAGATGAAGGGGATTAAGAGTGCACTTACCATCATGAGCACTAAGGTATAGAATTGTCAAATCATTATATTGTACACCTGAAACTAATACTGCTTACTACTTAGTTTTCATGAGAAAGTAGAGTCTAAGCATTAAGAATTCTAACAAATGTCAGGCACCTGGGTGGCTCAGGGGGTTAAGTGTCTGCCATTGGTTAAATATCTGCCTTCAGCTCAAGTCATGATCCCAGGGTCCTGGGATCGAGTCCTGCATCAGGCTCCTTGTTTAGCAGGGAGCCTGCTTCTCCCTCTGCCTGTGCCGCTCCCCCCTGCCTGTGCTCTCTATCAAATAAGTAAATAAAATTTTTAAAAACAAATAAAAAGAATTCTAACAAATGTCATTAAGACTACTGGAGGGGCACCTGGGTGGCTCAGTCAGTTAAGCGTCCAGCTCTTGGTTTCAGCTCAGGTCACGATCTCAGGGTCATGGGATCAAGCCCCACATTGGGCTCTGCACTCAGCATGGAGTCAGCTTGGGCTTATCTCTTTCCCTCTCCCTCTCTTCCCGCACGCACCTGCTATCTCTTAAAATAAAATAAATAAATTCTTTAAGAAGACTACTGAAAAAAAAAAAACTACTGGAAATAATGAGGGAATCAACTGTGCATGTAAGGAAAATAAGATATGTGTTTTTGGTAAGAAAGTATGAGGAATGGGAATACATTTTTGTTGAGAGGGAAAAAAGTAATGTCCTAAAATGAGACTCATTTAAAGAGGGAAAACAGGAGAAAATCTTAATGTAAAAAATAAAAATTTTTAAAAAATTGTAAGAAGTCTGTTAAAAAGAAATATTTGCAAAAGAATGTGTCGTTAGGATGAAGATTGGAATTAATAGTTTTAAAAGTACACTGGTTTAAGACTGGAGTTTGGTCTTTCACTCTGTTGAAATGACAGGGTTTCCCTAGAATATTGGTCTACTCTTGATAGAAAAACGTAAAAGGTTTTTCCTTTATCTATCCAGAAAAAACAAAGTTTGCTATCAGGTCTTTACTTAATAAATCTAAATCTTCTCAATATTAAAAAAGATAAGTTTTGCTAACAACTGTGTAACCTTCTGTATTTGCCTTTAGAATCTCTTATTGCCATCTACGTTAGGTTTTAAATTTTGTAATTATCTGTGGCCCTTTTTAGGCGTGTGTTTTTTTTCAGATATTACTTATTTATTTGAGAGAGAGTGCACGCAGGAGAGCACAAGCAGGAAGAGGAGCAGAGGGAGAGAGGGAGAAACAGACTCCCCACTGAGCAGGGAGCCTGAAGTGGGGCTTGATCCCAGCACCCTAGGATCATAACCTGCACTGAAGGCAGACGCTTAACTGAGCCACGCAGGCGCCCCTAAGCATGTGCTTTAAAACCTTCTGATATTTTTAACAAATTTCCCAAAATTCAAATTCTAAAAGAAGTCCTTTTAACTAATAAGGCTTATTTATTTGGTATGTAAATTACATGGGAAGCATTGTCGGATAAGTGATGATTAATCTTTTTAGGTTATATTGCATGGGTGAATGCTATGAAATTCCTAAAGTTTTAATATATCCTGGTATAACATCATTACTTGTAATTCTGATTACTGAAGTACTGTCTATCACAGAAATATTTCCTTGTCAACTACACTATAATGAAATTTATAAGATCTTTAACCAAGGCCATTTTGAGTCTTTTGTTATTTGCAGTTACTATTCTGATGCTCTTACAAATGTGTTTCATCTTCAAGGAGAACCACAAAGACAACTTTGACAAACACAGGTTTCTGATACCCTAAAGATCATAAAACTAAGCCAACTAAGATTTACTGGGAATAATGGGAAAACTGTATTCAAACTGAAAAAAAATTAGTAACATGAGACTGAATGAATCGAGGAAGATGATTATAGTTTTTATGACCCTTGTTTGAAACATCACTGGTTCTCTAATGTTTGCTCTTCAGGATTTAAGGAAATATTTATCTTTTTCTCCCTACCTGATTTCTCCAGAATTCAGAAACTCTGTGAGTATTCTTACCTTCATGGAAATTATAGTTATTTGCATAAGTTCACTAAGAATCCTTAAGAATTATAGTTATTTGCATAAGTTCACTAAGAATAAGTTCACTAAATAGTTATTTGCATAAGTTCACTAAGAATCCTTTAGAAAAATTGATTCTATTACCAAGGCTTTGACTGGAATGTCCTATTTGAGAAAGACATGCATAGACTCAGATGACCACACAGTTTTAAGGAACTAAGGTTGATTTTATGAAGCCAATGAAGCCCCCTGGAATAACTGGCATAGTTGGTACTTTGCTTACAGAGTTCCCAGGAGCCTTACCAGGTAAACAAGGAAGGTCACCTACTGACAGGCTCAGGAACATCAGGATATTTGGGGGACCCCAAGAAATGAGGAAATAATCAGATCCTTAAAGGTACTGAAAAGTGAGTCTGTTGGCAAGTACTTGGCTTGCCTCTTAGCCTTGAATGGCTAATTCCTTATGAAAAGTTCCAGCAAAGCAGATCTGAAAGAACATATGCAGCCAGTCACTATTCTTATACTTACGTAAATATTTAGGCCAAATTTGTTAAAAATGGACTTGTTTTACAAACAAATTAGTCTTAATTTGGCTACTGCTGATGGAAATGAGGGTGATTTTTGGAGAGAAAAAATTAGGTTTCAATAATGTATCTTTATGGGGGTTAGATTCTACTTCTGATTAATTGTCCTCAAATGTTTATTGATTACCTTTAACATTGGGCTGGATCCTGAATTATTCTGGTTTCCTCGAATATCTGGATCTCCACCTACTTACACACTTACATGCCTGACTTTGAAAGCTCACCTGCAGGACCACCTCCTAAAATGAGACAACTGTTCAACTGAACTGACCTGATCTACCTCGTTATGAAATGTGGAATAAGATGCTAAGACTATACATTAGAGTTCCAAAAAAATGCCTCTATGAAGGATGGGGGCTCAACTTAATATTAAGGGTTATCTGCAATTGGACAGAAGGGAATTTCATTCCTCAAAATCCTCATCAATCCCACCTTTTCAGCAGGAAGTAGCTGGAGTCATTCCTGTCACTCAAGAATGAAGAATGATGAAAAGCCACGGTGGTATGGGGACCAAACCACTATTGTTTTGTTGCCAAATGAATATCTGCCATGTCTATTGACTCTCAAACATTTGTCTTATTGCCCCAGCCTCACACTGCTGCTGTCTCTCCTTCTTGCCTCAGGAAGCGTCTCCCTGTTGGTGGCCACCACTTATGCTGAAATTCACAATTGCTTTGATGTACATGCCCTACACACTGAACGGGCCATAAAGATGTTGGGGGTAAAGTGCATGAATGCTGACAATACCAACCCCATGTTTGGCCCTCCATCTTGTTCATGTCCAAGTGATGACCTCCCTCAGGGCTACAGGTTCCAGGTCCCCTGGAGGTTAATGTGTCCTGACCAGAATATGGGAAGGCTCATTCTGATCTTCCCTGAAGTTTAGATAACTAGTAGGGGTAACATACTTTCCTCCCCCCTCTTCCTGAGCACATGTGGCGCCACCAAGTCTGTTAAGTGTTAGACCTCTGACCTCACCACAATGCCCTCTGCACATCCCTTCACTCTCTATAAATGTGAACCAAGGTCCAGACACTGTGGAGAATAGCTGTGAGGCTGCCTGGATCATCACCTGCCCAATCCCCTGTCAGTAAATTACCCAGAATAAAACTCTGTGTGAACTGTATGGAGTCACCTGCTTCATTTTCCAATCTCAAAGTGCCTTCTCAGTTTGGGGGATACTTTATTGTCCCTCTTCCACCTCCCAACACTCCCTTTTTCTCATTTCCTAAAGTGAAGCAAGTCCTCCTGATTGTACAGGATGGCCCCAAAGTCTGTAAACCTACCTATACATGATAAATGGTTGAATGACACTACAAATCTTGATATGCTCAATGAGTGGTCCCTAATTAGAAATGCATAGTTCGATGTGTGCTGCTTTATTTGCACTGAATAAGTCAGAGTCTTTACCACACTGGGGTATTGGGGTGCTCCAGTGTGGTAATGGGGGTAGGAGGACGGGAGGGTGTAGAGTGGGCAATCCTCATCTGTTCATAGTGCAACCTGCTCCACATGGACACACTGTCCCACTCAGTTACAGAAATTATCATTCAGTCAGTTCCTTCTATCTCTGGTGTAATGGTCTGACTGGAGAGGCTCCCCCTACCCTGTCAAGTGGAGGCACTGATTGGCTCCAGAAAGTGGTAAAATACATCACACACTACCTCTTCCCAGACTTTATGACCATTTTTATATCCTTAAATCTCTCAAATCCATACTCTCTATTTTCTCTTGCACAATTGTAACAATCCCTTAATTGGTCTCCATGTCTCCAGTCTCACTCTCCTTAAGCCACCAGCTAATGCTACCAAGCGTGGCTTCTTAAACTGTATATCCGACTGTCCCAGAGATCTGATATGTACTACTCTCTCCAGAGCGCACCGAATTTCAGAGTTGGAGGGCACCGAGAGGATGAAGTGCTTAGCCTGCTTAAGCAAACAGAAAAAGGAAAACAAAAACAAACCTAGCAGACAGGAAGGAAAGAGAAAAATGTCCATCCTGAGTTGTCCCCCGCCCACCCCCCCGGCTGTCTTTGCCCTCCTCTCCAACTGCAGGCAATGTCTTTCCCCTAACATGAACCTTACTCCAGTTACATAGTACTTACAATTCTCTGACCAAAGCAGTCTATTTTATATATGCTATTTGTGTATGCCACTTTTTTGCCTTGAATACGACCATCTCAAAGAACCCTTTTCCTATTAAGTTGTTCTCAAAGGTCCTAATAACACATTCACTACTCTTCCTCTTAAGGATTTAGATTTAGATTTCTGTCAAATTTTAACACTTCACTGGATTTATCTGGCTTACATTTCTATCTTTATTAGAGCTTACAGGTTCCTGGAACAGGGATCTTGTTTTTTCTTTGTTGTTGTTTTTTTAATCCGAAGTCCCTAGTTACAGAATGAATAGGCACACAAGTGTGCTGGCGCTCGGAATAAGCTGTACATTCTAGACTTGCTTGATTCTTAACCTGTTCAGGATCCCTTGAGTAAGTGAACATTTTGGATAGTTTGCCCAAGAAAACGGACTGCAAATTTCCCAGAGGGGAGGGGAGGTCATGAAATTCCTGAAGAGCAATAAGGAATCCCTAAGGATTCCACTCATCCTAGTTTTAGCACCCTTGCTTTTGAGGCAAAGTAGTCTACTGCAGTATTAAAGTACACATGCTCCCTCCCTCTGACCCTCCACTTTTGTAATTCCAAGCTTTTTCTGAATATATTAATTTAAATGGACCACAAAGTTTTTCACCCTCAAACCCGACAACCGGCCAGTTAGACTAATTAAACTGTTCTTAAAAACAAAACAAAATTGTATTTTCCTCATCTATGATCAGGTCCAAGACAAAAGAACCCAGCGAAAGTACCAGAGCCAAAATAAACAACAGAAACTGTCTTTCATGGTTTACAAATAAACGACTGTACTAATGCTTTATGTGCAATTTTCTATAGAATGACAGAGAATCTACTTAAGTACTGCATTCGAAACTTCCAATGTTCACACACAGGACTGGGCCTACCGGGTCTCTAGACCCCTTCTTACCCCTACACGCCAGTTCTAGAACAAGCTTCTTCACCCGCTCCACCGACACAATTCACATCACCTTTACGTTTCCTTTCTTGCCTATAAAATGCACCTGTACAGTTCCCGAATAGGGAGATACGGGCCTCTGGGGCCGGACGAAGAGTCCAGAACGCCTCGAGCCTAAGCTCCAGGTGGCCGGCGCGTTCTTTCCCATTCACCCCTTTTCTGTTACGCCATCAGCACGTTCTCCCGCCGCCCTCTCCTGTGCCTAAAAGAAGGCAGGCTACGTTATGGCGTTGTCCGCTCGGCGGGGGAAAAGACTAAGAGACTGGTACCTCTCGGAATAGCGTAGGAGCTCCGCATCTAGCTGTTCCCGGATACCGGTGCGTTTCCGGTTAAGGTAGCGCGGCGACAGGGCGATGTGTCTTCGGTGCGGACCTGCCACCAGGCAAGAGTAGCTGCTATTCACCAGCGCACAAGCGGCAGCGTAAGTCGGCAGCTCTAGGCAAGGCAAGACGCCGGCCTGCCCCACCACCGGGCCCTCAGAGGCCGCCTTCGGCGGCGGAGCCTCTGAACAACCCGCAGCCATGCGGCTTGTCAGGTTTCCCGCGGCGCGCACAGCTGACGCAGGCATAACCGGCTATCTCAGGACGCCTGGTTTCTACGTCATCCACCAGCTGGCACGCCCCTAGGAAATTTCTCTCCTTGAGTTGCATTACGCACTTCTGACCAGCAGAGGGCAGCAACTTCTTCGCACTTGGGACGACTGGAGGAGCGAGGAGCCTGTGCTTACGTATTGAGCATGCCCGAAGGAGGACCGGCCACCACTTCCTCTCTCCTGAGCGGGCAACTTTGATAATTTCCAGTAGTAAAGGTGGCCTGGTAAATTTTACAAGTGTGGAAAATACAATAACAGACTTTAAGATTTTAGGGAATATATTTTCTGCAGGGAATCCAATCCTAAAAAGCAGCCCAGATGCCTTAAATGCAACACATCGTAAAATAAACCCATCATCTCTGCCGTCTGGATTCTCTGCTCATTCTGTAACAACCCATTCAGGAAATCTTACCACCACTTTCCAAATGGCTCAGTTCAGCTGTTATCCTTGGAGCCTCTCTTGTATCCTCAAATATCAAATCAGCCCCAAGGCTTGCGGGGTCCAAAGCGGAAATACCAGTCTATTCAGGTACTTTTGTCTTCGCTTCCAAAAGTACAGAAGTGCCTGTGGAAGCTTAACCCTATGGTCAAGAGGACACTCGGGAGCATCTTCTACGAAACACAAATATAACCATGACTTGTCCACATAGGAACCCCCAGTTTTCTCAGAGTGGCACAGACTCCTTAATATGGATCTTAAGTTACTCACAAGACCGTATTAAGGTCTGCTGCCAGCCCAGCAGTTTCATTTATCTCCCTCCCCACTTTACATTATGTTAGCCACCCGTGCTCACTGATTCACTTCGACCTTGCTCCCTCTCTTTTTCATCAGTCCCTGCTACCTGGCAATATAGTAACTTCTCTCAAATGGGAAAACTGTACTCCTGTGTCAAATTTTAGCTTAGATTTTTGCACTCTTCCTCTGCAGTTTACTACCACCCTATCCCTCTTCCCCGCCCCCATCTAACTCTAGATGGGGGATTAGTTTCCCCACCTTTGTAAATTACCCCCATCAAGCTCTTGTTTTTATGTTAATTTTATGTCAGTTGCCTATTGGTCGGCCTGTTCATAGACTCCAAGCTCGCTGAGGCAGAAATCATGATAACTGTTTTTTTCACCACTGCAACTCTCAATGACTCAAAACAAAGAAAGCAAAACAGCCAATGCATAGGAAATGAGTGAATGAATGAAGGAATTAACAGGCGATAAAGAGCTCAGAGTCTAATGAGGAGATAGGATCTAAACATAAATATACAACAGGACTGCACTGTGTAAGTGCCAAGAGAAATGCATAGCAGTTAGTGTTGTGACTTCTAACACCTCTCCACCAGGTATTGCACTAGGTATTGCAAAAAGGCTGTAAACCTCTCTCAATTCGTTTTTCTGCCTGTAAATAGGGATAATAATAATGTACCTACCCTGCTCACTATAGAAATGGTAGGAAGTTCAAATAAGATAAGTGAAAAACACTTTCTCTAGTATTCTTTGATTTCAAAGTCAGCATGAGATGTTAATGGGATAAAACTGTTCCCAAAACCCAGTGATAAATATAAGCCCATGAATAGGAAATGTAATAGCCTTTACCTGGATTTGATTGGAAAGTTCTGCAAGAGCCCTATGCAGGACCCCTTTGTTTAGTGTTTTCAGCTTTGGCTACACATAAAAATCACCTGAGGAACTTTAAAATCTGACGCCTTACCTGTGGTGATGAACACTGGGTGCTATACACAACTAATGGATCGTTGAACATTATATCAAAAACTTATGATGTACTATATGCTAGCTAATTGAACATAATAACAAAAAATAAACAAACAACCAAAAAATAAAATAAAATAAAATAATAAAATAAAATCTGATGCCTTAACAGCATCCCCAGACCAGTTAAATCAAAACTTTTCCCCGCAGTCAAGATGCGTGTAGATTCTCTGCAGGTGAATTGAATGAAAACAATTTGTCCAAAGCAATTAGTGAAAACAAGAAACTGGACATCAGGACAGTTGAGTCAAAACAAAACTTACCTAAAATCAACTACCCCAGAAATGATTTCTCACAAATTTTAAATATGGGGTAGTTTTATAACCCTTTGTGTGCTCATAAGAGATTTGCTTGTTTGGTTTTGAAATTGTTTTTTACTTTTTAGTTTTTTAAAGTTCTGGCTTGATTGTTAGCTGCTATCCACAATCTGCATGGTTTGGAAGAGAGAAAAGGTGATTTAGCCTATGTGTAAATGTTCACCATTATGGAGTTACTTTACCAAATTAACCTGTTTCACCTATTACCCAGAGAAGAAGACAAGTACAATGAGATTCCTCCCACCTACCTTCCACCCCACACAAATTCACAAAGTTTATTTGATCAAGGACTCATAGTTGGACTGTACTATTTTCTTTTTGTATAAAATTTGATCAAAGTGGCACAGGAAGTCAGGCATTGCTGGTCTCTGTCTCATGAAAAGCCCTGTCAAGTCAAAGTCAAGCATGTGCTAAGAAAACCCCTTTTCTATAAGAAGAGACAAGCCTGGACGTGACTTAGTCTCCATGTCCACTCACACCCCCACCCCCAAAAGAAACAAAATTGTCCCTGCAACTCTCTGGATTTTTTTTTTTTTAACCCTCCACCCCCCCCCCCACACGCACACATACGCATTATGTTAGTGTGTTTCTATTCCTTGCAATCAGTGAATCCCTGGAACAATATAAGTGTGCAATAATTGGTAGTTTGCTGAAATAAGTTACAAAGTAACTTGTGCCACATGCTCTGATTTTTATGGAAAACATGAACATTTATATGATTAGAAGAGAATCTGGATGTATAAATACTATGTGTTAATATCAGTTATCTCTTGAGGGTGAGTTAATGGCTTTTTAAAATTGTGTGAATTTTCATATGTTATTGTAATGAGTGTGCATTGTTTTATATTTTTAGAAAGTAGAAACTTAATGAGGGAAAGGATTCTTATTGTTGATGATTTGGGTCATTACAAGATATCCTCATTTCTTAGACAGTTTAATATAGCACAAGGTGAGGAGCCTGGGTGCTAAAGTTACATTGTGTGAGTCTGAATCCTGGCTCTGCCACTTACTAGGTGTGTAGCATTATTAGGCAAGTTCTTTTCTTTTATTTTTTTTTAAGATTTCATTTATTTATCTGACAGAGACACAGCGAAAGAGGGAACACAAGCAGGGGGAGTGGGAGAGGGAGAAGCAGGCTTCCTGCGGAGCAGGGAGCCCAGTGCGGGGCTCGATCCCAGGACCCTGGGATCATGACCTGAGTCGAAGGCAGACGCTTAACGACTGAGCCACTCGGGCGTCCAAGTTCTTCCTTCTTAAAGAAAAAAAATCTGAAATTATTAGAATAGACTTACTGAAAAAAATGGAATTCGAAAGTTTGATGTATAAAGGTTTACCCAAAATCGTTTTATATAAAGGGCAGTACTGCAGGTAAAAATGCCATTGTATCAGTCGGCTTTTGCTGCATAACAAACCATCCTCAAATCTGGTGGCTTACATAGCAATCACTAATTCAGTCTGTAATTCTGCGAGTATGAATTTGGCCTGGGCTCAGCTGGACTTGCTCAAGCATCTGTAGTCAGGTGTGGGCGGCTTCATGGGTCTCACCCTCCAGCAGGCTACAGTAGGTTTGCTTTCCTGGCAGCTGTGCATGTTTCTGAGTGAGAGACTGTGTGAGAGAAACCCTCTTGCCTAGACTCTGGAACATAGATAGTACAGTCCAAGGCATGAAATGCTTATGATCTCAAGTACTTTGTCCTTTGCCTAAGATAGGATCAGGGTCTACTCCTATACCAGATGTGCACTGGAAGTCCCTAAAAGTGCCAGCCCCCAACAGTAGAGTAATAACAGTGCCAACAAGAAGAGTTCCATCACCCTTCGGCATTGATTTTATCAAACTGATAGAATGAGTGATGTCATCAGTATCACAACCACCACCATGATCATCATCATCACAGCTAAACTTTACAACAAACCTGCCCGTCGCTGTGGTAAGTGCTTTCTACAAATCACCAACACAGAATCTTTACACACTTACTACAATTATTAAATATTTTTACGGATGAGGAAACTATAATCTAGGGAAGATTTTAAAATATTGGCCCCGTGAAGGTAGCAATCCTATCTGTATTGTAAAAAGCTTCAAGCCTAGTGCCTAGCACATATTTCCTGAGTGAGCAAATGAATGAGTTTTCCAAGGATACACAGCTGCTAATCAAGGAATTTAACCCAGTCATGATTCATTCCAGAGCTCATGCTCTGACTCACTAAAAATCCTCACTTTTCCTATGCATGTGGCCAAAAATTATAAAGGAAGAAATTTTAAGAGTTAAGAAAACGGGTGCTTATTTTAATTAGACTTTGCCTAAAAAACCAACTGGTAAAGTGGGAATCAGATCAAACTGGTAAGTGCTACCTTTTTAACAGGCTTGGAAAGATGTCAAAGCAGTACCAGCTTGGGCTAAAGTGGCAGGGCTGGGAGCCTTGCAGAAAGCAATTCACAATATGGCATGGCTGGTAGGAGCCAGGTGCTGGAGTCTGGTAATCTGAGTGTCAGTCTTGGCTCTGTAACCCTGCAGAACTTGCCTAGTCTTTTTAAACCTCAACTTCCTAATCTGTAGTGTAGAAGTATAATGATATGGAGAATCTGTGTGGAGTAAATGAGATAATGGCAGTGTCACACTAAGGCACCAATGGCACTGTCGTAGTGACTGGCCTATAGTAAGTGCTCAACAGTATATCCTTTTTGGAGACCATGATCAACACATCAGTTATAATATGCCTGGTTTAGGCTGATGAGGGCTGTAAAGCTGCACTTGGAAGCAAGAACTTATAACTTCCTTGAATGAAGGGCAAACAGAGTCCTGGACCTAAGAGGACTATTCATATAAGAGTATGAATAAAAACTGGAGAATAACTTGGCCCCATCTCTGGGAATGAAGTTTTTGTTTTGTTTTGGGGTTATTAACATGATTCATTTCAGCTCCTCTTCAATGTACTACCCTTACAAGCAATTCATATACATAAACATTTGATTCAGCTTAAAACAAAGATTTCAATATAGTATCCTCTTAAAATATTCTAATGATAAAATTCACTCTAGATATGAATTGTTTACTGAGATGCAAATTTGCTTCTCTTTAAGATTTATTTATTTATTTTAGAGAGAGAGAACAGGCCATTAGGGGGAGGGGTAGAGGGAGAGAGACAGAATCTCAAGCAGACTCCCAGTGAGTGCAGAGCCCTATGCAGGGCTTGATGTCACGACCCTGAGATCATGACCTGAACCAAAATCAAGAATCTGATACTTGGCCCTGAGATCATGACCTGAGCCAGAATCAAGAGTCTGATGCTTAACCAACTGAGCCACCCACACATCCCTGTAATTTCTTTTGTCAGTAGGAATAATTAAAATATCTTCAGTACAAACTAATTATTTGAAATAAATATGTTTAGTTTATGAATAGTTTTTTGGAGGGGGCAGGAAATGCATGTTTAAAGTTTGCCTGATGAGTTTGGGAAATGAAACAAAAAATCCTGAGCAGAATACTAATGTATCAACCTGCTATTGGTTGATGCCGACTACATGTAATTCACAAATATGTCAACAGATGGCAACTGTGAGCTTTAAATTTCTCAAGTTTTGCTTTAGCCCAAAATACTGCAGGAATGGCAAGAATAAAAGCACCTGTTTATTGATGGTTAGTTTTTAACCTACAATCCTTCAAAAAAGTACCTGGCATCAATTTTTAACTCTGAAAGTTCTTCCTACTTGCGCATTAGTTTGCTGAACTAACGGATGTGCACCATGCTTACACTGAGGAAAAACAATAATAGAGTACAATATATTTTATTGAATATACTAGATGTTACATTTTGCAAACTACAGCTGTTCCTAAAAATCCATAGAAATGAAGTCATTCAGATGTATCTGTCTGTAAGTTAAAACCCAGCTGCTTTAATAAGGTTATGTTTTATTGGTAGTGAAACTCTGCCCCGTAGGATTAATGAGGTTGAAACTAGCAGTTGAAAGCTTGTTTTTCAGAGAGCTGTTTCCCTCTAATAAGCTAATGTGTCTTTTCAGACCCCACTAACAAACTCGTTAAGTATCCCTGCAGAAGCCTGGACTCCAGGTCAACTGATACGGCTCTAGCCTATGAACAAGCAAGACCCTGTATTCCTTACCTGAGATAAGGAGCCCAAGACCCCATCCATTTTATACTGGCTCTCAGAGCATGCCCACAGTCCCTTCTCCTTGTCCTAAGATAACTTTCTGATATCAGGGGCTAAATTTTGCCTTGCTGGTGTAAAGTCTCCACCCCAAAGTGAAAGTGGGATGTTTGTTATGTATACTTTTGCTCAATGCACATGCTCCATCTTTCTTCATGAATGGTCATCAGTTTTCCTGCCCTTTTCATCAATATGTATGTAATCTCAACCCCCATGATTATGAAAAACTTGTTCTCTCCCCCTTCAGGGAAGTGGATTTGAGACTTGTCCTTCGGTCTCCTGGTTTGGCTGCCTCTTAAGCAGACCCTTTCCTTGCTACATACCTGATGTCTCAGTGACTGGCTTTACTGGGCGTCCATCAGGAAGACAGATTTGGGTTTGGTTACAGTAGTCCTTAAAGTCAGGTCCCTGGATATCATCAGCATCACCTGAAATGTGGTTAGAAATGCAAATTCTCAGGCCCCAATCCTAGGCTAACTGAATCTGAACTCTGGAGATGGAGCTCAGCAATCTGTTTCCCAAACCTTCCAGGTGATTGTAAACCTGCGAAATTGGAGAACCAGTGCCTTTAAAGAAACTTGAAATACAGGAGAGACCTTCTGAACTGGTCACTTTTATTCAGGTATAACTGACATAAATGCAGTAATAATTAACAATGTAGTTGATTATTTCTTTCATGTGACTTAGTGTTCACACAGTAAAGTTTGCAAAATAAGGAACGTAAAATAGTACACAATTTACATAGACTCAGAGAGGAGGAATGCCAGTGCTTAATTTCCACACATTGGTTCAACTGAATGAAAAATTTCAGTTTATGTACCCTTCTGGATGGTACTGAAAGGGATGACATTATGGTAAATTGTACACAGGAACTTAACTAAACTAACAAAATTAAGTCGAAATATGATTATTTCGAAGGAGTATCAAACAATCTTCAGGAAGGAAGGAAAGCAATTCCCTATAAAATGGATATTATTCTTATTTGTATTAACACGTGAACATATTCTATTCTCTCTCAGGCATCGTTAAACCCTCCTGCAATTCTGTTGCTGAAATAAGAGGCACAACAATTTAAATTAACAACACATAACACCCAGGCCACATTATCATTTGTAAATAAGAGAAGGTAGGGGCACCTGGGTGGCTCAGTTGGTTGAGCGACTGCCTTCGGCTCAGGTCATGATCCCGGAGTCCCGGGATCGAGTCCCACATCGGGCTCCCTGCTGAGCGGGGAGTCTGCTTCTCCCTCTGACCCTACCCCTCTTCGGCTCTCTCTCTCTCTCTCTCTCACTGTCTCTCTCAAATAAATAAATAAAATCTTAAAAAAAAAATAAGAGAAGGTATGCAAAAATTGTTTATCACTGTGATCATTTTATCTTAAACACTACTTTGCCTCAATTACCTTCCTACCTGAAAATTTTTTTATTAATTTTTGTATTAGTTCAGAATTTCTCAAAGAACATATAAACTACGGGTTCCCACGAAGAGGCAGTGTTCATTCAACTTCTTCAGTCTAGAGGCATCCTTTCTTCTTGTTCGTAATGTATAAAGGGTTTTTACAGTGCTAATAAATGGATTATTTGTAAATCACATTAGGTACTTATGAGGGAAATAACAAGAGCAAAAACACATAAACAATCATTATATTCTCACTCTCTAACACTGGAATTGTTTGTATCTTTTTCACTTTTGTGGTAACCAGATACAATAATAGTTCAAACACCTTAATCTTTATGCTTTATACATATATACATACATACACACACACCACATCTTCTTTATTCATCTATTGATGGACAGTTGGGTTACTTCCACAATTTGGCTATTGTAAATAATACTGCTATAAACATAGGAGTGCATGTATCTCTTTGAATGAGTGTTTTTGTATTTTGGGAGTAAACATCCAGTAGCACAATTAGTGAAATAGGTCAGTCAGAGAAAGACATATGATTTCACTCATACGTGGAATTTAAGAAACAAAACAAATGAGCAAGGGAGAAAAAGAGAGAGAGGGTAAGAGAGAGAGAAAAAACAAGAAACAGACTCTTAACTATAGAGAACAAACTGATAGTTACCAGATGGGAGGTGGTGGGGGGGGATGGGGAAATAGGTGATGGGGGTTAAGGAGTGCGCTTGTGATGCTGAGCACTGGGTGATGTCTGTGGCGTGTGGAATTGCTGAATCACTATGTTGTATACCTGGAAATAATATAACACTGAATGTTAACTGTACTGGAATTAAATTTTTTTTAAAAAAGAAAGAAAAAATAGTAAAATAGTGTGTATATGTGTGTACGTGTGTAGTCTTGAGAACTACTGTTGTTGGGAAGGAGTAAAGGAGGTATAAGATGGGGGTAGGGCTACTTTCTGAAGCTATGATATCATCTTTATAGAATTTACTGTCCTGAAAACTAGGGTTCGTATTTCTTCTAAGGCCCTACTTCCTTCCCCATTAGACTCTCTCTCTCTTTTTTTTTTTAAGATTTTATTTATTTGGCACATAGAGAGAGAGAGATAGTGAGAGAGAGAGCACAAGCAGGGGGAGCTGCAGGCAGAGGGAGAGGGAGAAGCAGGCTCTCTGCTGAGCAAGGAGCCCTAAGTGGGGCTCAATCCCAGGACCCTGGGATCATGACTTGAGCTGAAGGCAGACCCTTAACCGACTCAGCCACCCAGGCGCCCCCCCAACTAGACTTTACTGCAGCAAAGTTTCAACATCTTTTGAAAGGTTTTCAAATCCAAGGAATCTAGCCAGGAAAATTAACCATGGTGTTTGCAAGAATACCTATGGACATTCTCATTTACTTCCATCTGCCTTTAGCTCACTGCAGAACAAAAATAGAAAACCATTTCTTTTTTTTTTTCTTTGACTATTACCTTAAAGCTGTAATTTAATAAACCACCTGCTAGCTGCAGAGTTTGTGTGGGTGTGAATTCACAGATCCTTGACACTAAATACATTCCAAAGAATGTGGTATGGAAAGTTTGAGGGTGGAAATTAGATAAAAACGAAATTTAGACGTGGTACATTTTGATACACAATTTACTCTCAAGTCATTAAACAAAAATGCATATTAATGGATCATATCCTAGATTCCCTCTCATGGCCACAGGAGGCTTTTAATACTCCTATGCTTTGGAAATTATTACAATAATGAATTCATCCTTATCCAGTGGCAAAGGGGACTTTCCCAGTTGTGAAAGAACGTAACAGCGAGCAGAACTGTGTAAGAGAAGATACTACATAAAAGACACAATTTCTCAATAAAATAAAAATCCAGACCTCCAAGAGTCACACTGAAAGGAGCATTCCTCGTTGAGAAGGACCAACGCCTAATGAAATCTTCCCTTGACGTCTCTTGTGATTCCTGCTGTCATGCACATATCAGCTTTAGAGTGACACAGACAGTGTCAGCTCCCTTGAATAAAACCTCTTCCTCCAATGTTCTTGGCACAGATGAGTAGGCTAAGCTAGAGATTGAAAAGAAGAAAAAGACAGATACTACAAGAAATGAACTTATCTGATAAATAAAGGCAAAATTTTGTTCATGACAAAATTAGTTTTCTCTACAACTTACTGATCCAATCCCCCCGAATGAAACCCAGGGAAAAAAATAATCTTGCCTCAGTTTCTCGCTTACAGCTCCCTGACTGTCTCCAGTGACCTCATAGATTTTCCAACCTCTTTACATTCAAGGTATGGAGAGCTCCTGTTTTCTCTTTAGTTGTCTGGGATCCTTCTTTTGCATTCCCGTTTCCAGCTGGAGCACATGCCTGTTTGCTGGTGACTAACATTTTTGTTGAAGCTGCTTTTGTCACTAGCTGCTGCCCGCTTGGTGACCAAGGCTGGATTTCACCAGCTGATTCAGGGGTAAGGAGCCCTGTTAAACAAATCCTAGTGCCTAGTGCGAGGTGAGTGGCTGTAGCGATCAAAACTTGACAACTGCAGAGGTAAAGTCTCAGGTTCAAATGCAGGAACCAGAAACTGAAATCAAAGCACTGCCACAGAACCAGAAATTTGGATCTGAAATCAGAAGAAGCAGAACAAATAAAGGACAGCGGTTCCTTTAGGATGGAGTTGTGGTTTTATGGACTTGAGGATATATAAGTTGCATGATTTGATTGAATGGCTCTAAGATTCATGGGTACAGCAAGGAATGACCTTACCTTTCAGGTGAAATATTAACAATGTCTTACCACATTATTCACATTCATATTAAATAAATGATATTAATATGATAGAGGAATATTCACATTTATAGATGATGCACATTATAATAACACTTGATAAATGGTTTTCACCTGCTGCACTGCCATCCTTTTGGCTGACAGGTAGCAATAGGCTAATATAACCACTACTTACTCTATCATGACTTGGAAACAAATTTCTTCCCAGCAATTTGTTTTATTTTAGAAGACCTAGATCCTTTTAAAATTAAACTTAATGTTTTTTTCTCAGAGATCGATGTAAAAATGTTGATATAATAAGAAGATAGAAAAGACACAGAAGTCCAGATCTCAAAAGATATTTTAGGCATTAATGAGGGGAGTGCACATCTAGACAGCATAGGGCCCTTAGAGTACATTTGTATGAATAAGACTGATTGTTACCTCTTTCCTTGGCTGATTGGCAATGAGGGACAGAGTGGGGGATGGTAGAGACCCCACAAAGGAACCTGTAGCTTTTCTTTCCTGAGCAATGATCTTGGAGAGCCCCAGGAATATCTTCCAGTCCTCCATCTGGATTGTGAAATGACATTAGAGGACCTCTGTCTTAGTGAGTAGGTGAGGACAAATATCCTCACTGATAAATAACAAGGAGCAGTCATGAGTCCTGATTCCTTGAGGTTAGTCAAACACTTGATGCAAATTTGACAAGATTTTAGGACTTTCTGTGAAGCTTCAGCCAAATTCTAGAGTCTCTCTGGCAATTTTCAGTAACACAATACATTTTGGCTTTTGAGGTAGGGCTTGCAATAATTTATTATGTGGCTAAGAGATTAGAGCCTCTGGGTGTTAATGAAGAGAAAAAAAAACTTCAAAAATCAATAGTCCCTAGTCTATGTGAAGGAAAGTTTAAAGATGGAACCTAGTTCTTCAGGATTTATGGTTAAATGAAGGCTATGTGCCTATAAATAGTTAATGTAGACACTATCGAACTATTAAAATATTGAAATCCATTTGTTTAGATCTAGAATTTAACTTTTTACAATATATTTCTTGGGAAATACATTCCTAGTAAAAGACTCTTGTATTCAGTAAATATTTTTCCTGGCGAAAAGAATAATAAAAAACCAAACTTTTGTATAATTTTACTAGGCATCCACATATCAAGCAATTCCTGAATCAGTTTCCTCTGTTCTGAGTAACTCACAACCTGTGATTTATGGTTTTGGAATAATTGAATTTCTTGGCTGTCACATACTTTGAGTAAGAAATATTACATATGTTTCCAGAAAAATGATTTAAGGAAGACAAGAATGAAGTGATGCCAAGTTCTGAAACTTTATTTGGGAAACTGTGTTCTAACCAAATGGTACTTAAGATGCTCTATCTTAATTTCTGGAACGTGTTTGCTAAATAATCTTTGAAAATGTAGCCTTGGACATACGGTTTCTAAACATGCCACTTTTGAGCTTAAGTCAGTGAAAAAAGTGGAGGGCAGCTGACTGTTGTTCCCACCTTCCCAAGCATAAGAAATGCAGAATTTTTCACTGATGCATGGTAATAGGGTGAGTAAATTTCTTCAAAAATAGAAGTTACACAACATCTCATTTTACCTGTCAAACATAAAATATTTAGTTATTTAGTAGAATATTTCCATGAACAGAATTTTTTTAAAACATGAAAACTCTAACACCTTTCAACTTCACTATGGATTTGGCCTACATTGCATTTTTGCTAGTTTTTCTTTGTCCATGGATTTAACTGTTTCATCAGCTTCAAATTCCATGGAGAGTTTACTGATTTTTTTCACATTTTATTATAATGATACTTGGTTGACTGAGGGTTAAGGATAGTTGCCCTCTCTGTGGTTTTGACTAGCATTGACCCATAACACTTTCTGAGGTGCTGTTGTCCCTATTTGGCTATTCAACACTTGGAATGTGGCTAGCTCAGTTCAACTGCGAAACTGCGTATTTAATTTTGTTTTGATTAATTTATATATACATTTAATCACACGTGGTTAGGTTAGTGGCTACTGTATCAGATAATATAGGCAGACCCTAGAATAGTGAGTTTATGATTCTGAGCAATTCAAGTCTACATTTGTAAGTAGCATTAACATTGGCCGCTCCGGATTGTGTTCACGGGTTTTCCTCAGTGGTTCTCAATTAGGAGGCAATATTTACCTGCCAAAGAGATAGGTGAAAATTTGTTAGGACATTTTTGTTTGTAACACCCGGGGAATCTTCCTGACATTCAGTAGAGGGGGTACTAGAGATGCTTAATGGCCTAAAACGCATAGGGCAGTCTGCACAATGAATTACCATCCACCCCAAAAGCCAGTAGCAATAATTTGACAAGCACAAGGTTAGCAGAGTTCTCTGAATATTGTGGTTTCATCTCTGAGATCCCCTGCAACTTCAGTCCTATCTATAGCTAAATCTGTCTCCTACAACGTGCATCTTATTAACTCCCGCCTCCGCGGGACCTCCCTTTCTCATGTTCCTTTTGTCCTGCATCTTCACCCACTCCCTCTCTACATATGAACACACTTTCATCCTTCCTGTCTCGGAAAATACCCTGTATGAATTCCACATCCACTAGCTGGGACTCTCTCTGCCTTTTCATTCACAGTATCCTGTCCCCTGCCAATCTCAGAACCTAGCGGGGGAAACTATTTTTTCTATCACAATGAAAAGAGAGTTCACACCATATGCAGTTTCAAAGCACACCATTTTATTACATAGACATATCAATAGAGTCATCATACCACGTTCCACTTCTAAACAATTGTATATGTGTGTGTGTTTAAACACACACGTTTAAAAATTTCCAAGCAGAGCCCACTTTTATTCTTCTATGCTTATAATAACTTCACCTTTTGTAGCACACCATCACACTAGTGTCACATATTTTTTTCCTAATTTACTTTCCCCCAAGGGTAGGCTCATACCAAAACTATAATGTGGTCACTTAAAGTATTCTAGTTCATAGTTCAATTTACCGCGAAAATTAAATTTTCAGGTACTTGAACAATGTCTTCCTAACATCCCCTACTTATCTCAGAAAGAATCATTCTACATCCCAAATAAATCCCTCTAAACAACTGAGCCCTGAAAATATTGGGTTAAGAGAACTACATTTAAAGACATATCTATATCTGGTTATATACACAGTAGACTATTTGGATAATTGTCATGATTGCATCTCTTCTTAACTCTATATCGAAGCAGTGATATGCCCACTTTTGTCCTTTGATGGGTGATTTCATAAATTATTTCAAAAGGCATTAAAACATCTTACTGATGTATTAGAACTCTGTATTATACAAACATGTCTACAAAGAAATGCCACCTAAAATTAGTCAGTGGTTATTCCTTCAGTACAAAACTACACCCTTGTGTAAATTCAGTAGAGCCACATATATATATATATATATATATATATATATATATATATACACAAAATATCTGCATCATATAGTTTAGATTTTCAGTGATAAAGCTTATGCCTGTTTGTGGCATCAAAAGAATAGTGATAATGTTGATTCACTATTTGAGGTTGCATTTATGGGCAACTTCTGTAATCTACTGGATAATGAAGTTATTCATATGAGTTAGGAGACTTCAAACACTACACCAAACAACCATAGCCCAGCTATTTCTTTTGACTGTCTACAGCCAGAATTTTTTTATGAGTCGACTTAAATAGGGTAAGCGATGATCACGATGCTCTAAAACGAGAAGACCTTCAGATTTCCATTGAGTGGAGTTATTATTTTGTTATCATAATTAAAAGCCATATTTTGTTTCTAAATGATAACATGTTCTCATCCTGAATATTCAAGGTTGAATTTACCTGTGGTTCAATAAGTAACTCATAAAAATGAGCTGAAAATTGATTAGCTTTGGGGAAAAATAAAAGTATACAATACAGTGAGAACCACATATTTTAAAATAGTAGATTTTTTTATCTGTTACCAGAGGTTGTATTGTCATAAATATTTTCAAAGACCATGCTATTTTCTTGCCTATTCATATTGTCATAGATGGCTATTTTAACATTTCATTATGGAAGAGAAGGATTGAATCTAACTGTATAAATGTAAGCCTATCTTTTTATTTCCTTCTACAAAGAACTCTTCCAGGTTCTTTGGATATATGTATTCTTAAAAATGGTCTGTCTGTATTATTTCACATAAATTTTAAAATTTTAAAAAGATCTAAATTAAATTCTAGCAAAGTGAATTATAACTTTACCTTTTGGGTATACATCATCTGTCCTTTTATATAATTTAATTGGGCTGCAAAGTATTTGAAATGTAATTATCATGAAAATCACAAGTCATTATGTCTGTATTTATAAATGTGGAAGTATGTGATTTTAAAGTTGTTATGTTTATAAATCAGTATTAATCATTGTTATTACATAAATACCATAGTAGTAAAATAGCCAGATAAGTAATCTATCTTTATACTACACTATTCAGATCACTCAACTCCATAAAGATCAGTCACAATGATATTTACACACAGCAGACATAATAAAAAGAATAAAAATGAACAATTTTAGTAGAAATCAAACGTGTGATTTTGTGGACATATAAAAGCCTTGAAAAATTGCTTTCCCATCTCTTTGGGAATAGAATCTTGATAATACCCCAAGAGCATTACAATTTCTTTTTGATTACCTATTTACATTCATGAATGCTATAAATATATGCTGTATATATTTTTATATTTACAGTATATATACACACACATACACACATACTATATTTTATTCTTAGGCTTATTCATGAACATGCAGATCAATCTGCACGGTATAATCAAAACATATTTATTTTCTTTGAGGATACTCATTTATAACTTTTCACCCTGTGCAAAAATGCAAAAATATCATACAGATTAGTATGGTCTCTCTCTAAAAAAAAATTTCTTTTTTATGCTTTAGGGTTTTTTGTCATTTACAAATAAATTATGAAATATAATTCATTCACAAATTGGAAATAATTATAATGTTTTTACAACAAGGCATTACCGAGGTTTTGAATTGTGGTATTCTTGAAGTCATTGTCTTTCAAAACAAAGACATCAATAAATTACTGTTATTTCTTGATATTTGCACTTTTGATTACTTATAAGAAATATGTCATTACAAACCTAATACTCATGCTAGTCAAATAGTGTTTTTGTAGAATATTAATCTTTCTGTTTATTCCTTTTTTTTTTTTTCCTGAAAAGTCTTTAGAACAATCTCGAAAGTCTGTTCAAATTCCTGCACCAGAACATTTCTGGAAGGTTCTCACCTCCCCCCACCCCAAAAAAAAGCTGAAGAAATAACTGAGGCAAAACTGAGGGAGAATGATTATACTGGGTGCTCACAATAGATAAAAACAAATGCAAGAACTGTTTTAATTTTATCCCCTACTCCTTTGGTATTTCCTGTCCTCATGAAAATCCTAAAAAATGTTCAGTTCTTTAAAACATTGATTATACTCTTCCATTAAATATCAGTTGTGGTCCTCCATTGCTCATGTTGTCTGTCATTTCCTGTTAGGAAAATAAGATGAATTAGTTAAAATTTACTTCCAGAGTAAGATACTGATTTGGTTAATGGGTTTGCAAAACAAATTTCAAGCCACTGAAAAACTTGCTGAGTTTTGGGGAAGGACAAGGATTGATATTGTTGTTGCATTTGAGAAAATGAAATTTCATGGCCAAAGTCTTCTACACACAGAAACACTTCAATCTGTCCCCAGTCCCTTGAGTCTCTCCTTTTGTTTCTCAACTTTATTTTGGAAAGACCTCACCTAGAAAGAAGAAGATGGTTAAATGCATACTTTTTTCCCCCTTGCATTGGCCTCTCTGCTGAGCATGTCAACAAAGTGCCAACCTAGTCTAGGGGTTACCTCATTCTATAGAAAAATGTGTGGCCTTTTTGCGAAGAAATGAAATAGGCCCACAATGGGATCATTGCTTATATGTAATGGTGGGTCACAAATAAATCACAGTGGGGAAGAATGGTTTTCATGACACTATCACACATATAGTAAAAAAAAAAAAAAAAAAAAAAAGCCCAACCAAACAAATAGTAAAACCTCTTAATATGTTTCTTAAGGGATCAATTTCAAGGATGGTAATAAGAAAAACTACATGGAAGGCAAATGAAAATTTAGATAGAAAGGATGAACTCACATAAGTTCCATTTGTAATTTGAGAAAATGTTAGTTTAAGAAAAATTAAGATGTTTTGAATTCATACATTTTATTGAACATTAAACTCCTCCCTAAATATTAAAATGTAATGAGATGTGAAGCCCATTCACATTTATCATGGTTAGTGTGCCTTATTATAAATAATATTTAGGCAAAACTATCTAAAAATCTTTTCACACTTGAACAAGCCTATTAGCAAAAGTGTAGTAAAGAAAATTCAAATCCAAATTATTGCTCATTTATCTCAAGCCTATCAGTTTATATTTGATTTCTGCTCAGGAGAATTAGAACTGTTTGCTTTTAACTTTAGAAATTCTTCCCAAATATTTATTTGAAAAACGAAAAGGTATCCATGCCCTATTTTGAATCTCTTTTCTTAGAAAATTCAATATAGGAGATGAAATAGAATAAAGATACTTGCTTCTTGTTTTGGCTGGTTTGGCAATTTGCTTAGGAGGATCTGTGAGGGACTGGAAGGTAGAAATTGGCCTGGTTTTTGAACTTTGCTTTTGAAAATGTTGTTGTCTTTTGAAAGATGTGGTAGAATTTCTTCCAAGAAAATTTGGAGAAAGGAGACAATAGGCACTGGGGCCGTGTCCCATTCTCACATCAAGATCTGTCTTCCCATGGGGCACCTGGGGGGCTCAGTCGTTAAGTGTCTGCCTTTGGCTCAGGTCATGATCCCAGGGTCCTGGGCTCCCTGCTCGTCGGGAAGCCCTGCTTCTCCCGCTCCCACTCCCCCTGCTTGTGTTCCTGCTCTTGCTGTGTCTCTCTCTGTCAAATAAGTAAATAAAATCTTTAAAATAAAAAAAAGATCTGTCTTTCCAGGCAAAGTGCCTGGCCCCTTCCAGGTCCTAAGGAGTTATCTCATTCCTGGGTACCCATTACATCTCCCAAGTAAGGTGCCGAGGAAAGCCTAGAAACTCACACTCCTTTAGGGTAAAGACTGACAGAACGTGAAGAAGGTCCTTTGGAGCCAGCAGCCTGCTTCTATGGCCTGGTGATGGTTCAGTGACTGGCTCACTAGGCGTGCGCACAGTAAAAGTAGGTGTGGAGACACAGTGGGGTTGTCGGGCTGAGGTTAATTTCATAGGCAGGAAACCTGATTTGAGGCTTCATTCACGAACTCACTATGGGTGGCAAGTTAAATAGAAACGATTCTTCAAAAATGATCTTTAACAAAATTTACTCATACAGCTTTTTCTATTCCTCACAATAGTATAAAAATAATTTCCTAATGAACTGACAGAAGTAAGATTCTTAGGTGCTTGTACTTCTAAAATGAATTTGCATTCAAAAAGTAGCTTAAAAACCATAAAAATTAATCTAATGTAGGATATTTTATTGCAGGATTAAGAAAAAAATCTAGGGGCGCCTGGGTGGCTCAGTCGTTAGGTGTCTGCCTTCGGCTCAGGTCATGATCCCAGGGTCCCTGGATCGAGCCCCACATCGGTCAGTCTCCCTGCTCCGCAGGAAGCCTGCTTCTCCCTCTCCCACTCCCCCTGCTTGTGTTCCCTCTCTCGCGGTCTCTCTTTCTCTCTGTCAAATAAATAAATAAAATCTTTAAAAAATAAATCTAGTTTTTAAAAAGCTTACAGAAGAAAAGCATTTTCCTAACTAAATTCACACTATTATGGACACAGGAAAATCAAGGGTAGGAGAAAAGAGCAAAATCAGGTTTTAAATGCATTAGCATTTTTAGTTTATTTGCAAATAGGCATGTCCAATTTGGCAAGAAGAATATACTCTAAATTTGGGCAGGACCAAATGTGACTATTTGCAAGTGGATATACTTTCTGCCATTGGGCCATAGTATCAATGTGACTTTCTGCATTTCCAATTATATTGTTTAACCAAAGCGAGAATGGCGACTATTTATTTTTAGCAGCCCAAAGTATAGGAAATAAATGTGAAATGTATCACATCAGATAATCTTGTAAAAAGACAACTCTCATACAGCATTTTTACTGCATTAGTGTCAAATTTATGTTATCTGCTCATGCAGTTTTGGCGCGAGGGAGATACAGTTTGTCTTCATCAGACACACCTATTAAAAACAAAACTCTGGTCTGTGAATGATGTTATTGAGTCAGAATCATGATGTAGCAGAAAATAAGGGAGTCATGAATCATCCAAACAGAAATGTGTTTGGATGCTTATAGGAGGCTGAATATTTTAAATACTCAACCACATTTTAAGCTGCAAGACTCTGCCATGTAGGTTTATGTTGGGTCCTCAAAGTAGTTCTCATGAAAGAGATACTTTGAGGAGAAACAGACATCACAGCATCAGTCCAGACTGATCTGCTGACATCATGCCTTCCTAGGAAGAGGCATTGCTTCCCGAGGTGACATTACAACATGGTAACTCCCTAGAAATCAGCGTACCTTGTAGGTAACTCTGGTGTCGGGGGCACCACCGGGCAGCTGGGCAAGTCGGTTATTTCAATAGCCCTCAATCTCTAATATAAATATAACAATCATATAATAAATATTGCACAAACATACACACAAAAAAACGAAATCACAGTAGTATAAAAATAGAGCACAAATGAGCCACTATCCAAATACATAATGGTAATCTCTCTTTAACAACCCATTTCTTTAAATTATCAGGCCTGCTAACAGTACTATAATTTTTTTTTTAAGAACGTGTATATCTGTTTCAAATTGCCTTTTTCATGGAGCAGTTTAAGGATATCTACTCTCTTTATTTGAATGTATTGATTGCGTACAAAATGGAAAAAAACTATGGAATAAATAGTTTTTCTTCCAAATAACATGCTGAAGAAAAATGCAGTAGTAACTCTTTTGCTACTCTCTCTTCTATTCTGTGGTTGAGCAGTTTTATTTCCATGATGTCAAGTGAAATATGATGTGGCCCTTATCTTAACCAGGTTAGTTTACGGATGTTTTATCTTTTCCTTCATAGATCCAGTAACAGGAGCTGAATTAAGAAATATGTGCAAAATGCAATAGAAACACAGACCGCTCACTCTATCGTTTGTCCTTCAAGCAATAGATGTTACTTCCTGTTTGAATGAGTGTCATGAAACAATTATGCAAGAATATTATTTAAAATATAGGCAAAGCTACCAAAATATGCATGAAGTTTAGATGAGAATTTAATGAAGCTTTATGTGGACTGTAATATCTGCCCCGGTAGGCAAGGCTTTTTGTTGCCTTATTAAAAGGTCCCTTTATGCTTCAAAATCTAATTTACATAATCAAATGCATCTGCTTACAAGCACAGGAGGTGAGCTAGAAAGGGGAATTCATCAGATTTCTACAACTGGCACTATTGAGTTGAGAGGGTATTTAGTTCGTGTTTTTCCTCAGTACAACACATAAAAATCCATATTTATAAGGCATTCAATATTTTATGGAATGCTATTTTAGGAACTGGGTTTTGGTATAGATAGAGAGCTCTGAAATTATTGAAAATAGGTGTACCCCAAATAGCAGAGAAAAAAAATAAAAAATTCCTATTCTTAGCCCACTAGGGCCAAAGTTTTAGAAAATCCAATTCCTCAAATCCTCGTCTAAAGCTGCCAGATGCCTGACCAAGATTTGACTGCAGCCTTCAAGCCAAGCTAGCAGTGAACAGAAGAGCTACAAAACTCACTTTCTCAGCCATTTCATGAGAGTGGTGCAGAGAATGCTCCCTTTCAGAGAACATCCTCCTCTGTTCATAGCTGGCTAGTCGACAAGTGAGCCAGGAAGAGAGGGTGCAGCCGCCGATCCCGATGCACGCAAGGGACATGGAGGCGAGATGCAGAGGATAGAGGGAAGAGGTCTTCTTTGTCACTGCCCGAAGGAACTGAAAATTCAGGATGCCCCCAATGAGCCCACAGATGCAGCAGGCAGAGAAAAGGATCATCTGATAAGGAAAAGAAAGGGAGTGTCAAAGTCAAGGAAACAAAGCTGACCAGGACACAGTGCACTGTCCTGGCTGCACCTCAAGAATAGCTGAGCTACACTAAAGGCAAGAAACTTTGGGTGCTTCTCAGAGGACAGGAGCTAACCTTTCACCAAGTTTCTGGGCAATCGGACTCAATGGAAAGAGCGCAGACCACAGTGTTTTGGAATTAATCGCTGACTGTATGAAGGCCAGGGATACATCTTTTGAAAACGCTGAAATAAGCAAAATTTGTCTTCAAGGTAGATTCAGATTTAAATAATATTTACTTACTATCTATCATGTGCTTACTATGCTAGGAACTTGAACAGATACTATCTCAATTAACCCACCCAGCAAACCTCTGAGAGAAATCGTAATATACATTTTGGACAATGAATGGTGAGCAGGTAATATTCAAGTGTAGGGACTGAATCCAGATTTTCTGACTCTAAATCCAGTTTCACTATGTTAATCCCCCTAAAATATCTAAATATCTTCTCATTGAACTGTCATGAGTTCCACCAAACTGCAGATCTTTATACCTCTCTAGCTAAATGATCCTGGGGAATTTGGTTACTTCTCTTTTGCATTCCTAGGAGTTTTATTGTGTATCGATTTCCCCAAAGGATAGTTAAGGGACTCCCTGTGAACTGGCCCTTTATATTACAAATCTTTTGTTACTCTGTGGCACCACAGTGAAGAATACACAGTAGATATTCCAAAAATACTGTCTGGTTGTTTTGGCGAAACAAAGGATGTGGCTTTGCTTTTGATCCTATTATTGGTTTGATCCGGGTCTCTGTGAAGAGACCTTGGGGGTTTTATTCTACCTAAATATCATAAATGTAACTGAATATTCCAAAAGCTTTAATGATTTTATTTTGTATTTGCATTTTGTCTAAATTCCCCCATGGGCTTTCCTTATACTTTAGAGTGTGATACTAATTTAATTATCTACACTTATTTCCATTTTTCTCCAGAACATGGTCTCCACTACAGTCCTCTCTCTTGCCAATCCTACAACTTGTTCATTCCCACCTCAATGATATTTTCCATTTCCTGGAAATGATATTGCTTCTTTCTTGGACTCCTAGATGGAAGGCCCAAAGGCAGTCCTAACTGCTTCAGAAAGCCTTCCTGGATTTGTTGATCTCCTCCTTTGGTATAATTCCATCGGGCAAACAGCGATGTAACTTAATTTAGCATTTAATTTTACACTATCGGGAATTATTTGCTGTTGACATTTAGCTGAGTTTAGCAAGCATTTATTGAGCACCTAGCATCTGTTAGGCTTTGAGTGAGGCAGCTGTTGGCATTACAAAAGAGAATAGCTCAGAGTTACTGCCCTTGAGTACTCTACAGTCTTGTGTGAGAGAAGATTCCCACATTTCAACATGGATGGCAAATATTAAGAAAGAGGGATGAGGGGCGCCTGGGTGGTTCAGTCGTTGGGCGTCTGCCTTCAGCTCAGGTCATGATCCCAGGGTCCCGGGATCGAACCTCTCATCGGGCTCCCTGCTCCACGGGAAGCCTGCTTCTCCCTCTCCCACTCCCCCTGCTTGTGTTCCCTCTCTCGCTGTGTCTCTCTCTGTCAAATAAATAAAATCTTAAAAAAAAAAAAAAAAAAAAAAGAGGGATGAATTGGTTGCCCTTGGAATAAGGAGGAGAATGTAGCCCAGCCAGGGGTTTCAGACAGGACTTCCCTGATAACATGTCATCTAAACTAAGTGCATACAGTTTCCAGAAAAGGGTAAGGCCACAGATACCTGAAATAGCATCATGAAATAGCATGGTGGGCAGAAAGAACTACAAGTAGTTTGTTTTGTTTCTCTAACTTAATTCAGCATCTTTACTGTGTCTGTCTCACAGTATTTATCATCAAGACTGAAAATCCAATGATGGATGAATATATCTTTTTATGGTTGATTAAACATAATGCTGAATATCAATGACCAAATAACTGAATCATCCCAAGTGGGAACCTGTTGCCTCCAGTTTCACAAAGAATCAATATTCTACCTTTAAAGTATATTCAGATAGCATGCAGTTTCTTGGGAAATATTTTGGTGTTGACTCATTCTTAGAAAATATGGGAAAATGTTACATTCTAGCCTTCAAGTAATGAATACTATTTAAGAAAGTAAATGACAAATTATTTGACTATTATTAGAAAACATGTAATCTCTCCTGATATTAGTCTCATTCATTCTTGAAAGGCATGACACTTCATTAATGTGTGCAAATAGAACATTCTCACCTAGGAATTGAAATATTAAAATCTATACCCACATTTATAACCACATATGATTTTCAAATCTCACCAGACTAGAGAATTTAGACTCCAGAGATATTTGGAGTGGAGAAATTATCATGCAATTTGATTGAAGGATAGAAAATCCTTGAGAGCTAAATGTCATCTACAGGAATATCAGAGTGTAAAAGAAGTTAAAGTGAATGGTAGTTATAAAAAGTTCAGCTCTTATGATTTTTTTAAATAACTCTTAAGAGAATTAGAAAGACAGAAAAAAGACACTAGTGCCTTTTTAAAAATTCTTTCTCTTCCCTCCTCCTATGAACTGAATATTTGTGTCCCTCTAAATACAAATGTTGAAGCCTAATCCCCAATACTATAGTATTTGCAGGTGGGATCTTTGGAAGATAATTAGGTCAGGAAGGTGGAGTCCTCATAAATGAGGTCAGTGTCTTTATAAAAGAGATTCTAGAGAGTTTTCTTTCCCCTTTTGCTAAATGAGGACACAGTCAAACATTTGCAACCTGGAAGAGAACCTTATCAGAACCTAGCTACACAAAATGGGTCCCTAGTCTGGGTCCAGCCTCCAGCACAGTGAAAAATAAATTTCTGTTGTTTATAAGCCACCCAGTCTACGGTACTTTGTTATAACAGCCCAAAGAGATGAAGACATCTCCCTTCCCTTTCCTTCCCCTGTTCCCTTTCTGCTCTGCCTCTCCCTATTTTCCTCTCCCTCCCTCATTCTTTCTTTCTTTGCCCGTCTGTCTGTCCTTCCTTCCTTCCTCTCTCTCTCTTTCTTCTAAGTTCCAAGAAATTGTTATTATATAGCCATAAAGACGCCAGTAAAATAAAAGTAGAGAGAGAATGAAGGCCATGTCTGAAAAGTGATGGAAGATTCACAGATGCAAATTACAAGCCTCCCAAAATCTGTATCTAATGCTTTCCCTTTATGTAACTTTAAAAAATTCCATCTCGCATGTCTAAGGCAATGGGTGCTTCATTTTTTGGTCACAAGAGCTATCCTCACAAAAAAAGATGTGATTCAAAACAGTAGTTAAGGGCGCCTGGGTGGCTCAGTTGGTTAAGCAACTGCCTTCGGCTCAGGTCATGGTCCTGGAGTCCCGGGATCGAGTCCCACATGGGGCTCCCTGCTCGGCGGGGAGTCTGCTTCTCCCTCTGACCCTCTTCCTTCTCGTGCTCTCTATCTCTCATTCTCTCTCTCTCAAATAAATAAATAAAATCTTTAAAAAAAAAAAAACAGTAGTTAAACAAAAATAACTAATAATCCCATCCATGCCCTCCTCAGATAACTGGCTTCCCCCTGGAAAACTCTTTTTAGGATCAAAGACCACTTTCTAGGGTCCAAGTGTAGTATTAATTTTGCCAACTTATAAAGGTCTATGATCTTGGGGCGCCTGGGTGGCTCAGTCGGCTGAGCGTCTGCCTTCAGCTCAGGTCATGATCCTGGGGTCCTGGGATCCACCCCACATCGGGCTCCCTGCTTGGTGGGGAGCCTGCTTCTCCCTCTGTCTGCTGCTTCCCCTGCTTGTGCTCTCTCTCTCTGTCAAAAATACATAAAAATCTTTAAAAAAAAAAAAAAGGTCTATGAACTTTCCTATTGCACACAAAAAAATAAACAATGCTTTTCCCCTCTTTTGAACTCTCAAAAAAACATCATGGAGGGAAGTGGGGAACCCACCCTTCAGCATACAGAAGTTCTCCTCCAGCCATTATCAGAGTTAACTGGAAGTATGTTCCATACCCCGGAAACCCATGACAGTACTGAAAAACATCTGAAAACACTTATGTTTGTGTTCACAGTAATAAAATAAATTAAATAAAAAAAATCATTGGTAATTAACGGTAACTATAACAACCCAGCTGTTCTGCTGCATTGAAAAATTGACTTCACAGTCAAAGCCAGTAATTAGTAGGCCCAGTTCCACATTTAAACAGTTAAGTTTCCCATGCACTCAGGCCATGTCTTTTTTAGCTTACTGAAGGATTCATGTGAGTGTCTGGGCATCTATAAACCGGGAAAGTGGAGATTGTCAACCACAGCAGTCATTATGGGTTGCATATTCACGCATTTAAAGAGTATATCAAAGCTTTTCTTTCTTTTTCTTTTGTCATAGTCTCTAATAATCTTGATGGGTTTTTTTTTTTTTTTGAAAATGAAAAAGCTAGTATTTAATGGTCAGTCCTCTTTTCATCCTAAATGAGTAACATTCACTATGTGAAAGTTGGCTTGTCATCATTTCCATTTTCAGGTTCCTACATTTCAAATACTTCAATGCAAAATACAAACAAGGCAGAAACTTACGACAAGTCCAGATTTTTTTTTGGCGCACAGTATTCCACATATGCCACAAAGAAGAAACTGAAAGGGAAAAGAATAAAAATTATTCCATATTCAAAGATAAGAAAACTTCTATTTTTTTTTTTTTAGCTTATAGCTCACTCATGACACTTGTTCCAGGGAAGTGTGAAAATTTTACGTTCCCATCAAAAGCTGGAAAGGAAGATACCTCATTTAGAATGGTAAGAGATAAAAATGTTAACTTTAGTGAAAATGTGTTCTTTGCAAGATTGATACAGGTAACTGTGGTACTTAAACAAAACCTGAGTCAGTTTTACACCAGGCAAAATTATGAAGTAAATAAATTTAGAGTTTTGTTCTTCCTATTTTTTTTCCACTGTCTTCTTATCCCTTTCTACTTTCTTAGGGAGAAAAGTGGTGTGATACATTCATTCATAATTGATTTCCAAGCAATTCGGAATCAATGCGCTCTACTATAGGTAGTGAATCTCACACAAACAAAAAGATAAGGCATCAAAGGGAAATGTTCTTCATCAGAGACATTCTTTGTACCTCTCAAACTATGTCAGGTAAAATGGTGACCTCCTCATTCTACCAGAAATATGGTCCTTGTGGATATGTTGGAAGAACTCAAGGAGACGAAGCTATTGATGGCATGTCATTTCTTGTAAATAAGCACGTTGGTGACATAATCACTTTGCAAAGAAAAGATGCATCAAATAGTCTACCAATGACACACTATTAGATACTTTGGTTATCGGAGAATGGTAGATCATTTAACTTGGTTAGAAACATTTAGAGCTATTTGAATGTGCATTTATACATACATCTGGCTAGAAGCAAACCATATAAATAAAATAATACAGTCATTAATAAATAATAAGCCCACTAAGGGCTTTCAGACTAGCAGATAAAGCTTTGAATGCAGTTAAGTTTTTCCTTTTGACTTTCTTTTAAATTGTGCTATCTCAAGTCAGAACTAATAATATGAGTGGTTTTAAGTGAGTTTCACACATGGGTAGACTTTAAATATATACATAAAAATAATCTAAGAATTATCTGAAATAAATAAAATGCATGTGAGAAACACCAACAAAATTTGATAAAGAAATAATGAGTTAAGGAAGTTTTCCTGTGCAGGGATCTTTCCATATAAGGGAACGAAATAATTATAAAGCAGGCAATGATGTGGCCGGACAGATCAGAGAAACCAAGGATATATAACAATTTGCTTATAATATAGATGATCTTTCAAATTAATATTCAACGAAGTTAAATATTTATGTAATTTTAGAGGAGTGGGAAGGATTTACTAGACATAACAGCAAAGTCACAGACCAAAATGGAAAATACTTATAAATGTTAATACATAAAATTGTATTTTCAATAGTAAAAAATAACATACCTCTGGAAGGCAAAAAAATAAATGGAATCATATTTAGAAAGCCTATGACAGACAAGGGTTAACATATTATATAAATTGATCTAATAAAATAATTTTAATATCTTAAACCATGAGAAGATAAAAACTCAGAACTTTATAAAGCTTGAATACTCACATACTTTTCAGAAGTTTTAAAAACCTACTTCTGAGTAACCATTTGTCACGCCCATTCCCCTTTGTGTCCTGGATCCAGATGAACTTGTCCTTAAGGACTCTTCCTTACTGATCCTGTCTCATGTCTATAAGGGCTGTGTTCAAGCCATTCCAGTTTGGAACGGTTCTGTACCTCTTGGTGCTGCCAAGCTTCAGATCAAAGCCTCAGCATGCCCTCCTCCTTGCTTGCCTGACTAACCCATTACTCACCCTGAAAGTCCATTCACCCAGAACTCATTCCTGAAATAATTTGAAAGCAATGTAGTTTTGTGTTCCTTGGATCTCTTCTGAAATCTATAAACATTGCCATTATTTATTCACAGCCAAGCTTGAGCGGACCTCAGGAGTTTAAGCCGAGTTCTCCTTCCCAGCCACTTGGTTAGAACATCGAGATGGCAATAAAATTGCTTCCTTCTATGGTCCACTAAGGAAAGGAATTTCAGAGCTTGGCGTAGTGGGGGGAATCAAATGATATATTTCTACTCCCAGTCACGCCTAGAGAATAAATACTTCTGGATAGTTACTTCTGTCAGGGTATGCAAAATCCGCATTCCCTGGAGGAAACTATTAATCTGAGAAAAAATTTACCCATATAATGGGCGGTATATAAAATCACAATATTTATGAGGAGGCTGTAAGGGATGTTAGCTGAAATTTAGCCATCACAGTTTATAGAGAAGTGTAAAAGAAGCACAAAAAAGCAGTAAATGATCTTTTAATTTCATGGGCTGTCTTGTACTCCAAGTCAGAACACGGGAAGGGATTTTTTTTTTTTTAAATATTTTATTTATTTATTCAGAAGAGACAGAGAGAGACAGGCAGATGGAGAAGCAGGCTCCCCGCCGAGCAGGGAGCCCGATGCAGGACTCCATCCCAGGCCCCTGGGATCATGACCTGAACCGAAGGCAGACGCTTAACGACTGAGCCACCCAGGCACCCTGGAAGGGATCTTAAAAGATGACTTAATTCGGTCCTTGCAGTTTGCAGATGGGGAAGTACAGATCCAGACAGGCTTAGTGACTTGCTCAAGGTCACTCATCAAGGTCACAAATTACCCATGTAACCTAAGGCTCTTTAAAGTGTCTGAGTTGGTGCGCCTGGGTGGCTCAGTCAGTTAAGCATCTGCCTTTGACTCAGGTCATGATCCCAGGGTCCTGGGATTGAGTCCCGCATCGGGCTCCCTGCTCGGCGGGGAGCCAGCTTCTCCCTCTCCCTCTGCTGCTCCTCCCCCTGCTGTGCTCTCTCTCTCTCTCAAATAAATAAATAAAATCTTAAAAAAAAACTAAAAAAAATAGAGTTAATTTATTTCTAATATTGTATTGAAATGCTCTTCAAAAGGATTTTCAGTGCTAGTACAGTGCATCAGACTAGCAAATCCAACCAAAAGTGTTCAACGAACACCTGGCCATCTGTAATTGCTCTCTTTGCCCTTCCCATTATTAATTTTTGTTGTAATAAGAGTAATTATAAGATCAGGGCGTCTGGGTGGCTCAGTTGGTTAAGCGACTGCCTTCAGCTCAGGTCATGATCCTGGAGTCCCGGGATCGAGTCCCGCATCGGGCTCCCTGCTCGGCAGGGAGTCTGCTTCTCCCTCTGACCCTCCCCCCTCGCATGTGCTCTCTCTCACTCTCTCTCTCAGATAAATAAATAAAATCTTTTTAAAAAAAAGAATGATTATAAGATCAATCAATTGTATTACAGTCTACAATTAAGTGTACCTTATTATAAAGGGAATTTGTTCTATTTCAAAATACTTTTCTTTTTGCTCAATATAACTTTATCAAGGATGCAAACACTCACACTACATTATGAAACAAGTGAAAAACAAATCAGTTTAAAAAAGTAAAATTGACAGCTGGAGACATATGTATCTGAATTAGATAAACAATATTACATGAGACAATATAATTTTATTTCTGAGAAGATGGGCTATTTAAACCCAGGAGAGCTATTGGCTTTGCTTTTACTATGAAGTTATATAGATCAAGTGATCTAATGATAGGAAGTGCAACTATGTAATGAAACTAGTTAGCCCTCCAAGTGGAATTCATTTGATTCCAATTTAGATTAAATTCAGTAGATAACTAAGGTTGTGACTCATTGTAGGATGAAATGGAGCTAATATGGAACTAGCATTCTATATTTTGAGTGGATTTTCTTCATGAAAGGTCCAGGGAGCCTTCTGCTTTTTTGCTTAAGATGGAGAAAGAACAAAGATGTCATTCCCACTTAAACAATAAGATAAAGCAGAAAAACTAAGAGAGTGATAAGTTTGAGAGAGCCCCTCAGAATGCTGAAGTCCAAGGCAATGGAATAACTGCAGTTCAAAGAGGAATAAGGCCCTCAAAGGAAATTCTAGACAAACAAACTATGTATCTTTTGTTGCAGAGATAGGAGGAGGGGACGTGTGTTGTCACATAAATGGGTGTGTGGGCAGGGAGGGGACGGTGCAAAGCTCTGCTCTGTCCTTAGGCTTCCTTTCTTATGAAGCAAATGCTTTAAGCCCCTGGCAAAGGGGTAGCAAAGCTTACTGTTTCCAGGATTTATGCAAATATGGATTGCAACTCTAACTAGAGGAAATGTAGAAAAATATATCTGCACCAAAGATAATCACGATAATAGCACAATCATTTCCTCACTAGAATGACTGCCTTTTGCACGAACAGCATAAAGACTATATCAAGATAAAATACTGGCAAGATTCTGAAGATAAAGCACGTTCCAACTTTTGACATCCAGTCAAATTCTCATTCACACAAGAGATTACAGAAAAGACAGGATCATTTGGGCAAAAGCACTGTGGTGGGCTGAATTATGGCTCTCCAAAGAGCCCCAATCCCCAGAATCCACGAATGTTACCTCCTATGGCAAAAAAAAAAAAAAAGCCTTTGTAGATGTGATTAAATTAAGAATCTCAAAATGAGATTATTGTGGATTGTCCAGGTAGGCCCTAAATATAGTCACAAGAGTCCTTTAAGAGGAAGAGAAGAAGGTAAAAAGAGACAGAAGGTTCCAAGAAGACACAAGAAGACAAAAAGAGTTGTGAAGAGTCCATACTGCTGGCTGTTGAGGGGGAGGAGAGTCCCGAGGCCCAGGATGTAGGCAGCCTCTGTGAGCTGGAAATGGATTCTCCCCTGTGGCCTCCAGAAGGAATCTAGCACCACAGACATATTTTAGATTTCTGGCCCCCAGAACTGTGAAAGAGAATATATTTCTGTTGTTTTAAGCCACTAAATTTGTGGCAATTTGTTCCAGCAGGTATAGGAAACTGATACAGGCTCCAAAACATTTTACATGACACACGCTACAAGAATTACTAGAAGCTGTTCAGGAAAACAACCAGGGAAAGCCAGGAGATAAAAAAGAAATGTAGGAGAAAAAGCACAAAATAAAACAAAACAGTAAATCTTTTAGATTCAAAAGTATTGATTGGAAAAATTAATTATCTGTTTCGAATGAATATCCCAGGTGATTTTGGCATGAGAGGGTGAGGTGGGGGTAAAGAAGATATAAGTAGTATTCTAAAACTCTTATCATTTAGCAGAATAACAGACAAGCTAACTAGTTCTAGATATTGACGGAAAGTACAACTTTAATTTTGTGCATTAAAATACAGAGACTGAGAAAATAATAATAAAGAGAAAAATACAATTTGACAGTAAAGAGGGAACCAAGAGATGTCAGGGAAGTTTTAAAAAAATGAAAGGAAATAAAGTGGAACTATAAAATAAGTTGGAATAAACAATTCAATAGTGTAAGCAATCAGACTAAATGTGAATGCATTCAGTTTTCCTCCTAAGAGGGAAAACAGAAGGGGAAAAAAAGTCTACTAGGTAAAGAAGGGAAGGGGTTTGTTAAAAGATCCCTAAAATGAATACATGAATGAAAACCGCTTCTCTCCATCTGCTTTTCTCTCTGTCTCTATCTGCCTCTCTGTTTCGTTTCTTTCTGTTCCTCTCTCAGCACTGACCTAGATGCTTGTTAATAAATTCTTTATTAGTATTTCTTTCTGTCCAAGAAAGTTTATTCTGGGAAAAGACTAAGAGTAAAAAAAAAGGCTCTTGTAGAGTTTCTCAATTTTAAATTATGTGATGGAAAATGTTGAAACCATGGTTGTAATGGAAGCAGATAAAAACAGTGGCCAGAAGAACAAGCAAGTGTTGGGTGAAGAGATTATGAAAGATGGTGGGCCAATCTTGTTTTAAGAGAGCTTATTAAAAATTTTGCCACATCATATTTAACGGCCTCAGATGAAACAATTTTCACTGAAATTCACTAGCCATTACACAAGATATACATACTAGAAAGTAGAAATGATGCCACTTGCCCCCACTCAAGATAATGAGCTAAACCACACATTGAACTTAATACTTTGATAAACTTTAATGATTTATACAATTTTGTCAAAATTAAGGTTTCTTTAAAATATATAGAAATATGATCAAGAAAACAAATATTAAATGTTGGGAGACTGGAAAGAAATCTATTTCTGGTTAAACAATGTATTTTTCCTTGTACATGGATTGAAAGTTTGATGATTTGCTTTGCAACCACCAGTTCTTGGATATTTTTATTCTACTTCAATCACCTGTTCAAGAATGACAACTGGAGTTTCTTAAAGGATTATTTCGTAGTTTAGCACAGAAAATGCTGCTGTGCTAACATAGTTCATATTTTCCCTGAAACTGTGCTGATATGATAGTGATTTTCTGGCTATCCTCATCAGGATGGGTAGTTTTATTCTCAGTTAAATATAACGAATCATAAACCACTTCATATTAAAGTACATATAGCTTCAATAACCACAACATTTCATTTTTACTTGGAAAGTTTTTTTTAGTTCAATACATTCATAGTAGTGGCTGAAATAAAGCATTCATGTTGCAAAGCATTTTGATTGTCTCTCAATTCTCCAGAAAAAAATGTATTGAAAAGGGGATTTTTTTTTCACGATGGGCAAGTGAGTGAAGAAAAGAGATTACAGATTCAAAGAAACAGTTTTGAACCTCATGCTACATAAAAGTAAAATTGAATCTGTAATTTCTTTTTTTTTTTTAAGATTTTATTTATTTATTTGAGAGAGAGAGAATGAGAGATAGAGAGCACGAGAGGGAAGAGGGTCAGAGGGAGAAGCAGACTCCCCGCTGAGCAGGGAGCCCGATGTGGGACTCGATCCCGGGACTCCAGGATCATGACGTGAGCCGAAGGCAGTCGCTTAACCAACTGAGCCACCCAGGCGCCCGAATCTGTAATTTCATTTGCCATTACTGGTACTGTTAGAGTTAGAGATCATGTATTTTTATATTCAACTTTGCCATAGCTCCTTGGACAAAGCTGTGCTGTTAAAATGAATTTTCTAGATGACAGGATGGAATTTCAGCCTGGATGAATGAATTGGTAGATGGATGGATGAATGTATCACAGTATGCATGGGGAGGGGCAGAAATTAATCAGATTTAGCCAATTCCAGACACATAACTGGGTGCAGTTAGTCTTTTCACTGAATCAAATCCCATTAACTTCTTTTTTGTTCTCCTGAAACACTCATGATTGGTCAGATTAGGTTAATTTTCTTCTCAATGGTGGCATTTGAAAATGATTTGGATGGTGTTGACCTTTTAAATGTCAGAATCCTAGCTTTGCGGGTTTCAAAAGTTTCCTTCTCAAACCTCAGATGTCCTTGAGATGTCAGCACAAGTAGAGCTTTCTATTAAAAAAAAAAAATCACTGAAAAAGATATTACCTTGACACTGAATGGTAACTGCTAGAAGATCCTTTTTTAATGTGAGTGACTTCCCAAACTAAAAAAGGTTGTATTCTTTTTAAATTTTTTATTGGTGTATAATTGACATATAATATTAGTTTGTATTCTTAATTATGTGAGACAGAAAATGGCTTGGGAAAGGGCCCTACGAGTATATATCCCAGCCGTTTATTTATTTTCTCTCAATAGACACAGCATAGACATTTCCCCTTGGTGGAACTAGAAATTGGGCAGTGTCTCAACACTCTCAACTGAATGCTATTACTTACTATCACCTAGTCCGTTCTGAAAACTGCTCTGAGTGATTATAATGCAATCTCCCCTTTAAATACCCTTTATACAGACACTGTCCCTTGAGGCACACACCATCCCAGTCACATTCAGAAATCTGCTCTTGGAAGAAATCAGATACTTGTCATTTAGTCAAGATCAAATAATGTAAAAAACAGTCAACAGGTATCACAAAAAGCTTCAGGACATTAAAAAATCAATATAATTTTTTAAAATGTGAGATCAGTTGGTTTGTTACTTTAGGGTTCTTTCAAGCCCTCGGGTACTATGGCTGGCAAGCCTTTCCACCTGAAAGCAGAGATTCTAAAGGAAGGAGAAGAGTTCCTCATTTTATGATTATAAGCAATCACCTGTCCGGATGGACCATGACTTAAGGTAGGTAACTACCATCTATACGTGTTCCCTCTGGGGAAAAAGAGAATACTGTGGTAGGCAGAGTAGGGTCCCTAAAAACAACTTTATCAAACTTTAGAGCTTATGTCACTATTATAACAATCCTAACCATATGAATCCTTCTTGAAATCCTTCGTAAGATCTCAAAGTGAAGGGATCTCTTCCCAGTTGAGGGCAGATGTCTCATACAATAATCCCATCTGAATATGTATCTATCCAGTTTCAAGTACCAAGATTTCCCCCAACACTCTTGAGATTTAGGCAGGTTATAAAAGCTGCCCATGCTACCTCTTTTTTTGTTCTACGAGGATAATCTTTGAGAAAACACTTTTGGTGCCTTAATGATTGGACCCAATTTGGATTACATGACCTCAGTTACAAAGCCTTGACAAAAATTTTTCAAATAATGGCATCTGGGGCGCCTGGGTGGCTCAGTCGTTAAGCGTCTGCCTTCGGCTCAGGTCATGATCCCAGGGTCCTGGGATCGAGTCCCACATCGGGCTCCCTGCTCAGCAGGAAGCCTGCTTCTCCCTCTCCCACTCCCCCTGCTTGTGTTCCTGCTCTTGCTGTCTCTCTCTGTCAAATAAATAAATAAAATCTTTAAAAAAAAATAATAATGGCATCTGTAAACCATTTTTTATCAGAATGACATGGGGATATTTGTCATAAATGCAGAGTCATGGGCCCCCATTGAATCAAATTTTGGTGGGGTGGGGTCCAAGAATCTGCATCTTGGATAAATTCCGGGGTAACTGTTATACTCCTAATTGTAGGAGAACCTTAGGTATAGAATCACAGGACTGATTTAATTCTCTAGTTTGGCTTAGGTGAGCTGGCGCTACCAGAAGCCGGCCCGATGTGGGACCTACCTCGGGTGTAGCAGGCCTGAAGGGACCAACAATGGATGTATGTCTACCACCAGACTCTGGAGACTCCCTAGGCTTATGTGATGAATGAAGCTTCTTCTCTTTCCTGAAGGATTTAATGGAGAATATTTGTCTCTTCATTCCCGGGTGTAAAGACAGTTACCAGAAGCACCCCAGAAGAAGTAAGGGTGTTTTCATACATATCTCCATCAACTATGGTGGGCGGGGTAGGGAAGGAAATTGATGTTGCTTTCTCTGGATCCTACTGTAGACATTTTATGCCTTTGCATGGCAAGTTTTAAGTGGCTTATCTTTGACAGGTTCATTTCCCCCATCAAAGAATAGTGGCTTTTAAGGTCTTTACACTCCCCACAACCCATTCCCCTGAGGATAAATCACTTCCGGTCATCCGAACACCTAGACTGAAGCAAAGGTGGGGCTATTAGTGCTCCACAGAGAGCCTCTAAGGAATAAAAGAGCTGTTCCTTCCAAAAAAGGACATTAACAAAGGGACATTTTCTTGCCTAACTTTTTCTCTTCATTGTTTTCTGTCTCCCTCTCTTTTAAGAGAGTCTGAAGCAGTTGATTAGAGTCTTGCAAAAGTAACACAGAGAAGAGTTTTACTCCCACTCTGTGGGTCAGCATTATAGTTTATATTATTTAGCCAAGTTTCTATGTCTGCTACAGTTCTCATAATGAATATTTTGGATCAGGTAGGAAATAATAGTTTTCTTCCTGAATGTATTTATGCCAGAGCCTGTCAGTATACACAATTGGGCTGTGAAAACCATTAGGTTGGAAAGAGTAAACTAGAATGTTTCCAAATTCCATGGGTAATCAGAGTTGCAGAGCACTATTTATAACACACCTGAAATTTACTAGGGGTGGACATGTCCTTTCTTTCCTATTTAGGGAACTTCAAACTGATTTTAAATGATGGCAAGCATTCGTTACATCTTTCCGGTAACCTGGTGCAATCTGATTGCCAGAGAGCCCTCAAACAAGGTAAACAGGGAAACTTGTACATCAATCCTCAAAAGAGGTAATTGGAAAATTTATAAATCTGAGAGCTGATTAAAAATTCCTCATTGCCTTAAAAGATCTAAAGTAATATCTTTTAAGAACACAAATTAGGCTGTTAAAACTAGCAGATTCTGGGAAGTGACTCTGGAGAGTGAGGTTTTTGAGGACTACATTTTGGAAGGAATCATTGAATTGAAGTGCAATAATGGTGCAGAAGATTTATAAACTTAAGTTAATAAAGGACCCAAGGAAGATGCTGAGTTTCTAAATTGTTTCAGAATAGCTCTAAATGGTGGCCTCTGAGTCTCAATGATTTATGTTATTGATGTGATGGCTTTCAGCTTTCTCTGGATAAAGAGGACCATAACAAAATAATTTTGAGCCCTCCTTCCAATCTCCCACTGATTCATTTCTTCATTACTCAGCAACTGTATTATCCCAGTGAAGTTGCATAGACACTAGCCCATCTTTGTAGTATTATAAGGTGATACTATAGTGAATAAAAAATAAGTTACAAACTCGGTAGAGCCAGACAGTAGGTGCTGGCTCTTAAAGAGGCAAAAAGATTAAGCCTGACAGATTTTCTACTTCCTGGAGTGAAGGTGTGCTTTTACTGAAAAACCCACAAAGATTGCAGGAAGAAACAATAAGGTAGAAAAAAGAAATAATTTTGGAGCATTAAAAAACACACTTGGGTAATGGGCTCTGGAGAAAATATTAAACGCTGCACTCTCCATCAATATCCTTCAGCACAAAGATTATTTGCCTTACTGGAAGAAAGTTTACAAGATATCTTAGCAGATGGACTTTTACCCTCATCTTCCAGTCCTTTTAGTTTGGTTCCTGTTAAAGGACCCCAAATGGAAATACTTTCTCAAGCATTCTGTTGGGATAAATTCTCAAATTTCCAAAGTTTACTTTTTCAAAAATTCACAACACTTACTATTTGGGTTCTCTCTCCCAGTATTTCTGGGAAGGCTAAAAAAACCACTCTTTACTATTTCCACTTTGTGGGTAGAGGAATTAAGAAGCCAAAAAAAATCATACAGTAAGCCAGGGGCAGAAGTTCAACAAGAGCAGAACATGGGGGTTCCCAGATTATTGCTTATTGTGCATTATACCCCATTTCATGTTAGCTCTAAGAAAATCAGAAACACCTTGTCAAAAAATATCCTTTTTAATAGACAAGTCATAAAACGTTCCTAATGAAAACCTTGTGAGAGAAATCTCTCTGGTGGGAATGATGGCTATACAAGAATGACTATCACCTTGGTTTTAAACTTCCTCTGGAATTTGTGTTGTCTTTTTCCTCACAGTCACTATCATTCTTGGCCTCAGGTTCCAGCTGTATCTCTAGCCCAGTGGTGGATAAAACCTAAAGTAAGATAAATCCCTGTCTAATCCCCTCACCACAACTAAAATAAGCTGATATTTTCAAACGAACTTGATAAAAAACCAAAGGGGGTACAACAGCAAAATTAAGAAAGGAATTGTAAGATGCACAGCAGTGGTCCCCTTCCTGATGCGTATCTCATCCACTCTGCAAGTGCTGTGCCATCCCACATCCCATCTGAAGGACCCAGAACTGATGATTCCAAGAGGGTACAAAACATTAGGAGACAAAGTGTCAGGGACCACTTTCAGGGTCATCTCCTCCCAATTAAAATTAAAATTAAAATTAAAATTAAAATATAATAACATATTATATAATTATACATAATTATATTATATATATAATATATATATGTTATATATAATTATATATAAAAATATATATATAATATATAAAATATAATTAAAATTATAACTGGCATCCACAGACAGATTTTAGTTTAGGCCACTTGCCAAAACATTATCACAGAATCACGGATTCTGTGAGTTGATTTGATACAAATGGTGATTCTTTTGCTTTTCCTTCTGATTTCTATCCAGATTTCATGAAATAATTCCGAGGACCTTTATTTTTATTCATTTTAAAATGCTGAGACCATAAAAATGCCTATCTATGAGATTACCTGATGGTTGAAAGATAAATCATAAAAAACAGGTACATTTGGTGCAGCAGGATGTGCGTATTCATAGGTTGAAACTAGGACTACCGAAAATTCTGTTCATTGGTGTATCTGGGAAATGGGGGTAGTTTAAAGTGTTGCCTATTATTTCTGGATTTAAATGTTGTAATCAAGAATAATGGATAGGAGTTATGATTTCCACTCATTACCAGGAACATTTTTCTAATGAATAGACCTATCCTCATAACAATGAATGAGGTCCTTTGGGAATGTTTGGAGAGTGACTGAATGACCATCTCTTAGGGTGCAGAGAACAGATTGGTACAGTTCTGACAAGGGATTGAAGTAGGATTTCATGAAATATACTGACATTCTGATTGAGATTAATTTACCACACGGCTACAAGATCCATTTTCAAAGAATTGGAGTTCAGTGACAAAAGTGGCACCGTGCCGTCTATCTCTGAGGAAACAGAAGACATTTCAGGCTCCTCAGCATCTTCGGCTATGTATTGTTGTGACCATAAATTAGCCAAGACAACATATAAATGTGTGGTTAATTGACACTCCCGAATATAGAAGGCCAGGTAACGGTTTACTGTAACTGCAGAAACAGCTGTGCTATTTTTACCTTTCTTTTTATTTACGGTTAATAATAGATGACTTTTTATGATTCCTAGTGTATAGAATTATAACTGGCATCCACAGACAGATTTTATAGTTTAGGCCACTTGCCAAGACATTAGTTAATTTATAGTCTTTATAGCACTGTGGGAGTTAGGGGACTTTATTACTTTGCCTAGAACCTCAGCAGGAAGGAACTACGGCCAGATCTAGATTGAGAACTTAGAGTGACGTGATCAAGATGGTGACATAGGTTGTTCCTGACTTTGCTCCCCGTCATGAGAAGAACTAACAGCTATTCAAGAAGACACCACTGAAAGAATCCTGGAACATGGGGGTGAGACTGAAGTACCCCCTGGCACCACAGAGACCAAAACAGGCTGCATTTGTAGGGCAAGAGAAGCAACTACATGTTGACCACATCGCCTCTCCCCCAGACCAGCGCATCACCATGCAGCGAAGTCTTGCATGAGCCTCTGGTTCCTCCAGTGAGAAAAGAGAACCCAGGAGGGAAAACAAATCCCACCAGCATTGTGGGTCATTTTGTGGGAGCGCCTACTCTGACTCCATACCATGGGGATTACAGGGGAATCTATGGGACTTGACCACTGGGAATGTGACTGGGATGGAGAAGTGGGGGAGAGGCTTGCAACCACCAGCACACAGATCTCAGTAGACTCCTGAGTTCGTACCTGGTACCGCCCAATAGTAATCCCAACCAGCATCTCTGTCCATCTGTAGAACCAAGTTAAGGGTACACACTCAGCAGGGTGCAGATGTGCCTGATTCAGATACTCAGTCAAGGAGTTCTACGGGCCCTAGAGCCCGATTTGCCCATGCCCAGGCAAAGAGCAGAATCACAGCCCTTCCTGCTGTGGGGAGTGTTTTCTGGGCCCATCTGATCAGAAGGGCTGGCAACATCCCCTGAAGCTGTACTGCCCAGGGGCACTCAAGCTGAGAGTGGAAGGGCAGAGCTGAATGCCCCTTAAGTAAAACTAGTACCAGGTGTGGAGTTCAAAATCAGCAGAAGAAAGGATATAATAGAGATTAGAGCAGAAATAAATGCAGTAGAGAACAGAAAAGCAATAGAAAAGATGAACCAAACTAAGAATTGGTTCTTTGAAAAGAGAAACAAAATAAACCCTTAGCTAGACCAACCAAGGAAAAAAGAGAAAGGACCTAAATCAACAAATTATAAATGAAAAAAAAAAAAAAAAAGAGAAAAAGAAAAAAATTATAAAAAAAAAAAAAAAAAAAAGAGAGAGAGAGAGACATTATAACGTAAAAAGACTCCAAATAGCCAAAGAAATCCTGAGGAAAAAAGAACAAAGCAGGAGGCACCACACTTCCTGAATTCAGGAAAGCAATAAAGCGATAGTCATCTAAACAGTATGGTACTGGCATTAAAACAAATAGAACAATGGAATAGACTCAAGAGCCCAGAAATAAACTGAAGCATATACATTCAACTAATATTTGACAAGGGAACCAAGAATGCTTAATGGAGAAAAGATAGTCTTTCCAATAAATGGTGCTGAGATAATTGGATATTCACATGTAAAAGAATGAAACTGGACCACTGTCTTATACCACTCACAAAAATTAACTCAAAATGGATTAAAGAGGGGTGCCTGGGTGACTCAGTTGTTAAGCATCTGCCTTTGGCTCAGGTCCTGGGATCCAGCCCCACATCAGGCTCCCTGCTCAGCCGGAAGCCTGCTTCTCCCTCTCCCACTCCCCCTGCTTGTGTTCCCTCTCTGGCTGTGTCTCTCTCTGTCAAATAAATAAATAAAATCTTTTAAAAAAATGGATTAAAGACTTCAGTGTAAAACCTGAAATCATGAAACTCCTAGAAGAAAGCATAAGAATAAAGCTGCTTAACATGGATCTTGATAATGAGTTTTTGAGTATGACACCTAAAGCACCAACAACAAATACACATGTGGGACTACAACAAACTAAAAAGCCTCTGCACAGCAAAAGAAACCATCAACAAAGTGAAAAGACAACCTACGGAACGTGAAAAAAAATTTGCAATCATATATCTGATAAGGGATCAATATCCAGAATATATAAATATGTATCCAAAATATATTAAAAACACATACAATTCAATATAAAAAAGTCAAAAAACAACCCAGTTAAAAAACAGGCAAAGGACCTGAATAGATATTTCTACAAAGAAGATATGCAAAAGGACAACATGTACATGAAAAGATGCTCAACATCACTAGTCGTTAGGGAAATGCAAATTAAAACCATAACGAGATATTACCTCATGCTTGTTAGAATAGCCATTATCAAAAAGATAAGAGATAACATTTATGGAGCACTTGCTAGATACCAGGCTCTGGGCTAAACATTTTATACACATTACCTAATTTAATTCACATATTCAGTTGCGAAAACTGATCCTCAAGACAACTTTTTCACACCATACGGTTGGCATTTGGCAGAAGTGGTATTCAAACAATGGCCTTTCTAACTCTAGCGGCTAAACTAATTTAGGATTTTCCAATAATTTTACCCCAACTTTTTGTTGGGGGAATGATGCATTGGGAAGGGATGAAATAAGTTCAGGTCCACAGGTAAATTACTAAATTGTGGTCGGGCATCTTTTCCCCCTAAAGGCTACTGGATTCTAGTCTCAAAAGAAGTATTTTCCTACCACTTGGTGGCAGTAGCTACCAATTAATTCACAGTGCTGTTTTTCAATTTAAAGTCGTGATCTTTATTTCTATTTGGGAGCAGTTCTTTAAAAAGATTTCTCCTTTCAATTAATTAACCTTTTCATGTAATACATTTACTTCCAATAAATAAATATATTTATTCTTATTCTTATTGATTATTGTCTTGGATATCTTCAGGTCCATGGATTTCCCTTTAGAATAAAGGCCATAGATAAAGACAATAGAAAAGTTTCCGGTTTCCTCCGTTCAACTTCAGAGCTTCAGAGGTGTGCGCTGGGTGGCTGACCAAAAGAGGTTAATGACAGCTTGGAAAGAACAGACAGGACAGCTTATCAAACCATAAATAGAAGACAACTTATAATCAATGAGTGTTAACTTAGTATGGGTTTATAATAATCAGGAAACACCAAGCATGTTTTCTCAATCCACACATGCAGTCCATTTCACAGAAGAATAAGCTAGGGTCCAGGGAAGTCTAAGTGGTCTTATCCAAGAGACACTTTAATGGAGTATACAGCTAATAAATGACAGAAGCAGAATTCAAATCCAGATCACTCTGACTCCAAGGTATGTGCACTCTCCCGTCTCATTCTGCCTTTCTGACAATAGTATTATTATTCTAAGAAAGAAAGCAGTCACAAAAGACTTCTAATTTTCAGGCTTAAAAGGGAATATCAAAATTCTAAGGATATTCAAGGCTCCAATATAGAGACAAGAAGAAGAAATGAGTGTACAGTGATAAAAAATATATTTTGTGTAGCTTTAAAGTCAGGCAGAAAGTTAGAGTAGTCTACATAAATGAGCTAAGGCAAAACTTTTTGGGGAAGTGAGGATAATATTAGTCTTAAATAATTGTATGGAACTACCTGAAAGCAGAAGACTGGACTAAAGTACTGAAATTTAGGACTTAAAATCATGGGTTTTTTTTTTTAGAATATGTTAGGCCATGAATGAAATGCTTATAACACTATTTTAACAAAACAGCAGACTACAAAACTATGCATGTTTTGTTCTTATATTGCAAAAATTATTATTTTCATACATGCAAAGCCAGGGCAATAATATGACAATGTAAATAGTGACTTTCTCTGAGTGGTGGGATCACTGGTCATTTTATTTTATTTTATTTTATTTTTAGATTTTATTTATTTATTTGACAGAGAGAGACAGTGAGAGCAGGAACACAAGCAGTGGGAGAGGAAGAAGCAGGCTTCCCGCTGAGCAGGGAGCCCGATGTGGGACTCGATCCCAGGACCCTGGGATCATGACCTGAGCCGAAGGCAGACACTTAACGACTGAGCCACCCAGGCGCCCTATCACTGGTCATTTTAATGTCATTCTGGTTCTTTTGTATTTTCCCAATTCTTTAAGGTAAACTTTTATAAAATAATAGGATGTTTCATATAATCTTTCCAGAACTTTGTGATCACATCACATCATGTCGACCTATGGCTTTAGCATTTAGAGGAGTTAATTAACATAACAAGATGGGAAAAAAAGCCAGCAGAGGCAACTCTCTTAAAAAGTGAGGGAGGACCTCCTCATAAAGCATGCATTGGAAAGAGTTCATCAAAATATTTTCCTTGATGGCTTTTAAGTTCCCACCATGTGAATGATTTATTTGAATTAAGTCACAGAATCCCCAAAGGGCATCCATTTAAAATCCATCCTGAGCGCCTGGGTGGCTCAGTTGGTTGAGCGACTGCCTTCGGCTCAGGTCATGATCCTGGAGTCCCAGGATCGAGTCCCGCGGCGGGCTCCCTGCTCAGCAGGGAGTCTGCTTCTCCCTCTGACCATCTTCCCTCCCGTGCTCTCTATCTCTCATTCTCTCTCTATCAAATAAATAAATAAAATCTTAAAAAAAAATAAAAAAATAAAATCCATCCTATAACTTGGGTGGGTTCTACACACAAAAAATTAGTATCCATGTGGGAAAAACACCATTTTCCTCCTTTATGTGTATGTGAGAACCCTCTATAATAATCCAGAGCAATGGTAATTGTCCTGGAGAGTCCTGGTTTCAGTGAAAGGGAAGGTCAAGGCTTTTTGTGAGTTAGCCTTGTGTTCATTAACATCTCCTCCAGATTCCTCTCTTCCATTAATCCTCTTTCGTCCAAATAAACAACATTCACAAATAATTATGCTTACCGAGGCTAAGCTCCATCTGTTGCAGTGGAAACTAGAATGCTAGTGAATCATAAGGTGCCCAACATCAATATTTTATTTGTATTTCTGACTTGACAAGAGCCTTTACACTTTAGGATCAATCTCTTCCATTAAGAGAGGCAGGATTTTTCACCTTTAAGTCATTCTGATCATCAGAAAGTTCTTTCTTTCATTAAGCCTGAGGCCTTTATGCCTGTGATATCCACCCATTGCCCCCCAACTTATGACAAATACACCATTTAACCCTGCGTTTTCTCTAAGGCAAACATACCCTGGTTTCTCAGCCATCTTCATGATCATTCTCTCTTAAACGTTCTGTTGCCTTTCTCTCTGTCTCTCTCTGTTTATTTTTTTTTTAAGTAGGTTCTACACCCAGCATGGAACGCAGTGCGGGGCTTGAACTCATGACCCTGAGATCAAGACCTGAGCTGGGATCAAGAGTTGGACTCTTAACCGACTGAGCCACCCAGGCACCCCACTCTCTCTGTGTCTCTTTAAGGAAAAAAATGCCAGTCATGGAATTGCCTGGTAAGCAAATCAATAAATTGGCAGAGCTTCTTCTTTGAGTCAGATTTCTTTCTAGTAAACTTCCGGCTCACTGATGTTCCTAATCATTATTACGTCTGGCCCATAACATTTGCCCTCCCTACAGGTATCTGTATCTCAGGAGAATTAACACAGATCAGTCTTTACCTACAGAGATTGGCCATGGGGTGGGAGATACTTTTAAGCATTGACCCTGTGGTATTCTTTATCAATTGCAGGCCATTTTGTACTCTTCAGAAAGTACAACAGAGATTAAAATATATTGGGTCTACAATGTTTAGAAGTCTATAAACAAACACCATCCATTATCCAATTCCTTTCCTTTACGAGTAGTTCTATAACTTACAGAGCCCAATAGAAATGACATCATTTCCTCAGAAATAAAGTGAGGTTTGCTCAATTTTAACCAAAATACAGCTTCAGAATCTGTGAAGGAGGAACAATCATGTATTATGCCTTTTTATTTAAAGATTACAATTTCCTAATCCTCGTTTTTGTGAATAGTGTTTTGTTCCCAAAGGTGTCTGTGAAGGAGTAACTATAGAGGTTGGAACAAGCTGAGGGGAATTAAGGTTAAATGCAATGCGATTTTAAGATTTACTCTGATTTCAGGGGGAAACAGTAAGGAGAACATCTGATTAGATAAAAAGGATATTATGGTTCTTTAGGGTTTTAGTGCAGAACTAGGAAGAAGAGGGTTGGCATGATTTTTCTGCTAAATGGCATGAAGAGGAAACACATATATTGGGAGAGAAAATAATCCCTTTGCCCTGATAAGATAGATAGCATGATGGTTATGCATCAGCTAGCAGAACGAGATTACAAGTAGGACAAAGGTATTTGTGATGGTTTTTCATACAGAACTGCTGGGTACTCTGGAGCATTAGAGGAGTCATATGTAGGCTCCAGGACATTTCTCAATCTGGGGAAAGGTTAGTTGGTGGGTGCTGTCTACTAGGGTCTGGGATTTAGAAACAGCACTGTTCTTTATGGGCAGAGCTTAAAAGAAATGGATGGAGTATAACATAATGGTTAGGGGTACACAGACTTTGGAGTAAGGAAAACATGGGCTTTAAATCTGGCTATGCCACACAGATTAGTGGACTTGTAGCATCTACTTAAACTCTCTGAATGTCAACTTCCCTATCTGTAAGATAGGCAGACTGCTACAAGTATCTTAAAACTTATCTTGCAGTGTTATTAAAAGGATTAATGAGATAAATGTTTATGAGATACTTGGTATAATTTCTACTATGCAATAAACCAGATATAACTGAAGTTATTAGTAAAATTATTAAAATTATATAATTTTTTTTTAGTATCTGATGAGTACAGATCAGTGTCTGAATACCTGATAGGCATTATAAAAAAATATTTAGATATACATTCTTTGTTTTTTTTTTCTCATTCACAGACTCTTGCCATAGGCCAAAACTGTGTATGTTTGCTCATGTTCCCTCCTTCATGGAGGTGGGTTGTCCCATATCAAATCAGTATGTACTCACTAATGTATGCACTATTATTTTCTCCAATTTCCAGCCGTGATATGCTGAGCAGCAATTAACAAAATTTTTTAGGCTTATAAGTGGACTACCTTTTAGAAAGTAATTATCAAATGTATTAATTTCTATTTGATGCAAAGGAAGTCTTCTAAGTGTTCCCAATAATACTTGCTGCTGAATGTGCTATTTCAAAGCAAAAATGTCATGTCTAAAGTAGGTCCATGTTCCAAGAGACCAGAGAATAACACAGGATGTTGGTCATTGTGAAAGCTTTGTCTATTTTTAGCTCAGGCTGCAATCATTCTACAGTTCAGTGTGCTCACGGCCAGATGCATGGGAGTCAACAAAAGAGATCCAGCAGGGATACCATACTCACAAAATGTGAGTTTCAAATCTGCGTCCCCTCATTCCTCTCTTGTTTCCATCACTCTTACCACTATTTTCTCAAAACTCAGAGGCACTTTTGATCTTCCCCTTTTCCATACCATTTCCACCAATCCAATTACTGTGTGCCAGGAATTCCACACCCACAGTGAACCTCTTATCTCATTCAGGCCCTCCCCAAGCCTCCCTTGGATTATCTAAGAGCTTTCTAGAGAGTCTCTCTGCCTTCTGTTTCTCTAGCGTCATTTGAAGTCCATTCTAAGCATGATTTTTAGTACCTCACTCCTTCATACAATTTTTTTTTAATGACTCAGCAAATGTCTTGGCTTGTCATCAGAGCCTAGATGGATAGTTCCAATCCAGTTTGCAAACTGGTCTCCTGCTGATATCCTACAGCCAAAGTGGACTTAAGAATCCTTGTATATACTCAGTGTATCATCTTTGCTTATATCCACTTTTCTACTTGCAAAATTTTGTTCTCATTCTTACCTATTCTCCAGGGCTCATCCCAAGTTTTCTAACCAGACGTGATTTCATCTTTTTTTCTGATTTCTCATAGTACCTTATGTGCATCTGTTTTGGACCTTGTTACATTGTGACTCAGTTATTTTCATGTTTATTACCTGTATCACTAGACATTAAGCTCCTTAAGAGAACTTTTTCCATATTTATAACTACCGCCAATACCCTCCTCCCAAACAGAATACTTAGAATGGTCCCTGGTGTACAGGACACACTTATGAAATCACTGGAATGGAAGAGGAGGGTCTTTGGTCATGGTACTTATCAAGCAGGAGGTTCTCAATAATTGTTTGCTGAATAAAGTAATACATGTAGTTTTTATTCCTACACTTCTGTAAAATTGCTCATTCTGAGATTATCAATGACACTCTACTGACTATTCTTTTATTTTTTGAAATAGTCTCTGCACAGGATTCCATCCCACACTCCTGATTGCCTTCCTTCTTTTCTGCCCTTCACTCCTCAGTCCCTACCATTGGGCTCATTTTTTCCTGCCCACACTGTCTGCTGGGATTCCTGAAGTGTCAGTTCTCACTATCTGCTTGCAGCTTTCACTGTTACTTCTTTTTTTTTTTTTTAAAGATTTTATTTATTTATTTGAGAGAGAGAGAATGAGAGATAGAGAGCACAAGAGGGAAAAGGGTCAGAGGGAGAAGCAGACTCCCCGCCGAGCAGGGAGCCCGATGCGGGACTCGATCCCGGGACTCCAGGATCATGACCTGAGCCGAACGCAGTCGCTCAACCAACTGAGCCACCCAGGCGCCCTCACTGTTACTTCTCTGCCAAAAACTTCTCACACCTATACCTCAAGTACCGGCCTCTATCTGAACTCAGCAACAGAGTTCCAACTGTATTTTTCACAAAGATGCCCTACCCAAATTTCAAACTACACATTTTTATCTTTCTTTATTCACTTCTACAAGATCAGTTATTATATTTGGTGGTAGAAAGCCATTATTTTGGTCTTCAGAATTTCTTTACCCATTTTCTGGCAATCCTACCTCATTTTTCTGCTGAGGAAGTCACTACCCCTCCCTCTCAGTCATGTGTTTCCCACCTCCCACAGCTCTGTGAGCCAACTTTTAATGAATTAGGATGTTCTGTCCTCCTTGTCACAGTGATTGCTTCAGAGATTTCCACAAGATACAAGTAAGGCCAATCAGAGGGAATGAGAATAAATTCTAGAAATTTTATTTCATTATTCAGGGAGGCAGACTATCTTTCCCACTGGCCTAGGTATGGTGATGATATGACCCAAGAACTGCTAGTCAACCAGAAAAATCAGGCACTGAGGTGCCTCACAAAAATGTTTTGCACTCAGAATGTCCTAATCATTTCTTGAAGATATTGAGAAAATATTCTCCTGAAAATACTCTCGTCATCCCCCTGAAGATATTATCCTCCTCCAAAACTTCTCACTTCTGGAAATAGCACAGCCATCCACTGAGTTCTCATTCTTGACATCTGGGACTCCTAACTGACACCTCATTCAAACTCTCATGTATGTCAGTGAACCACGCAGTACTCTTTTTGTCTTCAGAATATAGCTGAAATATATCTGCTTCTGTTCACTCCCATTGCTTCTGCTCTATTCCAAACCACTATCATCTCTCATCCGTGTTACAGCAAAAGCTTCCAAATTTGTTCTTTCCATCCTTGCCTTCATCAAACCCACTCTTCTCTGAACTTGTTACTTCCATATTTCAAATCTTTCAATTTTATCCCATTGCCTTCAAGAAAAAACTCAAAATCTTTACATGGTCGATAAAGTGTTTCATAATCTGCCTTCTTCTACAGCCTTAACCTTCACTGATTTCTCTCTTCACTTCTTGGAACTCATCAGATTCCTTCTCCCTCAAAGACTTGACGTGTGATGTTTCCATGGCCTGAAATAGTACTGTTCATCTCTCACTGGCTGTTTTTCCTAATTTAAATATTAGCTAAATATTACTTCTTCATAGAAGATGCCCTCTTAACTTTCTGGACTGAGTTCCCATTTTAAGCTCTTTTTTTTTTTTTTTTTCCATTTTAAGCTCTTATAGCATCCTTTTTCCCCTCGTAGCATTATAATGAAATACTTACTTGTATATTTATTTGTTTAATGTTTGTACTGCTACCACAGATTGTGTCTTGAAGGCAGGAACATTATCTTCTTGTTCTTTACAGTATCCCCAGAATATAGCACAAAGTCTATTATAAATTGATGGATGAATATTTCATGAATAAATGAATCAAAGAGGCACAACTTGTCTAAACTTAATTTGTTTTCTTGCCCTACAAACCAGCCTCTGTTTTTGATTTTCTGAGCACAGTATACTCTCATTCTCTTTAACCAGGGCAGAAAGTCAGCCTTAATTTCCAGTCTCTTCCACTCTCATTTTTCATAGCCTGTTTCCCACCAAGTCTTGTTGAATCTGCCTCCATAGACTTTCTCACGTATGCCCTTTTTATTTCCATTCCCACTAAAGTGAGCTTCCTTCTGATTCTAAATTTTAACAAGAATGATGTACATAATCCCCCTGGCTCTAGTTCTTCACACTGCTGCCTAGGTGATTATTCCTAAAATACGTGTTGACTCATGTTACTCCTATCCTCAGAACCTTTAAAACATTCTTAGAACCATCCATTTCTTAAAAAGTATGCAGTTCAAATTCCATAGTATACTCTTCAAGTTCCTCACAGTTAGGTCAAGCCTACCTCTTTATACTCTCTTCTTTCTGCACAGTGTGTGTTCTGAAACCAGTGTGCTCTTTACCATTCTCAAGCTCTCCGTGCATCATATCTCCACTAATCTGGAGTGCCTTTCTTTCCTCCCTTCCCAGTAAGCCCTCACTACTTTATTTTTTCAGACTTGCCACCAAAGGCACATCCTCCATGAAGTCTTCTGTCTCCCTCCTTACTTTCCTTTGTGTATCCACAGGATGTTCATACACTGCATTCTGTATTGAACTATACTTATTTGGATTTAGTAGGAGACAGTATAGTTTAGTGATAAGAATGGCTTCTGTACAGTCAAATGGGCTGAGTTTGAATCATGGTTTCATCATTTTCAATCTGTGTGACTTTGAGGAAGTTAAAGTATTCGCCACAGTTTTCTCCTTAATTGGATGCATAAGAGAACCTACTTCATAGAATTGCTGTAAATAATTAGATAAAATAATTGGGGCAAATCACTTAGAAGAATTCACGTGCTCAATATCTGTTTCTGTTTGCATACATTTATGCTACCAGCTATATAGCCCTTAGATCCAGAGTACAGATAATTATCTATCTCCAAATTCTCAACAAAGTGCTTCATTCAAAGTAAAACCAGTAATTGTTTGTCAAATTGATTGGTTGGGAAGTTCTAGGGTCCTGTATATCTTGAGGCTTTGTATTACCACAACTGCCTCAAGAAGATCCTGTTAAAGAAACAACTATTTAGGAAAGCAAGGAAAGGGGAGTGAAATTTATCAGAATTTTTAAAAAGGGGGAAATTATGTGAAAACGTTATCAATAATACTGTAATTGCAACTCTAAACGGGAGAATACACAAAGGAATCTTGTATAAACAAGCTGAAGACTTATAATAGCAAATGATAGTAGGGCTTGATAAGTATTGTTACCAAAGTGCAGCTTTTGATGGAATCGTTCTTTGTAGTCCGGGGCTAAGAGGCTATGACCATTCACTATTGAGAAAAATCTGTGCTTTAGAACAGAACCCTTAGGCTCCCATTCAGTCTTCCTTTGTCATTTAACTACATTTGGCAAGTCAACTGAATTCTCTGGGGCTTAATCTTTAAAGGGAGGGAGTTGGATTGGATGGGAGTCCCGAGTTCCTCCCTGCTCTGACACTGATCACTAATCTAAATGGCCCTGTTTCCTCCCCACCGCTCATTTTTTCCAGACGTTTCTCCAGTATTTATGAGGTATTTCTCGAGTAAATACCATGACACTATCACAGCTCTCCGACACTGCATATGTCATTTGTAATGAAATGATATTCTCCATTCCCTTTATAGAAATGAGGAGACTAATACTAGTATCACATGATTATGGAATTAAAAGAAGCAATCCATGTGAAAGTGCTCTGCCTTGCTATGGTACATGGTGGGTGCCGATAAAAGTTTATATTCTCCCTCTAATTGGAAAATTTCTTTTTTTTAAAGATTTTCTTTATTTATTTGAAAGAGAGAGACACAAGCAGGGGGAGCAGCAGGCTCCCCGCTGAGCAAGGAGCCTGAAAGGGAACTCAATCCCAGAACCCTGGGATCATGACCTGAGCCGAAGGCAGATGCTTAACGTGACTGAGCCACCTAGGGTCCCTGGAATATTTTTTCCTTAAACATCAAGTTCCTGTAAAAATATTAAGTTTATCTGTGAAGCCTTTTCAACCCCTCCATGTACTCTTAGTCAGAACCTAACAAAATATATTATATTCAGATCTATTATAACACTGATGCACTGATCATATTCTATGGTAATTATTCGCTACATATCTGTCATTCCAAAAGGTTCTGAACTCCTAGGCAGGTGTTACATATTTTTATTCTTTAAAACTTAAGCTCTAACATAGGACCTCACATGTACAAAAAGTTTGATGAATACTTGTTGATGAATGGATAAATGAATTTCCAGTTGGTAGAAGTGGAAAAAAGCCTCTCTTCTCTCAAAACACTTTTGGTACTTGGAAAATGATACCTGAAATCCTCTTAATGAAAAGTCACCCACAGACTTGGATTTCACCATTTAAACAAGAAAGATTGAAAGGCTTACGTCATGGGGGCAGGTAACTTGGGTGTCCACTTTGGGAAATGCCACTGGAACACTTAGCAGTTTCTGCTGTCTCTACCAGCCAACTAAGCCAATTTAGCTTGCCAGTTCACTAATAACTCAAATTGTCTTAAAGGCTTCCCTCATCCATCTTAGGTAAACAAAGCATGAAGATTCTCCTGACCAGCTAATTACTTTTTTTCTTAAGAAAAATGTAGCTAGATGAGAGAAATTAGAAATCTAACACAAGCCAAAGTTTTGGGTCACATATAGAACTTTGCATTTTCTCATAGTTACATTAAAAAAGTTGAAAAATTTAATAATATATTTTACTCAACTCAATATATTCAAGTTATTACCATTTCTGCATGGAATCAACATTAAAAACTTGAAATATTTTACAGTCCTTTTTTCCATACTCAGTCCTTGAAATCCAAGTGTGTATTTTAGACTTATAGCACATCTCAACTTAGATTGGCTACATTTAAAGTGCTCAACTGATATATGTGGCTAATGGCTACTCTGTGTAAATCTAGATGATACCTAATTCTAGTTAAGGTCATAAGCCAAAGGAAAAAAAAAATCTTTTTTTTTTTTTAAGAGAGAGAGAGTGTGTATGTGAGCAGAGGGGCTCGATCCCAGGACCCCAAGATCATGACCTGAGCCAAAGTGAAAAATTCCCAACTGGGGGGAGACCCTTAAAATTTGTTGAAATCGGGGCACCTGGGTGGCTCAGTCATTAAGCATCTGCCTTTGGCTCAGGTCATGATCCCAGGGTCCTGGGATCGAGCCCCACATTGGGCTCCCTGCTCAGCGGGAAGCCTGCTTCTCCCTCTCCCATTCCCCCTGCTTGTGTTCCCTCTCTTGCTGTGTCTCTCTCTGTCAAATAAATAAATAAAATCTTTAAAAATAAAATTTGTTAAAATCCTTATATCCTCATGATAGTTTAGCAGTGCCAATAATTTGAGATCATTCCTGTTCAGTGTGAGGCAGTAACCAAATAACTGCATGTTCCTTTTGATTGAGCATTACCTTAAGGATTACTTAATATTTTGAGGCATCTGTGAGAACTGTATTAGACTAAGAATTAGATGACTTGCCCTATTGTCCTGGTTCTATAGTTAGCCAGCAGTGCTAACTCTCTGAGCTTTAGTTCACTTATCTGTAAAAGGATGAATTTGGAATAAATTATTTCTATGTTTCCATCCAGTTTATATTGTGTGACTTTATTATTCTCAACTGGCAGGGAGAGGAAACATTTGAATGGTGTTCTCTTCTTTACCCTCAGCTATGGTAGACCTCAGATTAGAGAGAAAACACAAAAGCCATCCTCTCATCCTTTGCCAGGTAAGTGTGACAAACTGCATCTTCAGTCATACTCATCTTGCTTTCTTTTTTTTAATATACAAAAATAAAATTTATCAACACAAAACCTGTACTTCATCTCTAAATTCAATCACCCTTCATCTACTCAGAATTTCTCCTTCCTTTCTACTCCATTATTCACCTCAGCAAGGAAAATTGTTCCAAAATCTCCCTTAAAGACAAAAACCTCCCTTGACTCCAAATCTTGTTATATCAATTACTCTATCTGTCTACACAGACCCTTCACCACCGCTGTACTTCTGGCTTCCATATTCTTACTTCCCATTCTTTCTTTAGCCGACTTCGTACTGGAGTATATGCCCATTACTTCAGCCGCTTTTGCTAAGGTCAGCAATGACTTCCACGTTACAATCCTCATCTTACACGGAAGGTCTCTCCTTTGGACTTCTCCGACACCATACTCTCGTGGTTTTCCACACATTTCTCTGGTCACAACTTCTCAGTCTCTCTTTTCTACCTCCTCATCAATATCCAGTTTCTGAATAATTGAAGGCTTTGTTTTAGGTGGTTTCAATCAGTAACATGGCTTTAAAAGTACCTTTAAATGTGTGCTTAATGTATTTACAGACTACTCCCATGTTTAGATTTCCAGCACAGTCCTGTGTTCTGGACTGTAGACCCATCTAATAGTCCCCAGCATGTCTCCAATCTCACAGGTAACTCTAACTTAGCAGATAACAGATAAATTCTTGACCTCTCCCCACCTTACACAATTGTATCCTACAGAGACACACAGATGCACCAACACACACACATCCATGCAGAATTTTTCCTTTTCTAATCGTCTAATTCTCAAATGAATGCATGGGATCCTGTCAGTTGCTCAGTCTCTAGATCTGAGACTCGTTCTTAATACTTTATTCAACAATGGCATCTAATCAGACACAAAGTCTTGTCAATACTGTATCTCTAGATCTGAGACTCTAGATCTGAGACTCGTTCTTAATACTTTATTCAACAATGGCATCTAATCAGACACAAAGTCTTGTCAATACTGTATCTCAAATATCTGTGCTGCTTCTGTGTTTATTTTATTCTCTCACTGTCATCCATGTAACCATAATACCATACATGCCAGTGGCTTCCTAACTAGACTTGTGGCTTCTAGTCTGATTCCAATATATTTTAGAAACTGCCGCCCCAAGTGAGCTTCTTTAAATGCCAATATAATCTCGTCACTTTTCTACTTGAAACCTATTAGTTTTAATAGGCTCCTGTTGTAATTAAGGGGAAATCAAAACACTAGCTTGTGTGTAAAGCCTTAAGTGATTTTTCCCCCCATTTGCCTCTCCACCTCACTGAGGGCCTTCTATCTCCTCCCATCATTTGCCATAACCCAGTCACGCTGGCCTTCTCTCAGATTCTCAAACACATCGAACCTTTCTTATCTGAGGGTCTTTATCCATGCTATTCTGTCCAGTTTGAACAGTATTTTTCTCCTGCTTCATCTGGGTAATGCCTCAACATCCTTCAGAAAATATTGCTTCCTTGGTGATGTTTTTGCTGATTTTGCCATTATCAGTAAGTTGTATTCTTCATAAGCCTACATTTCTCCTGTTTAAGATGTCACAACCCGTAATTGTTAATCTGTGCATTATTTGTTCATTGTCTCTCTCTCTATTTTTTAAAATTAAGCTTCAGAAGATCAGGGATCATGATTATTTTATTCATAGCTAGATCCTCAAAACCTAACTCAGACTGTAAGATGCTGTCACAGTAGAATCAATATATGTTGACTAAATCTTATAGGAAAGAGAACTAAGGAGAATGAGCATCTGGCTCATGAGAATTGGAATAGGAACCTGACTATTCTGATTCACTTTAGCGCTTTCTTCACACTACATTGTCATTCCTCTTCTCGACTCATCCCAACCCAACACAGACCACGTTGCTCAGGCCCAACAAGTGTCTTTACCATTGATCTCAACATTGATTTGGCCCCATCTCCATAAGCCTAACCCTTAGGGGTCCCAGGCCCTGAGCTGTGCTATCCCACAACCCAGATCCCTGGGATTTCTCTGCCTTTATTAGATTTATAGATCTCAATGGCCTCTACTTTCTCCTCTCCCAATTCTTTTGCATTTTTAGCATAGTGTTCATCTTTAAAAGAAGTCACTTTTCCACTTTCCTAATTATATTTCTTTCTTTTCTTAGTCCATGGAAAACCCTGCTAATTATGCAGTGTTATTTTTTTCCCTTAAGCTAGAACTAATTTCTTATTTTCCACTCCAAAACAGAGAACTGAAAAAAGCAAGGCACATAGATCCATATTTCTTCCACTCCAGAAAATGTTGAAATTTTCAATATTTCAAAAATTCAACTGAGAAAGGGTAAATGTACATTTTTATCAATAGAGCCATGACCTCTCACAAATATGATTACCTTCACAATAAAAAAACTACCAAGAGGTAAGATGTATAACAGATAGGCTGTTGTGCTAAGCATCGGGCCATCTTGGTGGCTTAGCAGATAGCATGGGATAAGAAGCAACCACAGTGAATAAAGAAATCAAACCAAAATCACTCAAGGGAGAGATGGAAAGAAAACCACCACAGTGGTAAATAGGGATGCACAGCAGGTAGTGAAAGAAACCTTTTTCAGAGACTGTAAAGCACATGAATGAAACCAACAATCCTAAGAATGAATTTCAGAAGAAATCATCAAACATAGCATGTAGCTGATTGGCATGTTAAACTCTTCTAAATGAATCCAAGTCCAAAAACCTCAGAAACTTCCCACTACCCCAGTACCCAAATCCTTCAGTGTATAGAAAAAAATCAGCCTTGATTCTCAGAATGCCATTCCTTCACATCTCCCTTTCAGTGTTCCTGGAATGCAATCTTTCTTGTATTTAGTGCATTATGCATTTTGTCCTATTCCAATTCTGCTTTGTGATAGTTTTTCTTTTTAAAAAAATAATCTGTTGATTATTTTGAGTATGCTGAGTAAATAGGCTTTTTAATGTTAGAGTTTTTTCTGCTCCAAAAGTAGCAAGGGAAATTATAACTAAACTTGTGAATTTTTGGTAAGAGGGACTTTGAATTTGTGGTATATTTAAATGTCAATTGTCCAAATAATTTTTATGTACAGTCATTACTCATGTTGATCTTTAAAATGAGACAAAATAAAACTATCTCATAGAATATAGCAACAAAATCAGAAGTCTGTCTCCTGAGCCCAAATTTTTGTTATTTTAGCCAATTTTTAGCCAGTTACAATAAATAAATTAATTTTAAAATTCAAACTAATATAAAAATTTAAGGTAATGATTATTTCTGGAGGGAAGCAAAAGAGGATGCAATCAATATTGAACACCCAGCTATGGAAATATTGTCGATAACATTCTGTTTATTAAGGCAACTTAAACTTTATATATATATATGTATATATATATATATATAAAACAGGGCCTCTGTATGATCTATTTCATGATAATAATTTAGTAAGTATTTATATATAGCTTAAGGTAATGTTACATTAATGTGGGTTATCCCAATTTGCATTATTTTTGTTTACATTTGTATGTTTAAGAATTCTTTTCTCTTTTGAACAAAATTAATGTAGATGCTGTAATATATTTGGACAACACTCAAATATAACACCCACAACTTGATACATGTAGAAAATACAACAAAGTTTATAGTATAGAAGATGGATTTGGTGAGGATGATAGAAAAAAAAAATTCCCTTGGGTATGTGCCAGCTTTGAGTCTATGATTTGTGACCTGTTCTCACAGAATTGAAAACAGGCAGGAACTCCAGGGGACTAGAGGGTAGAAGTTATGCTCTTCCCAAGAATTGTCAACACCATAGAAGAATGTCCATCCAACATGCCTGGCAGTTTCTGAAAGCCAGCCAGTAATGGAAATAAGTTGCAGCTCACAGAGGATCACAACATTGTGAACTTGTACCCAAATCAGGGTACTAGCAGCCTAAATGCAGCATACATTGCATATCAGTGACAATTATCAACTTCCTTGTATGAATTTTTTATCTTTTCATCTCTCCTGCACATGCATATGAGCAAATGCATGTGTGTATGTACACGCATACACACATGCACACATTCTTTCTTCAGGTGATTTAGATCACTAAATCCTAAATCCTTTAGGTTCTCATCCCTTAAGTGAAGAAATTCATCTGCTGAGATAAATGATACAACAAAGCAGTTGAAATTCTTAGGCAATGTAGTATATTGTAAATATAAGCTGCCATTGTTACTATTATTAATGTCATTATTATCATTATTTTAATTCCTCAGAGTAAATGATATACAAAAATAGTTGGTGGGAAACAAGTAGAAGGAACTAGGAATTCCAACAGCCCAGCCAAAAATAATGGTAAAATCAAATACACATCTCCATTTGGTAGAACAAACAAAAATTGTACCTCTTTATCCCAATATTGACCTAGAAAATATTCCTAGGGCCCTGGGACATGCACACTAAATCACAACTATTAATGTTCAAAATTGGTTATGAAAAGTACATATTTTCTAAGAGAGGGTATATGATTTAACTGTTACCAAGCATTGAGTCCAAGATCAATTTCATCAATGGCTTTACAAGAAGCTCCCCCTCAGAAATATAAAAATAAAATGTCTATTAATACACAAATAGAAACCACATACAGAAAATTGATTTTCCAGAAATATAGCACTAGCATGTAGTCATTGTTGTGGACTAGTCTTAGTTATTAAACACTTAATATGTATCAAGCCCTTTATATAAGTATTACTTTTAATTTTTTGAACTCCATGAGATAGATAGTAGTATTGCTATTTTACAGATAAGTTAGCTGTTTGCTCAGGGAAGTAATGTAACTCACTCAAACTTAACTATCAAATGCTAGAGATAGAATTTGAACCCAAGTCTTAATACCTTCAAAATCTATTTTAATTTCTTAATGTCATGCTGATATCTCCAGTTAAATAAATGAACTCTTATTTTTATATGTCAGGCAGCTTTAAGAATAATTCAACACAAGGAAACTATGATCTTATAAATGCACCATTAACAAGAAAGTCACTTGAAATGGGGTTAGATTTGTGATGGTAGATTTATACTTCCCTCAAGTCCCAAGTTTTTCTTTTGAAACAGGACACACATCTTGGAATCAAGGGCCGGTGTTTTGCCTTGAAATTGAGCAGCAATGCCTAGCCCAACTGCCTTGGCCTCATGATCAAGTTCTACCCAGCAGAGGTCACCAAAATCAAGAGCAGACTAGTCTTACTCTTTTAGGACCTTTTAAAGCTGGTCTCCTTGTATTTAGATGAATTAGATCTTCACTTGCCAGTTATTACTGTGAATATATCTTTGCTATAACAAGTCCGGTCTCCTCAGTACTCCACAAATTCTCCATTTTATTGTTCCTTCCATGACTTTATAGCTCTGCTTAGCACATCTTCTTCTCTCTCTGCCTACTGGAAAGCTGCCCAATCTCCAAGGCCTGGATAAAGATTTCCCTCCACACAGGAGTCAACCCTGGTCCCTCACTGTTAACTCTCATTTTGAACTATGTTTAAATATGTTGTTTTATGTCTTCCTGACCTGCTCTCATAATATTTAATGATCATTTGAGATGCATAATTTTGTTTTACTTTTTAAGGCTAAAGCCTAAGCTCTAAAGGTAGGAACAATTTAGTCTACTATTTCACACTCTTCTGGGGATATGGAGGTTGTGCTTGTTGATCAGTTGACTATGCCAGTCTCTTCTGGGAAATAGATACAAACAGTGATGGAGATTGATCTTTATGCCATTTTGCCTGACTCATATATTCAGGGGTGGAAGCAAATAATGAGGTCAGACATTAGTGAATGACATTTTCATGACAATTTCCCATGTTCCACACAATGCAATAGAAAAAGTACAGATTTTAAAATAAGACTGTCAGCTTTAAATACTAACTCAGCTGATTAAATAACAGTAGGTTCTAGGTAAGCTCTTTTCCCTACATAAATTTTATAAAATACTACATTCTTTATGGAGTTGTTAAAACTGGAAATAATAACATATATAAAAGCATCTGGAGCACCGTTAACTAATAATAAATCATATCATGTATTATTTCTACAGGACAAATAGCTCAAGACATCCTATCTTCCAAGGTGGTCTTCTTAACCACTAATATTTTCTTTTTTGTCTTGACCACATAAATTTGTCCAGTATTTAATAACAGATCTTGAACTAACGGAACTTAGATTTTTTTCTCAGGAGTCTTGATACTGACGCTGAAAACCATGAGCATTAATTAGTGTTACAAGAATCATTGTTGAAATCTAGATATTTCATTGATGCACCTATTAATAATACAACATGTAATAAACATTTCTTCAAAAGTACTTGGGTAGTTCAAGCAAAACTATACAAGTCTCCAAGATATTAAATATCTTTATTAGAAATATTAATTTGTACTTTCATTTTGACTAATGACAAGAACTCATATAGTTTAAATGTTTTCAAGGACTTTGTTTTGTGGCATAAATAGTGGTTCCTATATCCCCACTGTTTGACTTGCCTAACTTAGGTAATTGTCTAATTTGTCTGATTATTGAATATTTTTATGTGTCTTATAGCAGCCGCTGTTTCCCCATTCAGTTTTAAGCTGAATATTTTACATGACCTCTCCAATGTAGATATTTTGGTACATTTTTGTAGTTGCTAATAGATATACATGAACTAAATTCAAAGCTAATGACACATACTATAAAAAGAAAAAGATGAGTTAAATTAGAGTTGGTTGAGGGTGTTGGAGAAATGTTGAGAACAAGTTTAGAACTAGTGTGGTCTAGGTCCCAGGCAGTCATGGGAAGGCATGAGGGCAGTAAAGGAAAGAGGCAACCAATGCTCACTGAACACTTACTTTGTGCCAGGCTTGGTACTGACGGTAACCCATGAAACTGGTACTGATATTCCTCGCTTTGACTTCATGAAGAAACATATGTGATCCAGTACCACAGTTATATGGAGTGTGATATATGAATCGAATCTCTCATTCAATTTGAATAAAGTATTTATAGATTAGATCTGCATTCCTGAGAACTGCACAGTTTCCTATATCACAGAGGAAAGTAGTCATACAATTTCTCCTCTCTTTCTCTCTTAGAAATAGGCTGAATGAGAGTCTTTATATACTACCATCCCTTTATTCTGGAATTGTCCACTTGGCATGTTGAAATAAACATCTATCTGCAGAGTGACCACCTGGTGATTTTACTAAATTACTAAGACAGTAAAGTCAAATATTTTTTAAGACTCTGAGCTTAGTTATATATATATGAATGCCATTTAAATGAATAAGATTATATATAGATAGATATATATAGTGGGGTAGTAAAGTGAAATTTTGTTTACTTCACAAGTAAATGATCCAACATCATTTGGACATAAAACTGCTGGGGTTTTCCCACCTTCAGTGGGTGTACACACACATTCACCAAAATCTATTCTAGTTTTTATAGAATTTTGAAGACAGGCATTTCAGTTTGGATGGCTGGGCTACGCTTCCCATCTACCAACAGAATTAAATATTATCTGAGGGTTAAGTGAATATACAAAAAGTTAAATTTCTTGGCCATATTTGAAGCATATATTGGATGATCTGGTTAATAATCATGTCAATACTTAAAGCCAACTTGAGTGTTTTAAGCAAAATCATCCAAATGAAAGGATTTGACTTTATTCAGATCATGTTTCTATCAAGAAAATTATCAACAACTGGGTGACCAAGGTAATTATTATCAATTATTCCCTATTTCTATGCTAAAGTCTTCAAGATCAGTTATACCTTTGAATAAGGGCCAAAATCCTGAGACAGAATTTGTCATAGGCTCTAGGTAGAAATTCAAACACATGTCACTTATATGTGGATGAAATATAGACTAAAACAAAATATCTTATCAGATAATGGCAAAAGTGACCATTTTTCTTCTATCATAGCATTACCAATCAATACCAGAAATAGACATTTTATTTGTCTTTCTTTGGCACACAATATGGTTCCTTGAATAATAATTACACTTCCTAGTAGTTTGGCTTGTCTAACTGATTTAATTGCCAAGTATCTAATAGCCCTAACCCCAGTAGATAAAAGTGGCACTTGAGAATAACAGTATGAATCAGATAAGAGATTCTTTATCTGGGCTCTACAGAGTCCACAAATGGGCTTTATTCTATCCAAAAACTTAAAATTGATCTATATGTTCAAATGATACTATTCCTATGCGGGGAAATATCTATGAGATTACACACTAAATTTATAATTGTGGCTAATTTTGATGAAGTCAGCTTTGATTCTTTTGTTAACCCTTTGAAATGAGAATTTATGCTTAAATTACTTATATGACTAAAACTAATCCTAAAATTGGTTATAATATTTGTATATTTGTAGTTTTTTATGAGGATGGGGCAATGATTTCATCTCATGCTAGGCAATATGAATCCTTTAAGTTATATGTTTTGAATCTGGAGAAAAGTGATATATCATCTGATTAGAGACATACTAGTTTCAAATTTTATACATTTGAAGTAACTTCAAATGTTTGAGAGGTTTCTTTGACCTTGTTTCATTTGTTATCCCTTAAATGAATTGGGCTAGATTTAATTATTAAGAATAATATTTTGAGGCAGCTCTCAATTATTTATAGCACCTCTCTTATATTGCTGTAGTATGGATCGGAAGGTACAGTAGATGGATTTCAACACAAACCTACAATTGGCTGGGTTGTCGCCATGGTGAATCAGGAGTCCACATAACAGGTAGCCTTGATTATGCTATAAATTTCACTCACCTAAAGTATCAGATTTACTAAGTGGAGAAAGTTATACAAATCAAGTATTGTCTAGAAAAATTAGCAATAAAAATCATCCAAACTTTGTATGATTTAGATAAAATTTTTTTGAAGACTGCGTTTACATGTGAGGTTAATAAGGCTTAGAAAAGTTCCTTTTAGGGGTACCTGGGTGGCTCAGTCAGTTAAGTCTGTGTTCAGCTCGGGTCATGATCCCAGAGTCCTGGGATCGAGTTCCGCCCTGGGCTCCTTGCTCAGCAGGGAGCCTGTTTCTCCCTCTGCCTGCCGCTCCCCCTGCTTGTGCTCTCTCTCTTTCTCACTCTCTGACAAATAAATCAATAGAATCTTAAAAAAAAGAAAATTTCTTTTTAATACATTTGATTTATAGAATAATTATCAGATATAGGTGGCTGGAATTTGGTATGGTATATATCAAATACAACTGAGCACCAGATGTTGTTCTGGACACAACCATCTGAATCTCTATATTTCTTTTTTTTAAAATGTTTTATTTATTTATTCATGAGAGTCAGAGAGAGAGAGAGAGAGAGAGGCAGAGGCAGAGGGAGAGGGAGAAGCAGGCTCCCTGCTCCCCTTGATGCGGAACTCGATCCCAGGACTCTGGGATCATGACCTGAGCCAAAGGCAGACGCTTAACCATCTGAGTCACCCAGGCGCCCTGAATCTCTATATTTCTAAGTGTCAATCTAGAACAACAAAAAATAAATCCTCTTGGAACCATGAATCTGTGTACTACTAAATACAGTCTATTTCCATTAGAGATGATGCACTGGAGATGGAGAAAAGTGACTATCACATAGCAACTTGGAAACAGCCCTATTTAACTCTGTCAGTAAATCTTACACATCAATTATATTTTACATGACTGTCTTTCCAAAACAGTTTACCCAATGGTTCTCTCATTGTTATCTCGCAGTAATGTCTTCTTTTAGGCTTTCAACAGGTGACTCTATCAGCTATAACAAGTGAATAAGAAGAAGCTAAAATCCTATAAGGCATTTACAGCTTTCTTTCTCTATGAAATGATAGTGAAATAATTTTTTTTCCTGCTAATTGCCCATACTGATCACAGGAAGCACCCTTGCCTGATTATGAAATAGTGACTGGAAATATAAGTATCCATCCCACGGATTTTTAAGCTCTTTATTTTATTTTACTATTTTATTTTTAAACCACATTTTAAAAAATGTGTGTTTTTGGGTTCAAAGATCAAAATAGTTGCCTGAATTCTTAGTGTACTTGACCTAGATAAAAAGCTTATGATGTCAGAATCCATACATAAAAAGTAATACCTTCATAGTACAGTTTTATCTGACTTCTAAAATTTAATTAAAAGATCTTGTAATAATGACAATAATATATTGAAAAAAACTTCATGGCACCAATCAAAACACACTCTGATTATAGACTGTGGTTATCATGACAGGTTGATTATAAAATCCCATCTAATGTTCATAAATAATATAGATTTTTAAATTCATAAAATACCAAAGAGAGTGATAATTTTTGATCTAGCTTTCCTCTGCCTCTCCTTGAATCTCTTTGGGAAGTAAGAATTGGTGATATTATTATTATTATTATTATTATTATTATTATTAAAAATATGAGGAAATAAATCTATTGCTTTCAACTGGCACACAGCCTCCTGTGGTCTGGCCCCAGCCACTCTTTCCTCCCTTATCTTCCCCTCACACATAAGCTCCAGACAAATAGAAGAGCCTCTTCCACCTGGAACATAACCCATACCATCTCAGTTTGTGCCTTCATCCATGCTGCCTGAAAGGCTCTCATTTCTCATGCCCTTCACTGCCAGTCTGTGCACCCAGTATTAGTGGCTTGCATTTATTAAATGTTTACTACACACCATGCATTTAGTAAGAGCATTATTTCATTTGTGCCTTTTAACAACACTCTTTTACAGAATATGAGAAACTTTGGTAGTCATCCAGATAGTAAATGACAGATCTGGGATCTGCACCCAGGTAGACTTCAGATTTCACTCTGTGATGCATTATTTAACACTGTGATACATAAATTACAAGTCCCAGTAAACTGTCAAGATCAAGAGAAAACAATTGTTCTCCCATGGATATTTCATTGACCTCCCCAAATTCTCTCCTCTTTATCTGCCCCTGTATCTCTCTAAGGTCAAACTTTAATTTCTCACCCCTGATAAAGTTAGTGATGTACTCCTCTTGTTTCCTCTGCTAGGTATTCTGATTCATCTTAATGGTCTTTGTGTTAAATAGTAAAATGCACATGGTAAGCCCTCTATTGATACTGGTTAAGTGAATTCATCATTGACAGATATAAGAGATAATTCAGACTATATCACAAATGACCTCTGAAAAACAATCTAAAAAATCAATTTAGCAAGTCTATAATGTAATAAGTAGTGATCAAAACTGAGTATTTCTTCACAAATTTGATTTTTTTAACTTGAGTTATAAAAATGATCAAAAAGTGACCAGTTTGGGCCTCCTAGTTTCAAATCCATTCATTCAATTACATGCATTCTTTAAAAATTTTTATTGAACCAGATGACAGAATTCAAAATTATTGTTTGAGGATCCTAGCTGAATTTTGGTTACTCTAAAGAACCAGTTGAAAATGGAACTAATTCTTTATGATAATGACTGTACATATTATTCTTTTACTTGCTTTTTATTGAGCTGATTCAAAAATTTAATTTTTTTGTACAAATACATATGTTGACTCATTTAGATAATGGTAAATAGTCTGGGAAGAAAAAAAATAATTATTTTTCTTATGCGATACCAAGCAAATGTAACCACTTTTTTAATTCTTGAAAATAAAATGGATACTAATACTATTTAGAGAAAACCTATGTTTATTCACCCGATTTCTTGCATTTAAAAGGGGAAGTGATTTGAAGAGTATTTGAGTCTTCTCCCTTGTGAGCCATCAAAAGGTTTCTCCCTTTTGTTTTAAATGTTGGTATTCTATTTCATTTTGACAATTGTCTGATAGAAGTTTTAAAGTCTATTTCTGTTTCTGTTTAAATAATAATAATAATATATAAGATATAAAATGACCAAATTTAAGGTTTGCCTTTTAGCCTTTCCTATTTAAGTTTAAAGTGTATGTTGATGAAAAATTACGTAATAAAGAAAAAGGTAATTATTTGCAGGCTGATAGTAACTTATTGAATTCAGAACAAGGATTCTTAGGAAAAAGTCAGTGTTGAAATTGAGTACCATTTTTACTTTTCCTTTTAACTTCTGCAATTTAAAAGCATTTGCCTCATTTTGAAAAATTAAAATATAAAAACTATTTTTCCAAAGCACAATTGTACCACTTTTTTTAAAATACTAGAACTTCCCTAAAGAATGAATTACTTCAAAAGGATTTTTCTTAAACCCATAGTCATTTTTTCCCCTCAGTGACTCAAAGCACAAATAACCAAACCATGATTGTTAATTACACCTATTGATCATCAGTGACAGAATAGCATCTTATTAAATTATCTTGGAAACTGGAATCCAACTAGAAACCAAGAAGGATATAGAAGTTATATAACTTAAAGGAGAAGAAAAAATTATTTTCACAATTAGGTCCACGCTAGGAATAGTGCAGTTATTTTATTGATCGTTGGTGGAAGGAGTGGGTCTCTGAGGCTTTCCTGGAGATTCACCCAAAGCAAACAAGAAGGTCATTGGGTCTGACATCTGACCTAGAGGAAATTATGACATTTTCTCTGAGCATTAGGTACTATTTAAGCTGAGTTATTCTCCAATTAGAATGTTGTTACATATCATATCATTCATTGTTTAACTTATTGCCTAGAACTTACAAAAGAGTTTTTAGATGTGAAGTATCAGAAAGCTAGCAAAGAAAGATTAAGAGCAATGTTTTCTGGGATAAAATACTCCTTTTACACTCACACATTTCTTTTTGTTGTATCAGTGCTGCCTTTACTGTACCTTGGACCCTGTTGCCCAGAAATAAATGCATAAATCTACCCTTGCTTGTTCCTGATACAAGAAAATGATGTAACACTTTCATTTTGATTTTCCTTGTAAAAGAAACAGGCTAAGTGAGTCTGCCCTTGACAGGTGTGACTCCCTAATCAGCACCACTAAGCAGCCTTATGCAGCTTCAGCTAGTGGAAACTCCCCTCCCCCACCCCCAACTTGAAACAAAGCCATTTAATTTGGTCTTAGGCCAAGGTAAGAGGGGGAAAAAAAAAACAATTAGTAAATAAAAGGACAACATAAAGAGGCAGAGTCTGCCAACAAGAACCTACATGCAAGCCAGAGGAGATTTATGATTTTCCTCCCCAGGGAGGGAGTGACTAACGCACGCACACTGACCATCACCGTAAAGAGGTAAAGAGAGAGTGAAATGGCTCAACGTACACACACCCCGCTCCATACCGGGGACGAGTCTCCGAGCTGCGGCTTGTGCTCTCGGAGGGCCAGGCTGAAGCTGACCGCCCCCACGGCCACGCTGGACACCCCCAGCCCTATCTCCAGCACAGAGAGCACCAAGAGGCTCCCAATAATCTGGCCGCTGGTGCACATCCTTCCTCGGTCATCATTCCTTCCAGATCAGAGAGGGAAACCAACCATCCACCTTCTTCCTTCCACTATCTTCCTTACCCCTTCCGCCCCCAACCAGACCCCAAAACTTTTCTTTCTTCACCAGCGAAGCATTATCCACAAGGACTAGATTTCCAGAACCGGAGACCCTCTTCCCGGACCGGGCCAGAGGCCGAGTCGCTCCACCCCCTGGCACGTTCAGACAGGAATCGTAGGATTTTCCTGGGTTTGGTGGTCGGAGTCCAGGAGAGGAGAGTGCACTGGTAGAAGGGCTTTCAAGAAGGAGCCAGAAACCTGGAGGAGCCGGGAGCAATGAGCCCCGCTCGCGAGGCGCTGTCCAGAGTTCTGCCGCGTCCCAAGTCTCCGCAGGAAACCTGCTCCCTTCTAACCTCCCAGACCCTTCAGGCTCCTCTTTCTTTTCCTTGCGGAGGAGATGAACCTTGTTTCCCGGAGATCCAAAGCGGAACTGCTCAGAGCTTCAATCTCTCTCTCTCTCCCTCCCGTCTCCTCTCCTTTGTTTTCGTGGTAACACAAAGTGCTTCTGCGAGTCCTTCGGTCCGCAGGCTGAGCGGGCGGATATATTCAGTACCACGCTCCTCGCAGTTGCTGTGTCGCCAGAAAAAGCGACCTTGTCTGATGGCCTTTTTCCGTCTGGGTTTCTTCTCCCTCGTCGTCGTCCTCTTCCTCCCCCTCTCTCTTGGTCTGATTCTCTTTCATTTCAGTGACCTCATTGGGATTTGAGAGGTTGATGGAGGAAGGAAAAGCCTGATATGTTTGTGGGTCTACTCTTGGCTGGCTCCTGATCGGCCACGCCTCGGGACCCTGACCACAGTGATCCAAAGGATCCCTATCTCCGCACCTCCCCTACTAGCTCCCTTCTGGGCTTTTATCCAGATGGAAGGGGAGGGATGCCTACGTCAACGTGGGGCTCATTTTGTGTAAAACTTTCTTCTGCGTGTACACGGGGTAGGGTGGGGGCGCACTGGGGAAAAAAGACAGAAAGAGCTGAGCGGTGGAGAAAGGCCAGACTCCTAAATTCGCTAGGACTCCTAAGGACTCTCACCCAGGAATACCTCTTTCTAAAGAGGTAGACTCAAGCCTGTTCATAAGGAGCGCCAACTCTCCACTGTCACGACCTGTCCCTTGCGTGTCGGTGGCGGGATGGTGTGGAGACACAATTGGCCCCACAGTCTTCTGTGGGGATACTGGTGGCTGTTCCTCTCCAGCCGGCAGACCCTTGCTCTTACCCAGCAGCAATGCTACATTTTGGGGATACATCACCAGACTGAGCACGACTGGGACCGTGTGTTCTCATTCAAATTCAAGAAATGTATACATTTAAGTATTTCATTGGAAAGGGCATTATTAAGAACAAAAATCTGGCTCATTGAACAGCTGACAGTCATTCAGAATCATTAGGGCAGGAGCCAACCCTAGCTTGGGTGTTTTTGTGTTGTAGTCTGATGCACATCGGGCTCTGGAAGTCTAGGAATTGCTGTATCTGGACCCCATTTTCATGTCCCTGATTTTACCTCATGAAAAATCACAGGGTAGTTTAGCAGGGAGATTCAGGAAGCAGGGAGATGAGAAGGTGTTTTGGGGTATGAGCCATCTTTCTCAAACCTGGGTTTCACAGTTGGAGATAGATTGAAGGAAAGTAGAAGAAAGGACGATTGAGTTAGGAAACATTACACAAAACCAGGACATCTTGACCTCTGAATACATGCAGACTAGTGCAATGTAGGCATCTCTCTGATTAGAAGTTTCTTTTTTTAAAGCCCTAATGCTGAGATCACTAAAGCTGAGGGATATGCAATCTAAAGCATATGCACCAATTTCAGTTTTCTTAAATTTGGTTCAGGGCTTGTTTAATAGTTTACATTCAATTCTACACTATAATTTACTTTCTTTATGATATATTTATACTCTACATTTTAAAAAACTTGAGTCTTACTTCCCTTAAAAATATAAAAGCAGGATGAAGTATAACTTCTTAGGCCTTAAAGAGTCCTCAGTTATTGTGAAATTTGGGGAACAATTCAAACATTTATATTGACTAATTAGTGAATTCATTTTCCACATCTTGAAAGCTCAGTGTGCCAAACAGCCAATTGTTAGAATCCTTCAAATATTTTTTGGTTTTAATGAAGCACAGTTTATTTTATTTAAATCTTGTAGAAGTCATCTAAATGATCCAATTTATATGTAGAAATAATGAAGTATCTAGGTTGCCCAACTTTGGTTTGTCTTCAGTCACTGCTTTTCCTTTTTTTTTTTTTTTAATTCTTCTCCATTTGAAAGAGAATAACAAGCTACAGTAATTATTAAAATTGATTAGTTAATGCAGACATTTGGAAGGAGTGTAACTTACAAGAAAGGAAATTAATTTTATAGAAGACATACAGGTAGTGTTAACAATAGATGGATTTCAAAGAGAGAAAGAAATGAGTAAGTCATATATTATGTTTGAATTATCCCTGAATGTGATGGCTAGAAATATGTTTACTTAAATACCCCAAAGCCTAATCATATGCCTGAATATAACCAACCTTGAGTGATTCTGAGTCATTGGTGCAAAGCCCAAACCTTTATATAGAAGAAACTATATCCATCTTTACTTACCAGTGACTACAAGGGAGTCACACATAAACAGAAACATTTATAGGAATAAAATAAAAACAATAATTACCCACAGGAAATTATGTTTTGTGTTTAAAAACATGGGGATCAATGCTGTTAGAACTATCTAAAGAATATTACCTGTTCTGGGAAAAAAATAGATTTTGTGTGCCCTTTTAAATGATATAAAGTTCCTCCCAAAGTAAACAAAAGGACCACTAAAATTTACTTCCATAATCATGGAAACCATAACAAAAATGGATTCAAACTGGCATTTTACATCTCTTAAAACTATTTGTTAGAGAAAGAATTATAGGCTAAAACAGCAAATCAAATTAAAACTAAATAAATACATGCATAAATAGAGTGCATTGCTATCCAAATACCAGAGGCTCTACAATTAGAGGGTTTAATTTTTCTTATGTCATGTTACACCAAAAGAGCTATTCATGAGATCCAGAGATACATGGCTCAATACTTGTACATCTTCAATAAGAGCCAGAGTATAAAAAAATCTCAAGTTTGCCACCTGCTGGCTTATTTATGATACAGTCAATATGAATGTGTAGGTAACTTAAAATAATTCTTATTAAACTTATGAGCTAATCAGAAAAATAATCCTTCATAATTGCCCTCTTTAAGGACCTAAGTTCTGCCAATAAGTATTTAAGAGTTCTGAGAAACTAGTGCCTTCATCTTCCCAAATAAGACTTATAGAAATTTTAATATATGGATAAAGGAGAACCCAAGAGTTGGCAAACAAATACCACCTATCTTAATATTATAATGAAGTGAGTTGATGAAATAAGCAACTCAATCACTCATACAGATTTAGTAACTGAAAAGTTCGAAATTTTAAACTGATTAACTTTGGGATCTGATTTTAAGTGTTCAAGCTTTTATAAACTAAATTTGTATGGTGACCCCAGCACTGGACTGAATGACTAATGAAGTCTAAAGATTAAGGAAAAGAAAAATCACAAAATCATTACAAGCCATTTAGCAGTTTTTAAGTGTTACAAGTCTATTTTATATCTGAATACTTTGTATTGTACAAATACAGAAATGATTGTACCTAAAGACTTAGGATTTGATAAAGTGACTGCTAAAAAGGGGAAAAAGAAAACAATATTCTGAAGATATTTTTCCTTATTCAAATATAAAGAAGCAGAGATAATTAAAATTGAATTTGTCTTTTTTTTGTTTTCTAGTGATAGTAGATCTTAGAAGTCATTATCTAATAGTATTGTCAGTGCTTATGAAAATTAGAAGACATATAGTAGTATTTAGTACTGTATCACAATTTTCTGTTTATGTCTGAAATATCCTTTGATTACTAACAACTTTTATCGTGAAAAAAACCCATAAATGATGTATTTTGTAGTGATTTCTATTAATAAAGTGTGGGTATTTCTACTCCTGGCCATTATAGAGTAAATGGGACTGGACTTACTTTCCTACTACATACAGTGTATTCAAATAAGCTGTTCAGATACTGTATGACAAACAGTGCAGCACTGTAATCTCCAGGAGAAGAGAAGTAAGTTTTCTGTTCTGGTCTTTCTACAAGAAAAGGAGTACCAAGCAGAACATGGTGGTTTTATTGAATTTCTGGGGCAAATAGCAGAGTTTCTGGAGGTTTTTTCAGGACAAAGTACTAGAGGGAAGGGTGTTTCAGGGAGAAATAGATCTCCATAGGGATCCCTTGAGTTTGTTGTTAAATTCTTAGCCACACAATCATGGGATACAACTCTATAAGACTAGAAGCAGAATGATTAGAGAACTAAAATCTGAAGCTTACAAGATGTCATGAATGTTAAGGTTCATAGCAGCCAAGAAGAGTCTTTGATGAACACTCAGCCTTCAGTGGAACTCAGGTGGGGCACACACAGATAATAGGGCTAACCTATGCCTGGAGTAAAGGTGTCTCTATATCTGACCTGAAAATACTTCAAAACAGGCCTCTAAAGTATCAGTCTCCTCTGTAAGTAACTCAACAAAGTTTAACACATCTTAAAGAAAATGAAAACCATCACTCAACAGTGTAAAAGTCACAGTATACCCTATTCAGTTATCTGAAATATGAAAAAAGCTGGAAAATGTGATCCATAACTGAGATATCAGAGATGATGAAATTAGATAACACTTTAAAATCTCTATTATAAATATTAGAAATATGTTCAAAGATGAAGAGGAAAATAGTAATGTGATACTATATAAATTGAAGATACAACAAACAACAAAGTACAATTTCTACAGATGAAAAATTGTATATCTGAAATCAAAAACAGTACATTTGAAAGTAATAGCAGAGTAGACACTAAAGAAGGAATGATCAGTGAATATTAAGATACAACAATAGAAATTAGAATTACAGCAAAAAAAACCCAAACATCAAAAAAACCCAAAACCCACAATACAAATTACATCACTGAAAAACTGAAAGACTGAGAGAGAGAGAGAGAGAGAGAGAGAGAGACTCATTGACCTGTAGGACAATTCAAGAAGTGAGGCATATATATAATATAAATTCTAGAAGAGGAAGTAAAAATACTTGAAGTAATAATGGCTTATTATTTTCCAAATGTGGTGAAAACTACAAACCCACATATCCAAGAAGCTCAGTAAACCACAAGTAGGATAAACACAACAAGGCATATCACAATCAAATTGCTGGAAACCAGTGATAAAGATTAAAAATTAAAAGCAGCCAGACGAAAAAGGACACATATGTACAGAGGAAAAGAGGCAGGAATTCCAGACTTCTCATTTAAAATTATTCAATCCAGAGGACAAGTGAATGACATTTTAAAGTACTGAAATTCAAAAACAACCCCCCAAACCTCTATTAACCTAGAATTGTATACACAGAAAAATGCCTAAAAAAAGGAAAGGGAAACAGATTCATTCAGACCAAAGGCTGAGAGAATTTACTTACTAAATTTATTTAGTAAAGACATAAGATCTTCACCATAAGAAATATAAAAAGAAATATTCTTCAAGCAGAATTAAAATATGCCAGAAGGAAACTTGGGTATATACAAAGGAATACTGAGCATCATTGTGGTAGATATATTGGTAACCAGAAACAATGTTTTTGCATTGTTTTTGCAATTGAGACCAGAGATGCCATGCAAGATACAGTTTCCAATTCCAGTACAGCTAAGAAAATTAATAGCTAAAACAAAGGAGAAGGCCCAAATTCTTGCAGCCAGAAAGATGCAGGTTTCACACTGTCATTTCTTTTTTATTTTTATTTTGTTAAGTTTTTATTTAAATTCCAGTTAGTTACCATATAGTATAATATTAGTTTCAGGTGTACAATATAGTGATTCAGCACTTCCATACAACATATGGTGCTCATCACAGCAAGTGCCCTATTTAATCCTCATCCCCTATGTCACCCATGCCCCCACCCACTTCCCCCCTGGTAAACAGCAGCTTGTTTTCTACAGTTAAGAATCTGTTTCTTGGTTGTTTCTCTCCTTTTTTTTCCCCTTTGCTCATTTGCTTTGTTTCTTAAATACCACATAGAATGAAATGATATATTTGTCTTTCTCTGACTTATTTCACTTAGCATAATACTCTATAGCTCCATTCATGTCATTGTAAATGGCAAAATTTCATTCTTTTTTAATTGGCTGAGTAATATTCCATGGTGTGTGTGTGTGTGTGTGTGTGTGTGTGTGTATCACTTCTTTATCCATCTATTGATGGACTTGGGCTGTTTGAATACTTTGGCTATTGTTGATAATGCTGCTATAGACATTGGGGTGCATGTATCCCTTTGAATTAGTATTTTTGTATTCTTTGGGTAAACACCTACTAGTACAATTGCTGATTACAGAGTAGTTCTATTTTTGATTTTTTGAGGGAATGCCATACTGTTTTCCAGAGTGGCTGTACCAGTTGCCATTCCTACCAACAGTGCAACAGGTTTCGCCTTTCTCCACATCCTCGCCAATACCTGTTATTTTCTGTGTTAATTTTAGCCAATCTGACAGGTATGAGGTGACATCTCATGTAGTTTTGATTTGTATTTCCCTAATGATGAGTGATGTTGAGCATCTTTTCATGTGTCTATTGGTCATCTGGAAGTCTTCTTTGGAGAAATGTGTGTTCATGTCCTCTGCCCATTTTTAATTGGGCTATTTGGTTTTGGGGTATTGAGTTTTATTAGTTCTTTAAAAATAAACAACCTAACCTTTCACCTAAAGGAGCTAGAAAAAGAACAAATGGAACCTAAAGCCAGCAGAAGGAAGGAAATAATAAAGATTAGAGCAGAATTAAATGATACAGAAGCTAGAAATAATAGAACAGATCAATGAAACCAGGAGCTGGTTTTTTGAAAAAGTTAATAAAATTGATAAACCTCTAGCCAGACTTATCAAAAAGAAAGGAGAAAGGACTCAAATAAATAAAATCACAAATGAGAGAGGAGAAATCATAACTCGCGCCATAGAAATACAAACAATTGTACGAGAATATCATGAAAAACTATATGTCAGCAAGTTGGAAAACCTGGAAGAAATGGATAAATTCCTAGAAACATATAAACTACCAAAACTGAAAGAGGAAGAATAGAAAACTTCAACAGACTGATAACCAGTAAAGAAATTGAATCAGTACACAAAAAACCTCACAGAAAACAAAAGTTCAGGGCTAGATGGCTTCACAGGGGAATTCTACCAAACATTTAAGGAAGAGTTAATACCTATTCTTCTCAACCTACACGCATTTCTAATTTCTGATACTCTTACACTTTAAAAATGAGTGCTAAGTTATAACACTTTTGTTATGTATTTCTCAACTGAGTGACCATTTACATAATTACTTCAGGGGCAAAGAAATTGAGAAGAACAAACTCTTAGGTTGCATTAATAAACACCAAAAGTAGATTAGCACAGAATAGTACAATTGATAGAGCCATGAGAAACCCTCTTGATTAATTTCATCCTATATTTAGATCCTTTCTACCACATTCCTGACCTCTTCTTCAACTCTTCTAGTCACCAGGAACGGATCACATTTTAAAAAGTCTGCATATTAAACCAACATTTACCTCTTTGTGAATCCCGTTCGCTGCACTCAATTCTATCTTCTGGAGTAACAGAAAACAAGTAAACACTATTTTTATTGTCATAATCATGCAAATATCTTGCAATTTTCATGACTGTGTCACATCCAATGTTTACAGGAAAAATTTCCAAGTCCCTTCAAGATCATAAAAAATGGTCCAGGTCACTGATAATAGGGAGTCTTAACTTGTCCCTGTTTCTCTAAAATAAAAATATGTATAAATTTTAAAATATAACACTTGTGGAGACTGATTTCTGTTTAGGTAGAAAAACATAAACTTTTCTTTTTATGTATTTATATTTTGCATAATGTATTGCAATAATCTATTTGGACTCAATTTCTCTGTTCTAAATTACTTGCCTGCTACTTTTTAATGTCCTCCGTCAACATATTAAATTTTATATTGCTTTTTTAAATTGAATTTTGTTACTGGGCTCCAGTTTGCTAAGAATAAATGGTTCACAGAAAAAAAAATACAACACTTGTGTTCCAATAAGAACCAAGTACTGGAGGATAATCATCTCTGTAGTTCTAGGAATATAGGGCATATTTCGGTTAATGTGCCCTATAATACTGTGGTCAATTGGTCACACTGTGAACCACTGATTCAGGCCAAGTTTTCAACCAATGAAAACCCCAGAGTATTTTTCCTGTGGACTATCCTGTTTCCCCAATCTTGTACTCAGACAGTTGATTTTTTTTTTTAACCTAAGGGCAGGTTTATTCATTTATCACTATCTAATTTCCTCTTGTTGGCTTTGGCCCTTAATTCTTTCATGCTGAGATCTTTTTGCTCTTTCTGTCATGCCATGCCCTAGCTAGTCCTTCCAGAATTATATGTCATATGCCCCCAAGCAGTGGGCCTATTCTGGCCTCATTCTTCTTGTTCTGAACATTTCTAAAAATGTCATTTTTATTGTCTTTGGCATTTTTAACAAGCTTCTGCTTATTTATGCTTTTGCTTTTCTCTGTATTTCTAGATTCCTGCTACTCTAGGGTTTATCATGTATACATCCCAACTTTCAGCTTTTCATATTTCCCCTCAAATATATGCTTATCTGAATAGTTCTTGGACAGGTATAAGATTTAATGATTTTTATTCTTTTATTTTCCCTTAAATGGGGAATTTGTAGTTATAATCAGAATTTTGGTTTTAAGAGATTCCTGTCCAGTTCAGCTATCTTATAGCTAAAGTATCTGGCTAGGGGCTCTTCTTATAAAATGTAGAAATCTGGGTGTATATCTCACTATGTCAATATTTGTTTCCCCTATCTTGAGTTGACACTAACTTATAAACTCATTGAATAAATACTTAACAAATATCTGTTGAACAAACATATGAAAAATAAAAATATAAAACTGATGAAAACAGAGAGATGTTATTTTTCTAGGACTTTATCCACAACTTCTTCAACTACTTATATTTAATTACAAAAAATCAAACCAGCATGGTAATTCCGCTCCTTGCTTCCTTCAATGACTCATTTAAAAATAAAAAAGGTGAATAATAACCTGGAAAAAATGAGAAAAAATTATGACAGTTTTATTCTTCACATACAAATAGCTCTTTCAAGCCAAAAAGAAAACAAGTTGATTGAAAAGATCACAATGTATGAACAAGCAGTGTTTATACCTAAACAAATATAACAAATGGCTATTTAATTAATTATTTATTTTTTGCTAGTTATTTATCTTAAAATGATAGTTAGTGTTGTTGGGGTGAAGTTAAAGAGTTTCATAAATGCTATGGAAATCTAAATGGGTACAATATTTTTAAAAGATATTTAGTAATATATATCAGGACTATTAAAAATACTAATGTATTTTGACTCAGTAATTTAACTTATGCATTTTTATTCTAATAAAATATCTATTAATGATCAAAAGGATTACATATACAATTGTTCATAACAGTATCATTTGAAGAAAAAGGTTAAAACCAGCCTAATTTTCCAATTAAAGGCTAAAAGTAAAGAACTGTAAAGTTATAAAATAGAATAATTTATAGTCATTAAAATTACATTTTAAAATTATATATTATAGCAATAAAGTGAGTTGAAACTATACTTTAAAAATCATGTAAGTAAACAAAACAATCCTAATTTTCTTTAAAAATTATGAATACAAAGAACACTGTAAAGAATTACACATTTTATTAGTGCTCTAGGTGGTGATTATAGATGTTTTTTATTCTCTCCTTTATACTTTCTGTACTTTTCAATTTGTGAACAAAAAACTTGTATTAATTTTTAATCAGAAAAAGTTATACAATGAGAAACAGGAACTAAGAAGCACAGCAGTCTGGGGTTGCTTAATGTGGGTGGGAAAATATCTATGAATCTCAGTACCTCCACAGAACATCATTATATTTAAATTTAATTTAAAATTCTAAGTTAACAATAATGTTTGAAAATTAAAGTTATATTATGTTAAATATTCCCAGCTTTAGAAGCTGGAGTAATAAAGCAGAAGTTTAAAAATAATTTTTTAAATTAGAAATCTTAAAATTAAAAAATATATATATTCTTCTGCCTTTAAGGAATGATAAGGGAATAGGGAAATTACAATGAGAAGGAAGAGTTTATTCTTCCAGTGATAGGCCATAACTGTAGTAGATCATATGCTACAGGGACTGAGTAAGCATAAGGTTTCTGAGATTTCAAAGCAAACACTTTTGTTCAGCTGACACTCAATTCTCTCAGCTTGTATGCCAATTGCTGGGAATAAATAATAAACATCAGAAGTTCTGTTCACTTTCTGAGGCCACTGAGACACAAATAAAATTAGTATTTTATTTCACTTCCTGCTTCTTCAATTAGTAAGATCTTAAAGAATAAAAGCAGGTTTTACATTTCATTGATAACTTAGGAGTGTTCTTTGTTAGGAACTTTGTACACAGCCAAAAGCAGTTAAAAATTTTAGGTTTACCAATTGACTGGACAGTTGCATTGCCCATTACAGTAGAAGATTTAAAGAAGTAGGTCAACCTTTCTTTTGAAGGGCTTAGGAAGTTAGGAAGAACACTATTATATAATATCAAAAATAAGTTAGATTAAATTAATTTTTCTTCTCAATTATTGTAATTAGTTTATCCTCGCCCACACACCAGATCTTGACCGTGTATGGACTCAGGCCCTGGAAACATTTTCTGAGCAGCACAGGGCAATACTGATTCATGAGATAATACTGAAGATGAATAATAGCTAATATCATAGAATGCTTACTGTGTACCAGACACTATTCTAGCTACTATGGATAGACCATAAATAAGATACAATATCTGCCCTAAAGAGTTTACACTCTGAGGAAGATTCATACAACAAACAAGTCAATAAGTGATTATATGATATAATTTCAGGTAGTGAAGTAAATTGTTAAGGTATGGGAATGAAGTGATGGGTATTTTAGATAGTGTTCAGTGGGTGACATATGATCAGAGAGACCTGGATGAAGTGAGTGTGTGAACCAGAGGAAGAGCTGGAGAAACACATAGCTTTGCCTGCTATGTGGGCAGAAATGGGCAATGAATGTTTCTATAATGGCTGAAGCCTAGTGAGCAAGGCAGAAAGCAGTTGGAAATGAGGTTAAAAAGGTAGCCAGGGACGAGATTACTTAAGGCTGCTGGACCATGGTAATATTTTGTCTTTAATTCTAAGTTGATAGATTAGAAGGTTTTGAGAAGGGAAGTGACATAAGATGATTTATATTTTAATAAAATCTATTTCTGCATCTGCTAACTCCAGATACAATCCACTGAGGGCTGGGGTGGGAATGGAAGAAGTATGAGTCGATTACAATTATAAATGAAGGCTGGAACTAGAGAGGTAGTGTGAAGGACATTTTGACAATATTGTGCAAGAGAGGAAATCTGAATTAAAAAATAAACAGAGCATTCAAGGGGCCACTTGGCCAGTTCAGTTGGTGGAGCATATAACTCTTGATCTTGGGGTTGTGAGTTCAGGCCCCATATTGGGTGTAGCGATTACTTTAAAAAAAAAATCTTAAAAAAAAATAGAGCATTCAACTGTAATCTTATTTTACAGTGCCCCTTCTCCTTACCTTCATTGGTGACATACCCACCAATGGATATGTCTCACTGCGGGATGAATCTGCAATCACTGTAGGCAGAAGAGTACTCAATATCCTCCAGTACTTGCTGGTATGGTATGTGATACTTAGCATTGCCGAGGAGGTACTCTCTCTTTGGGGCACCTACTTCAGGAGCCAGGTGCAAACATGCTCCGTGGATTAAGTGGCTAAAGAGATGACCCTAAGGATTATTGGTGCCTAAGGATCACTGAAGCAGCCCCAGGTGACAGTGTCAGGAGAAGGGGGATAAGTGGCCAGATGGAAACTTCTAGAGGGCACAGCCTTATGTAGTAGTGTCTTTACTTTTATTGAGAAAAAAATATTTTTTAAAGATTTTCAAATTTATTTATTTGAGAGAGAGAGAGCATGAGCATGGAGAGGGGCTGAGGGAGACAGAGTAACAGACACCCCGAAGGTGGCTCCATCCCAGGACCCTAGGATCATGACCTGAGCCAAAGGTAGACGCCTAACTGAGCCACCAAGGTGCTCTGAAAAAAACTTTTTTAAAGATTTATTTATTTATTTGAGAGAGAGAGAGAGGGAGCACAGGGGAGGGCCAGAAGGAGAGAAAGAACCTCCAGCTGACTCCCCACTGAGCACGGAGCCCAAAATGGGGCTCCATATGGGTCTCCACAAGAGACTCCACGTGGGGCTTGATCCCAGACTCTAAGATCATGACCTGAGCTGAAATCAAGAGTTGGATGCTTAACCAACTGAGACACCCAGGTGCCCCTATTGGAAAAAATTTTTCGTGGCTCTTTTGCCCTTTTAGTACCATGTAAGCCAGTTGCAAGCAGTTTTGCAATTACAGATGGTTATTAGGAAACACTTGATATAAAAATATCTGTCCCCAAATTCCCACCATTTTTCCCTAGTAGGCCATACATCTTCCATCATCTTCTCTATGTGCCTTGATTTGAAGAAGGTCAGGAAACTCAATACTGTACCTCGGGAAGGAACAATTAAGAACATTGAGATAGTTCAGATGCTCATGTCTAAATAAACTGAGAACTTACCTTGTTGCCCTACTGCTTCTAAGGCTCTTTCAGAAAGAACAGGGGTAATATCTTTTCTTTCAAAAGAGCAAATTCATCTTGAGACTTGCTTTGCTCCAGGAGAAAGCCAAAAGCTTTGTTTTAGTAGAAGGAAAGACTTGGAGGGCTCTTGGTAGGGTTGAAAGAAAAGTTAGGGAAGACTGGATTTCCCAGGATTCAGGGACAATTGGAGGAAGCAATTTCTCTGAGTGATAAAATCTGGTCCCTATGCTCATGCAGGACTTTGGGAGGTGGAAGGACATCTGATGGAGCTGTTATATGCAATTGCTGGTACAGGAAGGATCCTTGGAAATGTCAAAAAGTCCTAGTAGCTGAGAGGAGATGAATGGATACTCCAAGTCATCAAGGAATAGGCTTAACATGGATCACATGTGGATTAGGCCGCCCTTTCCCAACCAAGGTTCTGCAAAAAAAATTAAGATTAACAGGAAACGAGTATTTTGTAAATTTTACCAAGGATGGTTTATAGGTAGTACCATTTTAAAAACATAGGAAAAAAGATAACTCATTATATATATATATAATATATAATATATAATATATAATATAATATATAATATGAATATATAATATTCATTATAATGAATATCTTAGGGCTGTAGGGCTTAATTCTTATGGAACCCCTGGTTGAGAAGGGCTGATTTGGACAATAACCCTCTCAGGATGGACCATGATGGATCCAGGACAAAATTATTCTCCAACTTTTTTGATTGTGTATGTGTCTTGAACTCTTATACAACAATTTGTGGGTGGAAAAAATATCTCTCTGGGCCTCCATCATATTGACTTTTATAAGAAACCCTGGAAATAATTTAAGTAAAATAATTTGAATTAAAAAACAATGTGATCTTTCATATTAAAAAAAGTTTTGAGGAGAATGTTTATACCAGCTTTATGTAATAAACAATTATAAACCAGAAGACAGCAAAAGAGTGAACAAATGCTGCTTTCATGAGAATTTAACCATCCCATAAGGTATGACTTAGTCTAAGATTCTTATCATCATATTTTGTAGTACACGTTTAACACTTACAGAAGATTGAGAAGAACCTGGCAAAACATGTTTGCTCTGTGAGGAAAAGTCATATGCCGGCAAAACAGTAACTTGTCCATTTCATCGAGTATGATTTTGTTTATTGTACTATATGGTCAATGATATAAAAGATTTGGTAAGTAGAGTTCGGTAGACTCAGAAATTCTTATTATAATTTCATTTCTACATAGGAAATCTAATACTGTACTGCTCTTTGAACTTCAAAGAGTTTTAAGGGATAAGAAAAGATAAAATGACTCATTTCTAAATATTCAAGGATTGAACTTATTCCATAGGACTTAAATAACCTAATAGAATCTGGATTCAATATGGTTACCAATAATTGGATTTGGCATACCATAATAATTTGTCCATTTTACATACAAATACTGAGCCTAATTTGGGTATGGACATTTTCCTCTGAGTTCAGTGTTTTCATCATTTATTCAAAAACATATTTACTGCCTGCCTGCAAAGCACTGTTTTATGAGCTGAGAGTAGAACAGAAAAACCTACTCTTTTTTTGGCTCAAAAAATTTAAAATATCATTAGTTTTAAAGACATTACAGACACATTACTATATTTCATAAAACAGGTCTTTTATCTTTCTTATCCACCCACGCAGAGACAAACAATTGGTAACAAGACAAGCTAAAAACAAAGAAAAAATTATGTATCTGAAGTTAGTTAACTTTTAGTATATTTTAAGACTCAGTATATATGGAGACCAGTTTTCATATTTTGGATACTAAACAAAACCAAATCTTGTCAGCAAAGCATTACTCCCTATAACTCACCCTCTGGCTGCTCAGACTGCTTTTGTTTGCACTGTCTTGAGAAATGGAGCTCACATTGCCTCTCTGAAATGAGTATTCCATAGTTGAATAGTTGTTATTCTCAGGATGCTTTTCTTTCTGGTGTTTAAACTAAATAGTTATTTTAAGATTTTATTTATTTATTTATCAGAGAGAAACAGAGCACAAGCAGGGGGAGTGGCAGGCAGAGGGAGAAGCAGGCTCCCTGCTAAGCAGGGAGCCTGATGCCAGACTTGATTCCAGGACCCTGAGATCATGACCTGAGCCTAAGGCAGACACCCAACCCACCAAGCCACCCAGGTGTCCCTAAACTAATTGTTATTTTAAACAATGATGTCTACTACTCATAGATATACCTTCTTACACTTGACTATAGTCATTTATCCTTCTCTTATTTTAGAACTTACACCTTTCTCATATCTATGAGCTATTATGTTCATTCTCACTGACAAAGCAAAACAATGTGCATTTTTAACCTATCATCTTTCGTTTTTCTTTTTTTACAGGCATAGAACTTCATGGATTCTTTGTACCACTTCCTAGGCTCCCCACCACTTGGTCTATTGCTGGAGGCTCTTGAGCTGTCAAATATTTAAAAAAAATAGTTTTCCAGGTGCAATCTTAATACAGTCATATGGCAATCCTCTTACCATGACACAGTGCCCAAAATAGCTATTGGCATCCTTTGACACCGTGAAGAAGCAAATTTCACATTATCTTATTTCACTTTGTATCCACTTGGCAGTCATGCCATGTGACACAAGCTCATAGGTATAGGACCTCCTTAATGACTGAGTTTGAGGTAATCATACTCTAGATAACGAATACACAAAGTAACTGAAAATGAGGAATATATCACTCATTTCTCCATCAGTGATACTGACAATTCAGTAGTCTGAAACCCATGACATAAGTAAGTATGATGAATACTGGCTAAGTTCTTTTGTGATGATTCTACATACTTTGATTTTATTTAATCCTCATGATAACCCTCTAATATATTGCAATTGGGTAAATTCAGTTTCAGAAGTTAGGTAGCTCAGGCTCTTACAACTAATTATGGGCAGCTTCCAGAAACTCAATGACCTTTGTGTGACATTTTTTGTTGGCTTTTTTTTTTTTTAATGTGAACAGCACCAGCTGCATTGCAGCCTTGATTTATTTTTGAGGGAAAAGAAGAGAAGTTGGATAGACTGGTAAGAGGTGCAGAAAGGAAATGAAAACAAAAAACAAAAAACCCCACATGTGGTGTCTACACACACAGGTTTACTTCAGAGTTTTTGCTTTCGAGATGAAGTATAATATAGAAACAGAAAAGTGCATATAAGTGTACAGATTTATGGGGTTTTGCAAATTAAACACACGTAACTAGCGCCAGATCATGAGTCTTAGATGCTCCTCATGCCCACTTTTAGTAACTATCCACTCCACCACATTCCAAGATTAACCAGAATCCTGACTTCTAACAACACATATTTTTGCCTTGTTTTGTATTTTATATCAGTGGAATTATATATTATGCTCTCTTTTGTATTTGTCTTCTTTAACAACATTATGCTTGTGCAATTCATCCATATTGTTGCATGTAGTTCTATATTATTATTCTAATTGCTGTTTGCTATTCCACAAATTGTAAATATACTATAACTTCTTTATCCACTCTACTGTTGATAGGCATTTAGATATTACAAACAGTACTATTATGAATATTCTAGGATATGCCATTTGGTGAAATATGTGCATATTTCAAATACACCCACACATATACACACATACATGGACAAACACACCCCTCCTTGGGAATGAGATTGCTGAGACATAGGTTGCACAAATATTCAACTTTGGTAGATATTGTCCAATAGGTTTCCAAAATGGTTCTACCAGTGCCTTTTATTATTACTAAATAATTACTATTACTGATTATTTCTTCAGTTAGACTCCCACCATCATCATTATTATTCTTTGAATAATGAGTATGAGCCAGGCACATGCTAAGCACTAAATATATATGTATATATCATATATATGTATATATAATATTTACATGATATATAATAAATATATAACATATGCAGTGAAATATAAATATAAATGCATATAAATATACATAATGCAATATAGAAGTACCATATGTACACATATAATAGACACGTGTATAGCAATAATAATGCAATATACTCCTTGAAGTTGGAGTATATCCTCTTCTTTGAAGATGGCTTATCTTCATAAATTCTTTGAAATTATTCTGTGTAAGAGATTGGTCTTTTTCCCCCTATTTATCCATTCATTCAATCATTCACTTATGTCAGTATAACCTTATCAGTATTGACTTTATACTTTGGGTGATGATAAAATATGACTTTATTTGCTCAAATTGTTCTCCTTTTGGCCATTAAGAACTCTTTCACTGGTTCCAGCACTAGCTTTAGAATCAGCCATTTATCCAAGGATGTATGGAGTAAGGTATGGTATTAGAGTATTAGAAACCAGGTTCTGGATATTTGGTGTCCAGTTGCTACTGGGATGTCATTGCTTGTAGGCCCTCTTAGCTGACAGAAAAAAAAAGGGTGTTTATACCAACTAGTGTACATACACATTTATAAATATTTCTATATGTAGCCTTCAGTGTCCATATTAATCTAAACATAAGTTCATACTAATATTTAACTCTAATCTATTCCCACAGAAAGCATTCTAGGCTTCTCCCTATCCTTATTCATAATTTCCTATAACAATAGTGAAAAACATGATTCTCACCATCCACCATCTATTTACTTAATTGTTCAATTCTAGTATATATGTATAGCAGTGTCAGAAATGTTAACCAGTACTCCTGTGGGAATTAACTTTATCAACTAAAGTACAGTGCTTCTGTGCAGTTCCTTTTGCCCTTATTCTTAGAGAATCCACTTACTTTGAAATTACTTAGGTCAGGACTTTCTCCTCACTCCCTTCAGTAAGGTTGTTTCTTATATTTGTAATACAGTTAGATTTTCTTGTCACAATCTGCATTCCTTCTTGGGTTACTTAATAACCTAAATGATTTTTATAATGTTTATAAATATCATTAGCTCTCTTTCCTATAAAGTTCTGTGGGTTTGACCAATTCACAATGTTACATATCTACCATCAGTATCATACAGAATAGCTTTACTGCTTCCAACAAACCCTCGTTTCATTTATTCAACCCTCCCCTCCCCCAAACCTATAGCTACCACTGACCTATTGTCTGCCTCTATAGTTTGCCTTTTCCATGATGTCATATAATTGTAATCATTTAATAATATAATCATACAACTTCTCAGTCTTCTTATATTTAGCAATGTGCATTTAAAATTCAACCATGCCTTTCTATGGCTTGACAGCTCATTTCTTTTATCATTGAATAACATTCCATTACATGAATGTCCCTGTTTATTTATCCATTCACCTCTTGGCTGTTGCATCTATCTTTTGCCACTCATAAACAACACAGTTATAAACATTCATGTGCAAGTTTTTGCGTGGACCTAAGATTCTGAATCACTTGAATCTTCAGATCGATTGAGTCTTTCAGCCCATGTTCATGCGCTATCTCTTCATATATTTAAATCTGTTATTTTTTAAATCAGAGTTGTATGGTTTTCTGCAGCCCTGGTCAAAGGTAGATCTACAAACTCAGCAATGATTTCAGGAAAATATCCGTTCCTCCATATTTGACTTCTGTGTTTTTCTGTATTGGATCTATTCTCAGGTTGGCTCTCTCCAAGCAATGACCGTGGAAGAGTCACTTATTTTCAAGAAGTTTAGCAACATCAGGAGAGATGCCTTTTCCAAGCAGTGTAAGTTTAGGGTGGGACTCTCGTGCCCAACCTGTATCCCATGCCCATTCTGAACCAGTCACAGTTACTCTCATTGGTCAATGAAGCTAGGAGCTGAGGTCAGTCCAATTACATTCACAAAGACTGAGAGTGAGAAAAGATTGGTTCTCTAAAGGAAAATTGAAGTTACCAGAAATTGGGTAGGGATTACTGAAGCTAGCCAAGCAAGAGTCCGCTACAATAAGGGCGTCTGACATCTAGTCACAATCAAATCATGCATGGTTTTGATAGTAAAGAGATTTGGGTTGTGCCTATATAAAGCAGAAATAAGTGGGTGAAAGCAGTTACTATGGTAGCTGACAAAAAACAACTAGTTTGGCAGATTTCTATCCTTAATTGATTCAATTGTCATTGTAAAACATAGTCTTAGATTTCTATCTGTTCATGATTAATTTCTGATTCATAACCCAGACTTTCCTGACAATTTGCCCTTAGAAATTTTCCAATAGAAATGAACTTGAGAAATGAATATTAGCTAATTCAAAGAACCTGGAGCCCAGATGAAGGAAATAGAGCCAATTTATATAATGAGGCTCTAACTTATTCAACTATAGAAGACTATACAAAATTTGGGCTCTTGAATTTTTAAGAATATGGTTTATATGTATCATTTGCAAACTTCTCCCATTCTGAAGGTTGCCTTTTGGTTCTGCTGATTGTTTCCTTTGCTGTACAGAGCCTTTTAACTTGATTATTCCCAATAGTTTATTTTTGCTTTTGTTTCCCTTGCCTCAGGAGACAAATCTAGTAAGAAGTTGCTATTGCTGATGTCAAAGAGGTTCTGCCTATGTTCTCCTCTAGGATTTTGATGGTTTCCTGTCTCACATTTAGATCTTTCATCAATTTTGAGTTTACTTTTGTTGTATTAAGAAAGTTGTTCAGTTTTATTCTTTTGCATGTTGCTGTCCAGTTTTCCCAACACCATTTGTTGAAGAGACTTTTTTCCATTGGCTATTCTTTCCTGCTTTGATGAAGATTAGTTGACCATATAGTAGTGGATCCATTTCTGGGTTTCTTATTCTGTTCCACTGATCTATGTGTCTGTTTTTGTGCCAGTACCATACTGTCTTGATCACTACAGCTTTATAATATAACTTGAAGCCCGGAATTGTGATACCTACAGCTTTGCTTTTCTTTTTCAAGACTGCTTTGGCTATTCAGAGTCTTTGTGGTTCCATACACATTTTAGGATTGTTCTAGCTCTGTGAAAAATGCTGGTGGTATTTTGATAGGGATTGTATTAAATGTGTAGAGTGCTTCGGGTAGTACAGAAATTTTAACAATATTTGTTCTTCCAATCCATGAGCATGGAAAGTTTTTCCATTTCTTTGTGTCATCTTCAATTGCTTTCATAAGTGTTTTATAGTTTTCAGAGTACAGATCTTGCAAATGACATATCTGATAAAGGGTTGGTATCCAAAGTATATATGGAACTTATATAACTCAGCACCCAAACAACAACTAATCCAGTTAAAAAAATGGGCAGAAGACATGAATAGGCATCTTCCAAAGAGACATCCTGATGGCTAACAGACACATAAGATGCTCAACATCAGTCATCATCAGGGAATACAAATCAAAACTACAATGAGATGTCATCTCACACCAGTCAGATTGGCTAAAATTAACAACACAGGTGTTGGCGAGGATGTGGAGAAAGGCGAAACCTCTTGTATTGTTGGTAGAAATGGCAACTGGTGCAGCCACTCTGGAAAACAGTATGGCGTTCCCTCAAAGAGTTAAAAATAGAATTACCCTGCCATCCAGCAATTGTACTAGTAGGTATTTACCCAAAGGACACAAAAATACTGATTTGGAGGGGCACATGTACTCCCATGTTTATAGCAGCATTATCAACAATAGCCAAATTATGGAAAGAGCCCAAATATTCATTGACTGATGAATGGATAAAGAAGATATGATACATATACACACACAGGGGAACATTACCCAGGCATCAAAAAGAATGAAATCTTGCCATTTGCAATGATGTAGATGGAGGTCGGCCTTATTACACTAAGAAATAAGTCAGTCAAAGACAAATACCATATGATTTCACTCATATGTGGAACTTAAGAAACAAAACAGATGAACATAGGGGGGAAAAGAAAAGAGAGAGGCAAACCATAAAACTGTAGAGAACAAACTGAGGGTTGCTGGATGGGAGGTAGGCAGAGGGATGGGTTAAATGGGTGATGGGCATTAAGGAGGGCACTTGTGCTGAGCACCGGGTGTTGTATGTAAGTGATGAATCACTAAATTCTACATCTGAAACTAATAGTACACTGTATGTTAACTAACTGGAATTTAAATAAAAACTTGAAACTACCAAAAAAATATGGTTTAGAATTAGATTTTATAATAAATATCCACATTTACATTCATTATGTATAAATTATTATCCTTATAGAGCAGGTAAGGTCAGAGGGTTCTTTTTAGTTGAAATATAATTAGCATATAACATTGTACAACAGAGTGATTTGATATTTGCATATATTGTGAAATGATTATTACAACAAGTTTAGCTAACATCCATCACCACACATAGTCATATATTTCTTTTCTTGTAATGAGAACATCTAAGGTCTACTCACTTGGTAACTTCCAAATATACAATATAGTATTGTTAACGATAGTAATCACGCTGTACATTACACCCCCAGGACTTAATTTATGTTATAACTGGAAATTTGATCTTTTGACCACATTTACCCGTTTTGCCCACCCCCAGCCCCCAGCCTCCACCTCTTGCAACTACCAATCTGTTCTCTGCATCTGTGAGTTTTCTTTTTTAAGATTCTACATGTAAGTGAGATCATACAGTATTTGTCTTTCTGTCTTATGTATTTCACTAGGCATATTTTTAAAAACAAACTTCGCTTAAGCTATTCTTCCTTTAGAGGAAGCATGTATGAGAACTATTTCTTCTTAATAAGCAATCATAAGTTCCTATGTATAGTAGAAGAAAGGGCAGCCAACTATACCTAATCAAGGTAGTGTTGCTACATATAAAGAGAGCAGATATGGATGAATTAGAAATACTCTATCAAATGAATGCAAAAGTTCACTTTCGAAATATGAATACAAATGTTTTCTCTGTGTAGCAGACTTCCTGGAGCATAGGCAAAGTCAATAGAGAAGGAGGCACACGTTTAAAAATAGCTCTCATAAAGTGTGGATTAGTCAAGAGAAGAAACATTACATTATTTGTTGAGCCGAACTTTGCATGCTAAACATTTCATCACTCATTCTATTCCCTTCACTCTCATTGAGCTCCTCCAGTATCCTTAGGAAGGAGAACACACTGAATGTGCTATTTTTATAATGGTCCAGAAAGCAATAAGCAGGTTACAGAATAGTTTACATATCAGCAGTGATCTGAAATGGAACACACATATTATTTGTTCCCTTGGCGTTATTTCAACTCTTTGTCTATATTGATATTTCATATTTAGAAACATAATAATAATATATCCTGACAGGTGCAAAGAATGGAAAAGTGATTCTTTTAACTCATTAAATATTCTTTCCTGAATTTAGGCTTGAGCCTTATGCTTGGGCAGATAACAACCCTACCCTGTTGTGACTATTAACAATGTAGCTTCTTTCCATTGTCTGGAAAGCCATGTTTCTAGGAGGCTATTCTTGTGGGGTCTGTAGAGGCTATGGCCTTTCTTTCAACTACTTCCTGTCTATGCTGCCTTTTAGGAATAGATTCAGGACACATCACAGGGGAGAGGTCCGTTAAAAATAACCCATTTAGGGGGCACCTGGGTGGTGCAGTTGGTTAAGTGTCCAACTCTAGGTTTTAGCTCAGGTCATTATCTCAGGGTCATGGGACCCAGCCCCTCATGAGACTTCACGCTCAGTACAGAGTCTGCTTGGGACTCTTTCTCTCTTTGTGCCCCTCCTCAGCTCCCCCTGCACTCTCTCTCTCTCTCAAATAGAAATTTAAAAAAAAAAAACCATTTAGGGAAGCATTTGGATATTGAAACAGATTTTTTTCACTCTTTCCCAAACCAGGTGGTGTTTCAAGGTATATTTCAGCTCACTGTTCTTGACTCTTCCTCAATGAAACATGAGTCATTAAATCCTTGTTTCACTCCATTTATGGATACTTGAAAATGCAAAAAAATGGATTATTAATAATTTACAATTTACTTTTAAACACCTGAAGTGGAAAGTTTGTATACATGTTTCTCAAGGGAGATTATTTATCATAGCCAGTCACTTTTCTTTTAAAGATTTTATTTATTTATTTGACAGAGAGAGACAGTGAGAGAGGGAACAAAAAGGGGAGTGGGAGAGGGAGAAGCAGGCTCCCCGCTGAGCAGGGAGCCGAACCCCAGGACCCTGGGACCATGACCCAAGCCGAAGGCAGCCTCTTAACTGACTGAGCCACCCAGGTGCCCCTTTATCCAGTCACTTTAACCTCCGCATTCACTCCATCACACCCTTCTAATTCAGTGAACATTTACTAGTCATGGACCAAGTGGAAGGCACTCTGCTGAGATGAATGACACATAGTTCTTTCACTTATAATATGGAGAATAAAAAAGATAGACATATATACAACTAATTATAACATAAGGTAGAATAGAATGCTGCCCAATTTCTATTTATCTGTCCAGTCTGAACCTCACAAAATTCATTTAAGTAGAGAACCTCAAAATCCAGTTGTTTACCTTGATTTTTCCCCTTTCCTCCATGAGAACTAGGACCAAGCCTGTCTTTGTCTCTTGTTTTCCTCAATATATTTGGAACATATTTGCTACTCAGTGTATACACGTTGAATAACTGACTGACTGAATATGTAAATGATTCAATAAAGGATAAAAAGGGCAAGTTTATCTGGGGGCAGAGGTGGCAAGAGACAGTGGAATCTTGTGTGGTTCCCAGGTTTCTGATTTTGGTAACTAGATGAGTACTAAAGGTAGAATTTGGGGGAGGGGTGATACACAGTTTTGGAAATGTTTAATGGGAGGGGAAACAATTCTGTTGAGACATTCAGAATGAGATAAACAGTAAAGAGAAACATGGGTATGGATCTCTCTCAGAAGACAGCATGGTACAGACGTAGATTTGGGATACTTTACTTGAAGTTATGGGTGTGAATTAAGAGTATGAAGCAAGCAAAGAAGATGGTTAAGAACAGATCTTTTAAGAATGATCCTATATAAGAGCTGGGTTTACGAGAATAAAAGGTTTTTCAATGGAATTCCACTGCAGATTTAATTTTATAAGGCTGAAGTTCCTGACCGTTATCTAAAGACATTTTGACCTGAATTTTTCTTGAGGTTTCAAGATATAGAATCACACTGAAAATCAGCGACAAATGCAAAGGTTAGAGAAGGAGAGCAGAAAACAGGATTTAGAATGGGTTAATAAAAAAGAATTACAAAGAAAAATATACTGCTCATCTGTTATTTTGGAACAGAGATTTTCTTTTTACTTTGTACCATTTCTTTAGATCAGTCCATTCGAGAAGCAGAGGGTGGAGAAACAGAAGGAAGGGAACCGATGCACAGGCCATGAGGAGTGAAGGTTAGTATCCAGGATCATGGCTTCTCTGTATCAGCAGCTACGAGGCCCTAGACACACATTAATTTAGTCCTGATAAATATCTGAATAATATGTATTGTGACCACTGTTTCCACAGGAGAAAACAGACTCTGAGAGGTAAGGGATTACTTGAGGGCAAGGCCATGTAGCTCTAAGCAGGGAGCATGAAGCACACATCCCTTCAAAATCTGCCCACTACTCCTTGAATGAATCCTCAAGAGCCAGAACTTGTTATGACAGTTAAGTACATAAAAGACAAGAAATGCAGTCAACCAGGAATGTGTTTGGATGACAATACTGTTTATCAATTCCAGTGAGGTATTGACAAGAGGTATGTTTCAGTTGGTCTGTATCAGAGCTGCCATTTTCTTTATTTATGACTGAGCCTGATTGCTTGGTGGTCTCTTCTTATTGGTGGCTGCCATGTCATATTAGTTATTAAATATTTTGAATATTTCCTGTGGGAACCATGAATATCATGTAGGGTACTGAGTCTGCAGCAATTAATCATGGTAAATGTAGAAAAGAGTCATGTTATATGCAGAGAAAAAAGAGAAATTTTGTCTGAGATCTCTATTATGAAATTCAAATGAAAGAATTGATTGGAAGATGTAATCTAGACTAATAAAATTTATAGGCATTTTATGCAAGAAACACCAGAGGTAGAATTTACTGCATTTTCTATTATTATCATAGTGGTTAGACTATGCTTATTTTGGAGTCAAAGTATCCTGTGTTCAAATCTTATCTCTCTTAACATTACCATGTAATGGTAATGAAAAATGACAATGAAAAAGTGATTTTGTCTCTCAGACCCATTTCATTATGTGTAAAATTAGTTCAATAATACTATACTTGTAGACTTGTTATGAGAATTAAATGATATATTTTAATAGGCTTGTCAGTATGGGATATTACGGACACTCTATGAGTCATACTTTATTATATTATTAATAGTTGAAATTATTTTTTTGAAAGACAGAAATTTTGGCTTGGGCATATAAACAAATTCCTCTTACAGGAGAAGAAATGTCAAATAATTGAAGGTGATACACTCTTGTTTTAGTAAACTGAGAAATAGGAAATGAAAGCAGAGGGTTATGCAAATATCCCAGGTCTTTTCCAATGCTGACTTGAAAAGCATTAATCTTTGGAGTCCTTTTGAAGAGGACTATTACATCTTTAACCCAGAACCAACCTTTATACTGATTTGAGCTATTGTATTCTCACACACTCTTAAAGGTATTTCCCAATCAAATTCATTATATGATTTAAATTTTAGCCAATATTCCAGAATAAAAGAACTACATTACTATGCTCTTCAAAGTCCTCTAACGACAGGACCCAACCTGTATTTCCAAACATTGTCTACTATTGCATTTCAGTCATTCTATGCTCTAAATCTACTGAACCATTTGCTCTTTTCTATCTACATCCCACACTTTTCTACTTGATTCCTTTTGTTTTGCTTAAGTTGTTGCTTTTCGCTGACATAACTTTCTCATAATCTCTGTCTGTAATTACCCATACTGACAGGCCCTGCTCCTGACCCCTGATCTAGAGAGACTTCCTGCAAGCAGAAGTACTCCTCCCTGCCCTAAATTATTCTAATATTTTGTCTTTAATCCCTCCAATGGCATTTGTCACTTTCTTCATTAGATTATATTTAGGTATTTTTAGCTTCTCTGTGGGACATTATTAGCACCTAGAAGAGAATTGTAGCTGATTCACTTTTGTACTCCAACAATGCCTGATACAGCGCCGGCATGCAATATAGTAAATAAACAAAAACTGAGAGAAATAATTTATCTAGGTTTCATTGTATATACTGTATCCGTTACCATTTTAAGTTTATTTCTAGGACTTTGAGGTTACCTGTTTCCCTCAGGACATGCAATAAGTGTGGACTGTCTTTTTGGAGAGTATATGCCATTTTTATCCCATGGAATCTTAAACAGCATCTTGACTTTGCATCTATCACCTGCGTTAAACAGATATTGAAGGATTTTCAAGCCCTTGATACTTTGGCTATTGCCTATGTTCTCTGAAATTTTGTTTTCTGATTTATAATGTTAGGAGTTAAGACTTTCCTCAGTATTGCAAGAAGTAACTTACAAACAATGTTGTAAATTCTAAGTTCTTTTAAAATATTTTCTTTGGCGCCTGGGTGGCTCAGTCGTTAAGTGTCTGCCTTTGGCTCAGGTCATGATCCCAACGTCCGGGGATCAAGCCCCGCATCCGGCTCCCTGCTCCGCGGGAAGCCTGCTTCTCCCTCTCCCACTCCCCCTGCTTGTGTTCCATCTCTCGCTGTGTCTCTCGCTGTCAAATAAATAAAATCTTTAAAAAATATATATTTTTTAAGTGTTAAAACTTCCTGTACTGCCTTCTCTTTCTCACACATATTTTCAGTATTCTTTGATAAAAATCAGATGTTTGAATATGTTATAAATGTGTTTAAAGACAAATCCTTTGGCGCCTGGGTGGCTCAGTTGGTTGAGCGACTGCCTTCGGCTCAGGTCATGATCCCGGAGTCCCAGGATTGAGTCCTGCATCGGGCTCTCCCTGCTCGACAAGGAGCCTGTTTCTCCCTCTGACCCTACCCCCTCTCATGTATTCTCTCTCTCTCTCTCATTCGCGCTCTCTCAAATAAATAAATCTTTAAAAAAAAAAAGACAAATCCTTATGTATTTTAAGGAGACTAGTGTGGTTCATTACCCCTCTGATATAAGAAATTACACTTTTACATTTGATATGTTGATCTGAAAATCTATGAAGATTATAAAAAAATAGAATACACTAGCACATACTTTATATTGAATAAAATCATGCATTTTCATTTGTTTAGTAGTCTCAAGTCTTATTTAAGACAGAATTGTATTTGTTGCTATTTATAAGTTGAGTGTCTAACTTATAGGCTATTATCATCTGAGAAGAGGCAGCTTTTATAAAATGTAAAGTGATGCTTAAAATGAACTATTCTACTACACACCTATCAGAATGGCCAAAATCCAAAGCACTAACAATACCAAATGCTGGCAAGAATGTGGAGCATCAGGAACTCCATTCGTTGCTGGTGGAAATCAGAAAAGGTACAGGCACGGGACACCTGGGTGGCTCAGTGTGTTAAGCATCTGCCTTTGGCTCAGGTCATGATCCCAGGTTCCTGGAATCGAGTCCTGCATCGGGCTCCTTGCTCAGCAGGGAGCCTGCTTCTCCCCCTGCCTGTGCTCTCTCTCTCTCACTCTCTCTGACAAATAAATAAATAAAATCTTAAAAAAAAAAAAAAAGAAAAGGTACAGGCCCTTTGGAAGGCATTTTGGCAGTTGCTTACAAGACTATACAAATTCTTGCCATGTGACCCAGCAATTGTGCTTCTTGGTATTTACCCAAAGGAGAGGAAAACCTTTGTCCACATAAAAGCCTGTGTATGGATGCCTATAGCAGCTTTATTCATAATTGCTAAAACATGAAAGCAGCCAAAATATCCTTCAGTAGGTGAATGGATACATAAACTTCAGTATATGCAGCAATGAGAAACTATTCAGCACTAAAGGGAAATGAGCAATCAAGCCAAGGATGGACCTTGAAGGCATTATGCTAAGTGAAATAAGTTAGAGAAAGATACTGTATGGTCTCACTTACATGTGGAATCTAAAAAAAAAAAAAAAAAGCTAAACTTTTTAGAGTGGAATAATGGTTACTGGGAGCTGGGGGTGTTGGTGGTTGGTGGCTGGGAGGTGTTGATCAAAGGGTACAAATTTCCAGCTGCAAAATGAATAAGTTCTGAGGATCTAATCTATAGCACGGTGCCTCTAGTTAACTGTACTATATAGTTGAACATTGCTAAGAGAGTCAATCTTAGATATTCTCATCACAAAAATTGTAATTATGTGAGGTGATGGATGTGTTAATGAACCTTATTGTGTAATGATTTTGCAATATATACATATATCAAGACATCATGTTGTACACCTTACACTAACACAATGCTATATGTCAATTATATCTCAGTAAAGCTGGAAAAATTTTTAAATGAAAACAAGAAAAATGAAGTAGGAAGTAAAGATACTCAACGCTAGAGAAGTAAGCAGGAGTGAGATCATAAAGGCTCTCAGGCCTCAGTACTCTATCCAAAGTTGGTGAAAGTGGGGCAAGAGCAAGAGTGACAGGATGAGATTTCCACTCAGAGAGTTTGCTGGGATTGTATCATAATTTTGAAAGATTATATCAGATGCAGGGGTTCATTTAGAAGGATACTGTAGGAACCCTGGACTAGGAGAGTACCACTGAAACAGAAGGGGGGAATGGATGTTCATGTTTAGGAGCTAGAATCAATGTATTTTGGAAATTGTTGAAGTATGGGATGAAGGAGAAGAAAGAATTAAATACAATGCCTATGTCAGTGCCTTGATCATTATAAATTTGAGTAGAGAATTGGCTGGTTGGGACATGTGGACTTTGAGTTGCTATGGAACATTCAAGTAAGTAGATTAATGGAGAGCTGGGTAGACAGACCTCCACTTGGGGGGTGGGGATTTTGATTTGGGAGTCATGTGGTAACTGAAGACTAAGATATGGGTGAAATGCCCAATGAGAGCAGAGGGCCCTGATAGAAAGTACCCAGAGAACTGCCAACATGTGATGAATTAGCAGAGGAAGCTGTGTCTACAGTGAAGATTGAGCAGTAGAAGCCAGGAATCTAAGGGAAAGAAAACCGAGAGGATATGATGGGATTCTAGAAAAGATAAAAAAGTACTTCAGAAGGATGGAGTGGGCATCAGTTAATTATTGAGAGGTTAAATAAAATACATTATCCAAGGGATCATTATATGTGGTACCTTATTTATTAAACTCTACTACCAGCAAGAAAAGGTGTTTATAACAGTGGTATATTATTATCATTATTTTTAATCAATACCATTCTATTAAAATTAAGTCCTGATTAGAGATATCATTTTATTTTTTTAATTTTTAAAAAATTTTTTATTGTTATGTTAATCACCATACATTACATCATTAGTTTTTAATGTAGTGTTCCATGATTCATTGTTTGTGCATAACACCCAGTGCTCCACGCAGAACGTGCCCTCTTTAATACCCATCACCAGGCTGACCCATCCCCCCACCCCCCTCCCCTCTAGAACCCTCAGTTTGTTTTTCAGAGTCCATCGTCTCTCATGGTTCATCCATTCTTCCCCTCCTGCTATCTTCTTCTTCTTTTTTTTTTCTTAACATATATTGCATTATTTGTTTCAGAGGTACAGATCTGTGATTCAACAATCTTGCACAATTCACAGCACTCACCATAGCACATACCCTCCCCAATGTCTATCACCCAGCCACCCCCTCCCTCCCACCCCACCCCTACTCCAGCAACCCTCAGTTTGTTTCCTGAGATTAAGAATTCCTCATATCAGTAGAGATATCATTTTATTTTTAACTAAGTTCTTTAATTTCAGTTTTATAGACATATTTTTGTTCATTTATCCTCCAGAAGTAGAATGAACACTCTTTATAACTGAACTAAACCTGACAATCATGCATACTTCAAAATCCAAGCAGTAGTATTCAGTTAATTATTTGATAATAATCTGAAGATGACTATGGTGACACTTAAATTTTAACATATCAAATAGCTGTTGTTCTATAATTTAAATTTAGCTAGCTGATGTTCTTAGGATGTATTATATTGTCTGTATAGTGATTTATTTTAAAATGCTTCAGAATAAACAGTATGCTGATTCACTTGAATCTAAACCCAAGGCGTAGTCTTTAGTGTCCAAATTACCTTAATTAGGAGTCAATACTCTGGAGGTGGCTCTTTAAACTATAAATATCATTATCAAAATTGTTATCAGGAGTGTGTTAATTAGCAGAAAGGATGCTAGAAATAATTCAAGATGTGTTGTGAGCTATGAAATTGTACGAAATATAAAAGCTTTATTTTTAAACTAAGGAATGGAATAAGCTGATATAACTTTTCAATATACAAAGCTGATATTCTAAAACACCTCTAGAAATAAGCATACATGCTTATTTTCTGTGTAAACAAAAACACACAAATATTTTTAGAGGTTGTTGACTTAATATTCTTTAGAGGGAAGAATTAAAAATCAATTTCAGATTATGACTTTGTTGAGTTCAGTGATATAATTTAAAATGATAAATGAATTTACCCATTTGTACATATACATGTCCCAAAAATGTACATTAAAAGTATAAACTTTCCAATTTGAATGAAGGACCGTTTACATTTTAGGGTGTTCCTGAAGACCAACAGGGATGTCTGATAAAATTTTGGATTTTAGAAACCACTGTCCTTCTTCTCTCTCATCCTTTGCTGTCATACTAAGGAACCTACAGATGTTTAGTCTCTAGGGATCAGCTAGAGAAGCCCAGATGGAGAGATCAGTCCTGATGGATAAAGGGAAATAAGTAGAAGAAAACATAACTCTCACAACCCTAATTATCTCTCTGACTTCCAGCAGAATTTCACGTTAACCATCCTAGAAACATCCAGAGAAAGCTATTACACATCCAGTGTTTTATAATCCTTAGTGTCAAGATTTTTTTTTTACATCTAATGCAAATGCTTAACTGACAAAATCCTTAGAACTGCTTCTTTTTCTTCTACCTCCAGGCAATGTGCTATTTTCAGGAGGATGACAGGTACTGGGAGATTATTATTTAGCTGCTCCCCTGCTTGTTATTCAACGGATGGTGGCCATTGCTCCTAGTAATCTAACTCCTGCTAGTTTGGAAACTCCAAATCAGGGGTGGAGGATAATCCATCATTTCTGTGGAGCTGAGGAAGAAGGCTGGACAGAGAGCAGATAGCAAAAATCAGAGACGACAGCAGTCCACGTAGGGATGACAAGCCAAGTGCGGAAGTTTTCTGGCAGAGAGGAAAAAGGCAACCAGAAGTTAGCCAGAAATAGCATATCCCAGAATATAACATAAGTGACAGCACTGTGGATTTCTTAGAAAGATAAACGTGTAACAGTTCATAGATTCAAGCGAATTTTGCCTTTGAAGGTTGTTAATGAGGGAGACCATGCGTTTATTGGAATTTTGCTGTGATTACCCAAAACCATTTTGGTATTTTTTTGCAAAAGCCTTCAGAAACTTTGGTATGTTCATCTAGCTCTCCTTAATGGAAGGAGATTTCCCATCCATTAATGGAATATTTATCAAAGCATATGGTTCCCCATAAACTGTCTCAGAATCATCTAATACGGCTAGATAAATAGGAATTTCTCAGGTTAGGGCCCAGGGGTTGCATTTTTGGAGGCTTTTCAAGGTTCCCAATAAACTACTGCATTAAAAGATGATTTGGTGGGTACCTGAGTGGCTTAGTTAAGCGTCTGACACTTGATTTCAGCTCAAGTCAAGATCTCAGGGTTATGAGGTCCAGCCCTGCGGATTCTCTCTCTCTCCCCCTGCTCCTCCCCCTGCTTGAGCTCTCTAAGTAAGTAAGTAAATAAATAAATAAAATCTTTTTTAAAAAGATGATTTGGTAAACATATAGAATTCTGTGGGGCTAAATCTGGTGGCTATGCCGTTACACAAATATGGACCATAGGTACCTATGACCATAAAGGAGAGCTATGGATTTTCTTATGTTGCTTGTCAGTTACATTAGACTTTTCCAGAAGAAAATTTCCAAATGTTTTGGCAACATCGTAATGATAACAGTTAGGTCATGGTTCTTTGAAAAGTTTGAACGTCTTTGAAAATGCATAAAATGTGATATGTCTATTTTTAAAAAGGTGCCATTTAAAAACAGTCATACCTAGCAATAAATTATTTTAAGTCTTTTTAAACCTTTGTCTGTATATTATTATAATATAAAAATATCCTGTTTCTCTCCCAGGAGATTTTGAGGTATTCCCCCTGTGAAGGCAATAGGGCATGTTTTATTGAGCATTACTACCTGTTTGCATTCAAAAGAGCAAGAGTTATTTTTTCCAAAATTATAATAAGGTAATTGTAATGTACTTTATTCAATAGGCTATATGTACTTCCCTTCAAGGTTCTGATGCTTCCCTGAAGGGAATCATTTTTCCCAGTTGAGAACACTGTCATACAGAGAATGTGAGAGGGAAACTGGAAAGTAAACACTTATTTATATACATTCTTTTTTTTTTTCTGGGCAAGTGTTATTAGTAAACTTAAACACCCATTAGGGTCCATGTTCCGACCCAGCCCTTTGGAGGTGCTGTTTAGCTAGAATTTTTCATGTCTACTATGATCGAATTCATAAGATGATTATTTAATTTTCTTTTCATTTTATTAAAGTCTTCATATATTGAAAACAATGGTAGAACCTACCTCCTCCTACTAAATGAAAAGTGTTCTCAGGTAAGCAGTGGCCACAGGCAGGTGTTTTTGTCCCCTTATGTGAAAAGAGTGAAAGTCAGTGAACACAATTTCCAAATATTACCTTTAGAGCAGTGTTGTCCCAGGTGGCTGCTAAATCTCGAATGTTCAAGTTCAGCTCAGATTCCATCTTGGCATAAACAATGACATGAAATTTAATGATACCCAGGTGTGGAGATGGCTGGTACTCTCCTGGGAGTTTGAGACCTTCTTGGACAGTCTGAAAATTAGTTTCTGAATTCCACATATTTGCATTTCCTCCTTTCTATTCAACACAATAGTTCTGCTGTGCTAAGGAAACTTTGCTAACATTTCATTTAAGAAGAGTTGGTAAATGGTGTTCACATAACGGGCCAGGTAAATTGGAATCTTTTTTTTTTTTTTAAAGATTTTATTTATTTATTTGAGAGACAGAGAGAATGAGAGAGAAAGCACATGAGATGGGGGGAGGGTCAGAGGGAGAAGCAGACTCCCTGGTGAGCAGGGAGCCCGATGCGGGACTCGATCCAGGGACTCCAGGATCATGACCTGAGCCGAAGGCAGTCGCTTAACCAACTGAGCCACCCAGGCGCCCGGTAAATTGGAATCTTAATGGGATAGCTGCAGATCTCAGAGAGAAGTTTTGCTGAAGACTCCGAGTTTCCTCATTTGAACTTGGATGCTTCGACGTGGACACTCAGGAAAACTCACACCATGAGAGTGCTGACTCTCTGAATCACCTGTGTCTCATCAAGATCTGGCTAACTTAGCTGCATTCGGGGGCATATTATAATGAGAATTTTAAGTTATCAATTTAGTCTTTGGTATTCTAGCTGTTTGTATTGACTGATTTTCAATTTTCTCTAGACACACTTCGTAATACTGAGTTTCTTACAGCAGTTTCTCATTAAGACAATACTTTCTCATAAGTTGTTTTTTTGTTTGTTTTGGTGGGCTTAATAAATTATATATAATGACAGAAAGTATCCCAGTAATGCATGAAATGCTTTTTTCCGTTGTTACAAAAAGGAACACCTCTCCCCTACTCACCCCATAAAAAAGAGAAATGTAAGCCACAAATGAAGGTGTCATTGCTATCCATGAGGTTTCAGCTCTAAGTCAGAAAACCTGTCTCTAAATAATGCAGTGACTAGTGTCATGGAGTTGGTTTGCATTTCATAAGGAAAAGGCAGAGAATAGGGAATGAATAAGAGCTATCTAGTTTCTAACTGCACTACAGCTTATACCTTAGTAATGATGTTCTTGTTTTCTCAGATGGGGCAGTGAAAGTGTGGAAATTATCACCTCATTAGTTCTAGAGAGTGGGAAGTCTGGGTAGACACTGAGCAAATACACTCCATTCTATTTTGTTTTTGATAATCTAAATGTAAAAGTTTTAAGGATATTGAGGAGGAAGAATGACTGCCTTCATTTAGGATAGTAAGGGGTCTAGGCCCGATTCCTCTAGGGGCACTGCAAAATCCTACACCCTGAGACTATTGTATATATAATTGATTTGCCTATCATTGTGTCTGAGGGTGAGTTATGGCTCTTATTCTTTGTGCAGTCAGGGAATGGAGATGGTAGAGAAGGCTTGTGTCTTGTCGGAGATGTATTTCTTTATAGTGGTTTTGAAGCTCTCTAAATTATTCTTATTGCATTATTTCTTGAGAGTAGAGAAAGATCAAAATGTATTTAGGGCTTAAAGTGAGACTTTAAGGCTGTATGTCTTTCTCACTGCAGTTTTCTTGTTTAATTTTTTTTTTTTTTGAGAGAGAGAGCAAGAGAGCATGAGCTTGAGTGGGGAGAGGGAGAGGCAGAGGGAGAGGGAGAGAGAGAATCTCAAGCAGGCTCCATGGCCAGTGTGGAGCCCACAGCGTAGATCTAACAACCTTGAGATTATGACCTGAGCCAAAATCAAGAGTCGAGGCTTAACTGACTGAGTCACCCAGGCGCCCTTCTCACTGAAATTTTTAAGATGATGCATTTATAACCCATTGCCATGATTTTCTTTTCTTTTTTTTTTAAGATTTTATTTATTTGACAGAGAGAGAGACAGCGAGAGAGGGAACACAAGCAAGGAAAGAGGGAGAGGGAGAAGCAGGCTTCCGGCCAAGCAGAGAGCCTGATGTGGGACTTGAACCCAGGACCCTGGGACCATGACCCAAGTCAGAGGCAGATGCCTAACAACTGAGCCACCCAGGTGCCCCTACCATGATTTTCACTATTATAACATCCAAATGACTTCTCTATGTATCATTAGCAATACCTGAATAGAACATGATCCTGAATCAACAGAAAAGGCCCTTTTCTTCTCAGAGCCAATGAAACATAACCTCCTTCCCCAACTAAGGTACCTGACTTTGCTTGACCTGGAATCATTCTCCCCTAGGCACTTGGTGGGTTAATAACATTGTAGATATGATATCAAAAATATCTGTAAATCATGGGTGGTGTAGTTGGTTGAGTGTCTGACTCTTGGTTTCAGGTCAGGTCATGATCTCAGGGTCAAGAGATGGAGCCCAGCATGCAGCTCTGTGCTCAGAGCTGAGTCTGCTTGAGATTCTCTTTCCCTTTCTGTCTGCAGCTGTCCCCCGCCAACCCCAAATAAATTAAAAAAAAAAATCTTGAAAAAAAGTTTGTAAATCATATATCTGATAAAGAAACAACCCAGTTAAAGATATAAACAAACATCTCATCAAAGGAGATAGACACGTATATATATAAAATCAGAAGACAGAAGATAGAATTATATTTCCTCATAAGTTATATATGACTTATTATATGTAAATCATATACATGTAATCATATGTTATAAGGTATTGATTGGTACATATGATTATAGAGTCTGAAAAGTCCCAAGATCTGCAGTAGGCAAGCTGGAGACTCAGGAAAGGCAAACTTTATGTCAAGTCTGAGTCCAAAGGCCTGAGACCTGGGAGAAGCAATGGTGTAAGTTCCAGTCTGAGAGCTGGCTGGCTCAACACCGAAGAAGAGCTGTGCATTAAAGCGATGTGGTTCCTGATGACTGTTTTCTGGATTCCAGCAGGAGTCTACCAGTAAGCTGCTGGAAAAATATATTGTGTATGATATTGTAGGGGCAGCTACATAACATTGTGCATTTGTCAAAACTCATAGAACTTTATAGCAAAAAAAGTGTACCTTGGTGCAAAAATTTTGTTTTAAGTAACATTTAGGACATCAAAGGATCACAGAATGGAATGCAGATGTGATTCTTAAAATCTAATTATATTACAGTATAAGGGAGAGTAGAAAATTTGTTGACTTAAGTACCTTTGGAAATGAGTGAAGACTGTAAGACTTCATTTTATATCATCCATATAAACTATGTACAAGCACTGTCCTCAAGTAGCTAAAAGTCATTTCCCATGGACGATACAGGTTAATGAATATAAAACAATTCAGAAGCAACCCACATATTCCAGTCTCCCTTATATCTGCTCTTCTTTTTGTTTTTTTTTTTCCTATAACACAATCTTCTAGAACACTGCACCACCTATTTACTTACGCTAATCACCCACTGCTTCCCCCTATTTGAATATGAGTTGTACAGACTTGGGCATCTGGGGCCTAGATCGTAGTAGATTCTCAATAAATTTTGTAGAATCATTTTAAATTGAACTGAACATGCTTTGTTAAATATCAGTCTAATGTCCACTGGAGATATCGCCACAAAGAAAGCTTTAAAGTGGAGACTCCAGAGCTGGTTCACCTAGAAATGAAGCCTATCTCCAACACAGACTTGCTCTAGGACACTTAAAATTCAGCTAGGGGAACTGCCGTGGCATATGGTTAAAAAGCAGCTTCAAATATCTTTTAATCCTCTCACCTATATGCTTAAATTTCCTTTTCTTTGGAATTTTCTTCTCTATCAGTAATTTTAGTGCTTTGAAAGACAATACTGAAGCAGATAAAAAAAAAACTTTATCATGGATTTTAAAGATGTGTGTCCCTAAAGACTTTTCAAAAATCTATTTTATTTATAATAAAAAGTACATGGACAGCCTGAAGTCCTTGAAGGTGAAAGAAATAATATTTTAGTTGACTGTCTACATCAGGTTCATTCATGGTACTATTTCTACAAGAACAGCGTAATGAGTAGATGAGTTAGCAAGATTATTTGCTGCATAAGCTTTCAAATTGAAATTTTGGGTTTTCTGATTTACCATAGATACAAGACACCAAGAGAATTGTGGAACAAATAGGTTATTCTAAAAATTGGGCCAGTCTGGTAGTGATTATCATAGATTAGAATGAGGGAAATCAAATGCCCAATTCTAATGAGTAAAGTTTTATGAGAAAATGACTGATTACCAATTAACCACTAAATTCTGAAGATTGAATGCCAAAGGTTTATCTAATGTACTTAAAATACCTTATTTCTCTTAAAATAATAATAAAAAATATGTCTGAGAAAGGTATTATAACTAGTTCAAAAGAGTAGGATAGCTTTAAGTATTTTTTGAACATCTAAGATTTAAGCATATTAAGTATTAAGAGTAGCTAAATCGCTGAATTTTAAAAAATAGAAATAATATTATCTATTGCCTGAGCCTGAATAATAAAATAACACAACCAAATGATACAGAGAATAAGTAAGCCTATGAATACAAGACCTAATGATAAATTCTCTGTAATGAAACTTGACAGAAAGAGAATTTCAGTAAAATATTAATTCATAATCAAATTGTTGTTTCCTTGCAAAGGTGACTCAGTGTTGTTGGCTACTGACATAGTACCAAAGCGGTCTTGACATCATTTGTAATTACCTGTTTTTCTTCTAATTTTCCAAGACCTGTGCCCTCCTTGACCAGCCCAACTATAACAGTAGCTTAGTACAAGATAATTCCAAAATCCATTTAATGTAGATAATAATTCTGAATGATTTCAGCTTCAATTATGGTGACCCAGGATGCCATCATCTCTTAGAGGTTTATTAATTAACACTATCCCAAAGAGGAGAGACATACTCAATCCAAGTTCCTCAAATATTTCCTGAATGACCTGTATAATTTTTCCCCGGATGCTGACACAGGATCTGGAGGTATGAAAATGAGCAGTACATTCTATCATCTGCCCTTAGGATGTCCATAGTCATGTAAAGGAAACGGAATATCCATGGTCTTATAAAAGAAAATAAATAATAATAATACAAGGTGATATATACCAACAATATTCTGTGCAATGAATTTTACAGAGGAGAAACTGTATTTAGCAAGTCAGAAAGTCATGAAATTTTCAAAGAAAAACTTAAATATGTTTTTAATTGATAATTGACAAATAAAAATTGTATAGCCACCAGTCTGAACATAGGCACGCCAGAGCACTGACAAGGTACTGAAGGGGTATTCAGGAACCTACCATAGTTTTGATATTTCTAATGCACAAGGCTGGAGATAAGGCCAATCTCAAGATTCTTTTTTTTTTTGGCACACTAAAAACATTACCTGGTTGGAAATTCATCACTAAAGGTATGTGACCTTGACGGGGAGAAGAGAGGATTGTGATCGGATAGTTCTTTCAGAGAACACACTGAGCATGGCAACAGTGTGGATGATATACCTTAGGGAAGTGAGACTGAAAGCAGACGAGTTAGCATCTGATGCAATGCTAAGGTGACAGATGACGAGTGTTTGAACTAAAGCAATGAAAGTGTAGATGGAAAGAGCAGAAAATTTGAAATCAATTTAAGAAATTAAAGTGACAGGACTTGGTGATTAATTGGCTATTGGGGTGGATTATAAAGGAAAGAAATTCTAGAGGGACCCCTGGGGATTTTGTACACTGCTTTAGTAAGGAATTGCCTTCTACTGCTAGAAGCAAAATGCCAGAAGTAACAGTGGCTAAAATAAGTAGCCGTTTGTTTCTCTCTTCAGTGAGGCAAGTGTGAAGGTAAGCACCCTAGGACTAGATGATAGCAACACAGTGCTGATAGAGACCTGGGCTCCTTTGATCATGCTGCTCCACCACCTGTTGTTCTTCCTCATTAGATGTTACATTGTCCAAGAGAATTGCTGGAGCTCCATTATCATTTTCATATGCCAGGCAGGGAGCAGGAAGTGAAAGGACCAAAATGAGCACAGCTTAGCCTTTTCTCTCCCTTTTAAAAGGCCCACAGAATTCCCACCTAACAACTTGAGTATATATCCCTTTGGCCAGAACTTAGCAACGTGGTCACATCCCACAGCATGAAGTGTTGTATTTTATCTGAACACTTTGCTGCTCCAAATACTTGTGCTGGGTTACTAAATAAGAAACAGATATTGGATAGACAACCACTTTTTTATGAGTATCTTGTAACCAACAAGAAAAAGTATACTGAAAGAAAATTAGGTGTGAGACAGTGACTAGGGAAGAAGAGCTAATGTTGTTTACTTTTGGATATTTCGAATATAGTACACTATCGGTCTTAAGGAATATACAATCAGTATCAGTCAGTTGTACAAATGTCCACTGGACAATCCAACTCTCAGTTTAAAAGGAAAAGCAGAGTTAGCTATATTGACTTCAGAGTCATCTATAGTATGAAAATACTAAAGGTAAGCCGAGAATTTCTGTTCTCATCAATAGTATTAAAGCTGAAGACAGACAAAAATTGTGATAATGGAGTCGGGTATAATAATCACATTCAAGTACATTATTACACCTCCCCAGAAGATTTTTTTTTTATTTGAAGTGTCATAAGGAATATGTAGAATATTCTCAAATACAAACCAGGCTGAGGTCAGTAATGGCTTCTGCTCTTAGGAAGGTATCAGCTATGATCTTGGGTGAAACAGGATGCCTCTGGGTCTTTTTTAAGTTGAATTTTTACTCTGGATTAATGAGAAACAGATACTCTTTCTACCTTGTCTTATCTAAGTAGACATTTCTAAAGTGCTTACTACCAAGCTCTAGGCAATGGACTGAAGAAAAGGAAGGTCAAAAGGGATCTATGTTACTTGACAAATATGACTCATGTCCTTTCATCAATCAGCATGAAAATGAAAATATTTACCTTGACATCCACCATCTTGTCAGAAACTTTTTCAAATCTATGGTATGTAACAACAAAGCAGAGTTATGTCTCTGGCATGAATTCCTGGGTTTTTGACTATCTCACCATTTCAAAGAGTCAAAGCACTCTTTTTTCTAAGTTGCATAGATGAATATATTGTATATTTACTTTTATATCTTATGAAAGACCAAGCCTAGAACTATAGGGATGATTTTTCCAGTGAAAACTTTAAGACATGAGCCTAAAATCAGGTTGGTTGAGTGTGTTCTTTATGGTATATTAAACTTTGTATTATTTGAAAATTTTATAATAAAAATGATTTCATGTATTACATGTTAATTGTTTTGATAAACAACTTCATTAGACTAAATACAGTTTTGTTCCTTTTATAATAATGTCCTAATTTTCAAGTACATTTTTTATACTTTGCTTATTTTCTATAAACAAGACTGGCATAATGGGTCTCAGATATAAAGGTCAAAACTTGTTTAGGTTGGTTCCTAGATTAAAATCATTTAGTTTCTTTAAAAAGTTTGGATTTTTCTGCAAGCTAAATCGGTCTTCTTGGCTTACCAAACTTTGGAACTATAAGGAATGTTAATTTTAAAGTATTTTATTTTTCTAGAAATGATACCTCTCCCTGCTAGGATTAAAATTCAGAAATGTTAGGTTACTGACACTAGACCTAGTGCTAATTTTCAGTTATCGTTTAGTCTCTGTGAATGAGTCAATAAAAGAATATATGTGTTTATGTGTATGTCTGTGTGTGTGTGTGTGTGTGTGTGTGTGTGTAATTCCATAACTGGGGAATTCAAAACATAATTACATTTTTCCAGTTATACAAGATAAATGTATTCTTTGCTTACTTTCTATTCCATTTACTGTTGACTTTTATAATACTGAACAAACTGGCTATCCTTTAAAACATCAGTATAATCCTCTCATACTGGTAACTGGGTTTCATTCATCCTTTTAATAATATAATCTCTTTGGTAACATCATACTCTAAGCTTTAAAAATGCAGTATTCAAAGAATTAAATAGAATCCCTCTGTAAAATCCCTGATATAATGTGTAACAGTAATGTGCTCTAATCACTATATAATTTCCCCCCTGAGTAAATTCTTTCTAATCCTCAGGACCACATTTCTAAATCCTTAGAACTGTGCCTTTTGGAAAGGGATACTTTATTCCTTATTAAAAAGCTTTTCAAGAGCTTTTCCTCAAATAGATGATCAAGCTAGATAAAACAGAAAAGGTTAAAAGAAAAATATTTTATTGTACTCATCAACTATGAGCCCATGTGTTTTTCCTTTAGAAAATTTCGGTTGGAATATGTTTCACATTCTCAAATATATAGTTATCTTCACAAAATTTATTAAAAATAAGCCTAAATAATAATACAATAAGTATGATTTTAAACCTCAATTGAATGAAGTGCTTAGTTTAACTGTGTTGATTAATTCCATGCTACCCTTTGGGTTCAAACCTTGTGATTAAATTTATTTATCAGATATCAGATATTTTATTGCTTTCCTTTCATAGTGAGAAAAATAAAATATTAAACATAATTGACTTTCTTAACTAATTAAGGTCTTCATGGTGTCACTACGCTATAGCTTTATGTAGTCACTTTCCTGGTGTAGCACTCCACATATGTAGATGAAGAAGATGCAAGAAAGGGACAGGTGAACTGTCATTCCATCTGTAAAAGCCTGTATTTCTTTTTTAAAATAAATTCTTGTGTGAATTTGTTCCTTCTACTTTTGTCCCTTTGACCTAAAATTAAAGCTAAGAAACATTTCTATACATTTCCTTGGTCACTGAGTTTGAGTACATTGACGTATATGTCTGCAAATGAAATAATAGCATATACTTTCTAAATCTACAGTTCCAGAGCAATCACACACTTGGATTAAAGGGAAAAAGTCTGTTCATCTTCCGCTGAGTTTTATCTTAATAACTGTTTGTTTGCTTTACTAGGATGGAATGTTAATGAGATTTGTTGGCCTATTTCTGCATTATTTTCACCGCTATTAAGATTCACCACCCTTCAAGTAGGTGTACCTGTAGCTTCCATATTTCAAGGCTTTACTGAAGTTACCAGAAGTGTAACAGCTAACCACTTGATTTTGAATGTCCAGAATTCTGTCTTGTAATGTGGAAAAGACTCAAGGAGAAATTAGCTGGTCACATGTAATAACATACTATACTGTAGATAAGGGAAAATCCATATGCATAAATCTAAAATCTTTACACGAAAGATAGCTCCTGGAAGGACTCATTTGCTAAAAGAGAAAGCAACACAAGAAAGACTGTCAGCTGAGCATAGGCCTTGGATTTCATTGCAACAATTTTTATACTGTCCCTGCTGCTATAATTGGAAGTGAGAACTATCAGCATTTAGAATTCTCCCCCTGACAGATGCCTTTTTGACATCCATGTTCATTCCACCTGATCTACACGCTTTTGCTTCTGTTGCTGCAATCCTCACAAATAACTCAAACAATCCATCTTTCATGAGGCCTCAAATATGAGGTCTTAAAATATTTTGAGCAAAAAAAGGCATCACGTTTTACTTTTATTTTCATTCGAAAATAAAGTATCATTTCAGAGTCATTTGAGGTAAATGGTTCCAGGATGTTTTTGTTTCTTTGATTTTATATATATATACATACATATACATATATTTTTTTCAGAGACTTCCAGTTCTTTTCAATCAATTACTCCTCCAGTTATGAGCCTTCTCATTACAAGATCATCACAAGGGAAAACAATCTGATCCTGTTAGAATCCACATATTCAAAATAGGGAACTCCATACTGAGTAAATAAAAGATGATGTGTCAGGCTATTTTTTCATGCATAAGGAGTACACATTTTAAGACTTTTCCAAATGAAACCATAGACATGAGAAGATGAAATCAGTATCCTTTCTGAGCCGAGTCGGCAATCATGTAATCAAGCAGTTTTTCATATTGTTAATTCATGCTTGAGAGAAAACGCCTTGACAGAACACTGTGCATTGGGCATACAGTGAGACTGTGCAGACGTTTTCTGACAGTTAATCTTAATCAAAAGAGTAAATCTAAGGCTTTATCGGTATTAAAACATTTCCAACTTTTTTCCCAGGGCATAGAAAGAAAAAGTAAAGTCATTAAACAACAAATATCTGAAGTTAGAGTTGATAAAAATGTTAAGAATTTTAAGTGGCCTCTGGTGTGTTTTTCAAGTTGGGATTTTAATTTTATTTAACACTGAACTTTCCCCCTTCTTAAATCTTCAATGACTGACTAAATACATATGAAATAAAAGAATAACTATCATTTTTGAAAATGTAAAAGACTATTAATTAAAACTCTGAAGACCTGCAATAAGACAATATATTAATTATAAGGATGCTTAATATTAAAATATAATTGCAATTAACTAGCAAATTGTGAATGCAAATACAAAATACAAATTTCTTTTCTTGCAAAGGATTGATCTAATCTGTCATTATGTTTTTAAGATGAGTATTTGCTCTGAATGGCCCTACAGTTGTATAATGACTTTCCTTTACTCACTAATAAACATTTTAGAATGTTTCTGCTATCTCAGAAAGTAACAAGAGTAGAGTTACAAATTTTATTTTTTTAAATATGGTTTTTTAATCTCTTAATTTTTTATATGGCTCTGTAGGGACCCAGGTTCTGAGATCTGTAGAATTGATATAATCCTGGATCATCTCAAATATAATGCTGTACTTATAGGCCAAGGACGGAGACAAGATAATCGAAGAGAGTTATATACATTTGACCTCCGTTATTTAATGGAATTGATTGGACTGAAGTATGACAGGAAGAGGCAATAGTGAAATGATACTGGGGAATATTTTGTAATACTAAGGTTTTAAAAATCTTTTTCTGCCTTTCCTTCATGGAATAGAAATTACCATGTAGTCAGTGAAAACTCTTTAAGAGTCTTCAAACCTTCTTGACCTTTTCTGGTCTATAATATCTTGCAACTCCAAGGAGCCATGGCTACATGGGAGATGACCCTGATACAGAGAGGAGAAAACAGTGAGAGACAGAAATTGTGAGCAATTATTGCAAGATGTCACAGAAACAATCTTGACCCCACCTTTTATCATGGAGATTGTCTAAGAGGAATGCCCATCTACCTCAGGTACATTACCTGGATAGTCAGGCATGCTACTCAGAGAAAATGAGATTCTTCAGGATACCATAACAAATACCTTCCTACTTCTTAGTTGCCCCAACTAAGTACTCCCTCTCTACACCTCACTAGCAATACAAGCTACCAAATAAAACTAGAGAAGGGATGCACTTCCCTTTTTCTCTTTTGAGAATGATACTTTCACAGAAACCCACATAATATTTAATAGGTCCTTACATGACAGTAACAGAATTACAGAATTTTCTTTGTAAAGATTAAAAAAGGAATGGGAAAATAAGACTGAACCTATCATTTTAAACTGACCTGATCCAAATGGCTGTTCAACAGTTGGTGGCCCCTCGAGACTGGAGTTGAGAGTATATACTGGATAGCATCTGGTTATCAGGTGGTCTGTTAAAATGAGAGTAAATTTACACAAAATTTGCCGAATGAACCACATTTCCTAACAAAAGATGCAAAACCACTCAAACAACATGTTCTTGCACACTTGGAGATGAATGTATTCTCTGTCCTCTGGCACACTGATGAGGCCCTTGCCTAAGAAATTCATTCAAAGTTGAAAGCAAACACATCTGACAGCAACATCAGTCTGGTTTGTAGTTGAATTTGACCACACAGTCCTCTGTGCAAGACAGATCCTGGACTATGCAGAGTTCTAGATATCATCTGTTATGCTAAAGGTGTTCAGCACCTGGGCATACTGGATATTTATATATTGTTCATGCCAGGGATATGCTGCCATTCTGGTGAACCCCCTATCTTGAGGGTCACTAAAATTCACCAAACTGATTTCCAACAATCTTTATGTTGATGTTCCCTCTGGTGTATATTTAGTTATTTGAAACCCCTTGATGGTGAAGCCATGCACTTCATTGCTTCAAACACCACTTACTTAGGCCTCAAGTGTGAACTAAAGTCAGTTTAACCCACATATTATTCTACTTTTTTACCACAGCATTTTAAAATAAGTTACCAATATAATATTTAGGCAAAGATTTCATAGTACAGAAGAAGGGAAACTTATTCTGAGGAGTCAAATGAAATAAATCAAAAGAAGGAGGAAAAGTAATAATATGCCACATATAATATCAGGGATACTCAAGGGTAAATTAAATCTATCAAAGAGAATAATCTGAGATCAAGAAATAGTGCCTCATTAAAAAATAAAATTATTGAATTTATATGTGCAATGGAGACCGTGAAAACCTGATAAGATATTATGGAAAATTAAGCCAGTGGATTAGAAGGACAATTAAAAGAATTCTCCTAGAACACAGCAGAAAAGGGGAAAGATAAATAAAAGGGGAAAAAAAAAAGACACGAAGGATTCAAAACACGTATAATATGAAATCCAGAACATGAGAACAGAGTAGTTTTTACTATTTAGGAAATCCAAAATTGCCAACTGAATATTTGTTCAACAGCTATTCATGCTTATAATTAAACTCAAGTTTGATTTTAATGCAGAATTTGGGGCACCTGGTTGTCTCAGTCAGTTGAGCATCCAACTCTTGATTTTGGCTCAGGTCATGGTTGTGAGACTGAGCCCCTCAATGGGCTCTGTGCAGTGGGGAGTCTCCTGGGTACTCTCTCTCCCTCTCCCTCTTCCCCTCCCCCACTCTCTCTCTCTAAAATAAATAAATCTTAAACGAAAATAATTTTAATGCAGAATTTGAATAATGATTGTCATTCTAGATCTGTATTGTACGACATGGTAGCCACATGCCACAATTGGCTATTGAGCACTTGAAATACATCTAATCCAAATTGAGATGTAGTGTGAATGTAAAATTTATGCTGATTTTGTAGACTGAGTATGAAAACAATACAAAATACCAATTAAAAACTTTAACATTGTTTACATGATGAAACAATTATATGTTTGATATGTTGAATTAAAATATCTTACTAAAATTTATTCATGTTTCTTTTCACTTTTTGAATGTATCTATTAGAAAATATTTTTATTGGACAGTGCTGCTCAAGACAATAGTATCTTGCCCTGGAAACACTTTGTTGCTCTTATTTAGAATTACTTTCAAAGCCTTGGGACACATTCCTGGGAAAACTTTAGAAGCAAATTTCACTTGAATGTGGACTGGATCTTGGAAAATAGTCAAAAGTCATTTTCAACTAAGCCTGTTAAATGAGGTGGTGATAAAATTGGATAACACATGAGCAGTCAAAAACAAAGTTCAGCAACAAAATATTGGATCTTCTAATTTTGAGTGACTCATAAATTGGATTGTAGTACATCTCTTCAGACTTCAATTTCCTTTTCTATAAAATTAGAAGTTTCTACTACCCTATTTTGAAGGCTTCTCAAGCTCTCTTACAATTTTGTAAATAATTTCATTTTAGCCTTAATGTTACAAGGTTGTGGAATTGGTTTTGGAATCTGCTGAAATACCTAAAGAATTATATTTTAGCCATGTTCAAAATCATTGATGGCACTATTCTCCACTGAGAATAGAGACTTTAACCATCATAATACAGGCCTACTAAGGCAAGCATTTCCTATTCTTTCTTTCCCTTTTGTGTGTGATTTCACTGGGCCCTCTCTTTGTAAATGAAATAAAGACTTACATACCCACACACCATAGTTATTCATCCCTATAAAGACCCTTTAGATCTCACAAAAAAATTCCTTCACTTTTCCTTTTTTCAACTATTTTGATTAATAAAACATATTTTTCTTTGCATTTGATTTATTGAGCCTATGTAGTTATACTATTTGTCTAACATTTTGATAATTGTTCCTTTGATGATATTACCTATAAACTCTTCAATAGGAATTGAAAAGAATAAAATTACTTTAAATGGTATTTAGAGAAAAGTCTTTCAAAACTAGGTGAATAGATTTATAAAGGTAATAAATCTTTTGGTCTTTTTCCATGTGGTTCTGGCAGAATTTACAATAGAAAAATAAATAAAATTCTTCCACTGCAAATGGATCTGTTATGTCTCTGAACAGGAATGTGCCTTTTAATAAAACACTGAATGTGCATATGCTGTTTTAGTCAAATAATCTAAGGGTAAAAATACATATTCGGTCATGACCTCAAATGCTCTGAAGTTTTCCCCTCCATTTTCAATGAAGTCTACTACAATCACATTTTTTTTTCAAGGACTTTAGGAAAAATGCTGTATTCTTCACAAATTGTGTGTGTGGTTTATGTGTTTTTGGCTGGTACAAACTTTTTTCATACGGCCTCAAATGGATAACATGAAGCCAGTCCACACTGAATAAAAATGATCAAAGTCATTTGTTAATGAATTATTTAATGTATTAAACATTAAATAAATATTAATTCTGGACATAGTAATAGGCATTTTATCTGTGACCTGAGATTTTCCAATCTTCAAGATAAATTTCAGTTCTATCTCAATGTGATAATTAAGCAAGTTGGAAAAACAATTCTTAAACATAGTTGGGGCTCACAAAATATTTGTTGAATAAATGAACCATTGAACTATGTTGTAATAATAAAAATAACTAATGTTTATTAAGTGCCTGTCTGTGCCAGACACTGTGTAAGAATGTGATGTAATTTAATAGATATAATGAGTTTGCACAACTTATATATTTTTTAAGTTTTTATTTTAATTCTGGTTAGTTAACATACAGTGTTATATTAGTTTCAGGTGAACAATTTAATGATCCAATACATTAGTACAACACCCTGTGCTCAACACAAATGCACTCCTTAATCCCCATCACCTATTTCCCCCATCCACTGAGTCACCTCCCATCTTGTAGCCATCAGTTTGTTCTTTATAATTCAGAGTCTGTTCCTTCCTCTCTATTTTTTTCCCCTTTGCTTGTTTTCTAAAATTCTACATATGAGTGAAATCATATGGTATTTGTCCTTGACTGACTTATTTCACTAGCTCGATCCATGTCATTACAAATGGCAAGATTTCATTCTTTGTTATGGCTCAATAGTATTCCTTGGTGTGTTTGTGTGTGTATGTGTGTGTGTGAGTGTGTGACTTCTTTGCCCATTCATCAGTTGATGGACACCTGGGCTGCTTCTATATCTTAGCTATTGTAAATAATGTTGCTATAAACAAAGGGGTGCATGTCTCTCTTTGAATTAGTATTTTTGTATTCTTTGGGTAAATACCTAGTAGTCCAATTGCTAGATCATAGAGCAGTTTTATTTTTAACTTTTGGAGGAACCTCCATACTGTTTTCCACAGTGGCTGCACCTGTTTGCATTCCTACCAACAGTGCAGAGAATTCCTTTTTCTCCACATCCTCACCAATACCTGTTATTTCTTATGTTGTTGATTTTAGCCCTTCTGAGAGATGTGAGATGATATCTCATTGTAGTTTTGATTTGCATTTCTCTGACGATGAGTGATAATGAGCCTCTTTTCATGTGTCTGTTGGTTATCTGGATGTCTTCTTTGGAGAAATGTGTGTTCATGTTTTCTGTCCATTTTTTTTTAAAGATTTTATTTATTTATTTATTTATTTATTTATTTATTTAGAGATCACGTGCATGAGTGGGGGGAAGGACAGAGGGAGACAGAGGGTCTCAAGCAGAGTCCTGGCTGAGCATGGAGCCAGACTTTGGACTCAATCTCACAATCCTGAGATCATGACCTGAGCTGAAATCAAGAGTAGGATGCTTAACTGACTGAGCCATTCAGGTGCCCCTCTCCTGCCCATTTCTTAATTGGATTATATGTTTTTTGAGTGTTAAGTTTTATAAGTTCTTTATATATTTTGGATACTAACCCTTTATCAGTTATGTCATTTGCAAATATATTCTCCCGTTCTGTAGGCTGCCTTTTAATTTTGTTGTTTCCTTCACTGTGCAGAAGCTTTTTATTTTGATATAGTCCCAATAGTTTATGTTTGCTTTTGTTTCCATTGCTTTAGGAGATATACCTTGAAAGAAGTTGCTATGGCCGATGTCAAAGAAGTTACTACCTGTGATTTAGGATTTTTATGGTTTTAGGTCTCACATTCAGGTCTTTAATCCAGTTTGAATTTATTTTTGTGTATTGTGTTAGAAAGGGGTCCAGTTTCATTCTTTTGCATGTTGTCCAATTTCCCCAACACCGTTTGTTGAAGACTTTCTTTTTCCCATTGCATATTCTTTCCTGCTTTATTGAAGAATAATTGACCATATAATTGTGGGTTCATTTCTGGATTTTCTACTCTGTTTTATTGATCTATGGTCTATTTCTATCTCAGTACCTTACTGTTTTGATTACTACAGCTGTGAAATATAACTTGAAGGCTGGAATTTTGATTCCTCCAGCTTTGTTTTTTTTTCTCAAGGTTGCTTGGGCTCGCTGGGGTCTTTTGTGGTTCCATACAAATTTTAGGATTGTTTGTTATAGGTCTGTGAAAAATGCTGGTGGTATTTTGATAGGGATTGCATTAAATGTGTAGATTGCTTTGGGTAGAATAGACATTTTAACAATATTTGTTCTTGTAATCCATGAGCATGGGATGTCTTTCCATTTCTTTGTGTTGTCTTGAATTTCTTTCATCAGTGTTTTATAGTTTTGAGAGTATAGGTCTTTCACCTCTTTGTTTAGATTTATTCATAGGTATCTTTTTTTTTCTTCCTTATGATTTTCTTCTTTCTTTTTTTTATTATGTTATGTTAATCACCATACATTACATCATTAGTTTTTGATGTAGTGTTCCATGATTCATTGTTTGTGTATAATACCCAGTGCTCCATTCAATACATAGGTATCTTACTGTTTTTGGTGCAATAGTAAATGGGATTTTCTGTCTCTCAGAGGTTTTGGACCATTCTGTTTTCATTTCCATCTGCTTTCATGTACTTTTTAATTTCTTCTTTGATTTCCTGGTTGACCTATTCATTATTTGGTGTCATGTTATTTAACCACCCTGTATTTGTGGTCTTTCCAGATTTTTTTCATGGTTGACTTCTAGTTTCATAGAGTTGTGGTCAGAAAATATGCATAGAATGATTTCGATCTTCTTGAATTTGTTGAGGTTTGTTTTGTTGCACAAGTTATATATTACCCCAATTTGATATATGAAGAAAGGAGGTACAGATAAATTGGGTAACTGACTTAGGGTCACATAGGTAGTAAATGATGGTGTTGGAATTTGGATCTAGGTCCAAAAAACTATAAAGATGATCATCTGAAGCCACCTGACATTGTCATCCTAACACCATGATGTTCTGAACCTCTAATTGTATGTCAAGACACATTCAGGTATGGTGAGCTAATTGTAGATTGTGTCAAGCATGGGTGGTTAAGAATGAAATTTGATCACCAAAATGGTAGAGGCAGTGAAGAATTGACTCAGTGCAAGTTCAGTACTCTAGCCAGACCACATTATCCAATGTTGATGATCATAATATGTTGACACTGATTTTACTACATAACTCACATATTTGAACATGCACAAGAAATGTATTGATTTTCTATTGCCGCTGTAACAAAATGCTACAAACTTCATGGCTTAAAACAACACAAATTTATTATCTTACTGTTCTTCAGGTTAGAAGTCCTAAAATCAAACTGTTGGCAGGCTGCACGTCTTTCTGGAGGCTCTAGGGGAGAAATTCGAACTCTGCAGTTTGTTGAGGATTTTTTTTTTTTTATTGTGAATGGATGTTGTACTTTATCAAACGTTTTTTCATGAATGGATGATGTACTTTATCAACTGTTTTATCATGAATGGATACTGGGCTTTTTCAAATGTTTTTTTCTGCATCTATTGGAAGGATCATATGGTTCTAGAGGCTACTGGCATCCCTTGGCTTGTGGTCTCCTTTTACCATCTTCAAAGCCAGCAGCAGTGGGTTGAGACCTTCTCATATCACTTTGACTTTGTTTCCATTGTCACGTACCTTTCTCTGATTTCTTCTGCCTTCTTTCTCTACTTTCAAAGCCCCTTGTGATTACATTGAGCCGTTCCAGGTATTAGAGCATGGATATCTTTGAGGAATTGTTATTTTCTCTAATATATATACTAGATCAGACATCAGTGTCCTTCACTGTTAGTATTCAGTATCACCATCAATATTCACTATCAGTACCACTATTCACTATCATTATTCATTATCCTTTGCTATTTGTCTTGTGTTTCTTGAATTTATAAACTGTTAAGACTTGGCTACCTGAAAAACAGATTGAGATTCTGAGATTTTGGAGGGAGTCTTCCAAAGATCAACACTAGTCAGTGAGTGAAGAACACAGGATAGAAGCTGAACTTTAACGCAATCACACAAAGGTCCTAGACAATCCCATGGAAAGCTATGGAGTTGGTGTCCTTCAAAGTTGTATCACCTTGAGGAAGATACCCGGGACTTTAATATCCCTGCATCAACCAGTCACTGGAAACAGGCTGCCTCTCCAAGCCTCCCCACAGCAGGTATGGCAGAGGGACACAGCTAAGAGCCCTCAGTAACCAACATTCCCATTACCTGGGAGAATTAGTGTCTCCATCCTGAACGGATTCTGCAAAGCATCCACAACACAAACTAAGCCAATTCAGGAGCAATATCTTATGTTATGCTTTATGTCACTATTCTTCACTGTAGGAAAATCCAGGAAAAACTACTCTGAGTTAAATATATTCATTGAAGAGCAGTAGGACCCAGTATGCATAAATTTAGTTGAACTTAGTTTCTTGTTCTCCCTTGGCATAATCTATCCCCACAGGCACAACCATTTGTGATTTTTCCTGTTTTTCTTTCCTAGCTGCAAAATGACACTTGAAATAAAATGATGTCTTTTACCAGTGCTAATATATTTAATTCGATAAAGTGTTTAATGATGGACACTTTCCTAAAACAAGAACAAATGCCACTTTCAAGGCTACAATTACTCATCTGTATTTAAGTAGTGAAAATGTGTTATCATCTTCCTTCCAGGATGGTTTTTTGGATAATAAAGGGAAAATATTCTTAATGTTATATTACCTCGGATCCCTTATTTAATTCCACTTCTCTAAAGAAGTGAACAGTAAAAAAAAGGGGGGGGACAGTAATTTTCTATCATACAGCTGACAGAGGGAAAATAACCTCACCCTTCTTTCCTTAGCTGTATCTGTGTGAAGAGCTCCAGGAAAGAGCAGGAACAGAATAGGAATAAAGAGGGTCAGGGAATTAACATTCACTGTGACTCATACTTAATATTTTTATCTTTTGGGAACCTGAGAAAAATTAGCTTGAGGGCCCAGTTTCTTGGAAGTCTAAGTGTCAGCAGTTCTGAAGCCCCTGGGGCAGTTTTAGGTCATTTTGCTATCTTCCATGCAAAGGAAGTAATCAGGTAGAAAATGCACTTAAGTAAACTATATGTCAGAGAAAAAAATAAAACAAAGACTTCTCATGCTAACTTTCACAAAGAAGTTAAACATTCTTGACATCCTAGGCAATCAATGATTCACCGGCAAAAAAAAAAAAAAAAAAAAAAAGTTTTGACGTAGGTGCTGATAAAATACAAATCATTTTTAATTTTTTTACTGTTTGCAAAGAAAAGGGAAACAAGCTATTCATTGATTTGCTTTTATTCTCTCATTGATATATAATATGCTAAAAACCATAGCAACTTGACATTATGGCATACAAAGGTGTATGAGTTTCCTAGGGCTGTCATAACAAATTATTTCAGAATTAGATGGCTTAAAACCACAAAAATTTATTGTCTCACAGTTCTGAAAGCTAGAAGTCAAAAATCAATGTGTCAGCAGATTTGGTTCCATTTGAGTGCTCTGGGAGAGAATCCATCCCATGCCTTTCTTTCAGTTTCTGGGGACAACTACAATCCTGGGTATTCACTGGTTTGTAGATGCATCACTCCAGTCTCTGCTTTGGTCTTTGCATGGTGTTCTCTCTGTGAGTTTCTATGTCCAAATTCCCCTCTTCTTATAAGGACACCAGTAATAAGAATTAGGGTGTACCCTAATGACTGCATCTTAACCATTTCATTGGTTAGAATTCTGTCTCATGGCTGTATCTTCTGGGAGTGAGACAAGGAGGTGTAGTCTAGCTATGCACTAAAGAAGAAGAGGAAATAGGTTTGTTGTCCAACAAGCCAACTCTATCTCAGGTATTTATGTATGAGGCAGTAGATTATCTCTGACACCAATCTGTGAGATCCTGTGCCACAGATTCTTCATCCTTAGCATTTTAATGGCTCATTTTCCCATAGAAATGTAAGGAATTGCATGGCTACCTTTATATCCAATCAACTACAGGAAATGTTGTGAGAAGTCATTAAAAGGAGGGAATTAGAGATGAAAATCGGTTGCCGAAGCCTGACTTTTCATGGATTTACTCTTCAGTTCTGCTAACATTTTTGATCACCTACTTTGTGCAACCACTGAGAATAAAAATATTAATAGGACACAGATCCTGAACTCAGGAATTTTCGTAGCCTAAAAAAGGGCCTCAACCATGTTCTTACACTGGGATCCTATAGGTAGCTTTAAATTTTTCTGATGATCAGACTCCACCCTAAGACAATTAAATCAGGATCATTGGGGAAGAGAGCAGGCATTGGTATTGTTTAAAATCTCAAGGAAGTCTAATGTCCGGACAAAGCTGAGAACTCCTCACTGTTTGGACCTTCCAGTCAATTATCTTACAAATTTTACCTCTGGCCTATAAATGTGGCTGAGGAAAGCCACAAACTCACATTTACCAGACTTAAATCCAGAACCATAAATGAGCACTCTTTATGTGGCCCAGCCATTAGAGTCCATGCTTTAATCAGACTCTTAAAGAACTTTTTCAGATCTTTTCCTCTTTCACTTCCTCCCTCCCCCTTACTCTCAGCTGGTGACCTTACTTTCCCCTTCACCGAGAAAATATAAACAATTGGGAGAGAACCTCCACAGACTCACAAATTCAACAATTCAAATAGATAAAGTCAACAATTTATCAGTCTCTGTACCCCACACATTATGATATACCATATTGAATTTGGTCACAAAAACAAAAACTGCTTTAGGTATTATAAGAAGAAAAGAATTCAATACAGGGATTTGAAAAGATGGGCAAAGTAAAGGTTAAGAAAACTTCTGTTAGTATTTAAGAAATCAGAACAAGTACAGGAATTATAGGGAAACCACCACATAAGATCTCCACTTCCTTCAACACTACGGTGAATAATTTGGAGGAAGGTGCCTGGAAGCTATGGAACAACTTATACATATGGCAGCCCAACTTATTCAACTCAAGAAAAAATCTTTAGCAATTCTCCCTCATCTCCCAGTTCATAATATTTTTTTTCTTTTTAATGAATTGTTCTATGAGCATACCAAAATGCTGGCTGTTCATATTGTTCAATATCCCATATTTTCCCTGATTTTTTGTCTGCTCTTCCATCAACTGTAATCATGAATTTGTCCTTCCCCTCCCTTGTGTCTTGTATTTTAAAGCTCTATTATTAAATGCATACATAATTTGAATTTGTTATATCTTAATAAATTGATATTTTTATCATTATGAAATATCTGCTTTCATTCATTAGTAATAGTTTTTATTTTGCATTCTATTTTGGCAGAAATTAACGGAGCCATATTAGCCTGGTGTTTAGAGCTTCCATAATATATTTTAACTCTCACTTTCAAACAATTTGTGGATTTCTCGTTAAAATATGTAAACCATATATAGACAAATCTTTCTCTTTTATCCAGTCACGCAATGGGTTTCTTTTTTTTTTAATTTTTTTATTGTTCTGTTAATCACCATATATTATATTATTAGTTTTTTTTTTAAAGATTTTATTTATTTATTTGAGAGAGAGAGAATGAGAGAGGGAGAGCACATCAGAGGGGATAGGGTCAGAGGGAGAAGGAGACTCCCCGCCGAGCAGGGAGCCCAATGCGGGACTCGATCCTGGGACTCCAGGATCATGACCTGAGCCGAAGGCAGTGGCTTAACCAACTGAGCCACCCAGGCGCCCTATATTATTAGTTTTTGATGTAGTGTTCCATGATTCATTGTTTGTGCATAACACCCAGTGATCCATGCAGAATATGCCCTCTTTAATACCCTACACCAGGCTAACCCATCCCCCTACACTCCTCCCCTTTAGAACCCTCAGTTTGTTTTTCAGAGTCCATCGTCTCTCATGGTTCGTCTCCCCCTCTGACTTAATCCCCTTCATTCTTCCCCACCTGCTATCTTCTTCTTTTTCTTTTTTCTTAACATATGTTGCATTATTTGTTTCAAAAGTACAGATCTGTGATTCAACAGTCTTGCACAATTCAAAGCGCTCACCATAGCACATACCCTCCCCAATGTCTATCACCCAACCACCCCACCCCTCCCACCCCCCACCACTCCAGCAACACTCAGTTTGTTTCCTGAGATTAAGAATTCCTCATATCAGTGAAGTCATATGATACATATCTTTCTCTGATTGACTTATTTCACTAAGCATAACACCCTCCAGTTCCATCCACATCGTTGCAAATGGCAAGATATCATTCCTTTGATGGCTGCATAATATTCCATTGTGTATATATACCACATCTTCTTTATCCATTCATCTGTCGATGGACATCTTGGCTCTTGCCACAGTTTGGCTACTGTGGAAATTGCTCCTATGAACATTGGGGTGCATGTACCCCTTCGGATCCCTACATTTGCATCTTTGTGGTAAATACCCAGTAGTGCAATTGCTGGATCGTATGGTAGCTCTATTTTCAACTGTTTGAGGAACTTCCATACTGTTTTCCAGAGGGGTTGCACCAGCTTGCATTTCCACCAAAAGTGTAGAAGGGTTCCGCTTTCTCCACATCCCCGCCAACTTCTGTCCTTTCCTGACTTGTTAATTTTCGCTGTTCTGACTGGTGTGAGGTGGTATCTCACTGAGGTTTTGATTTGGATTTCCCTGATGCCGAGCGATGTTGAGCACTTTTTCATGTGTCTGTTGGCCATTTGGATGTCTTCTTTGCAGAAGTGTCTGTTCATGTCTTCTGCCCATTTCTTGATTGGATTATTTGTTCTTTGGGTGTTGAGTTTGATAAGTTCTTTATAGATTTTGGAGACTAGCCCTTTATCGGATATGTCATTTGCAAATATTTTCTCTCATTCTGTCGGTTGTCTTTTGGTTTTGTGGACTGTTTCTTTTGCTATGCAAAAGCTTTTTATCTTGATGAAGTCCCAATAGTTCATTTTTGCCCTTGCTTCCCTTGCCTTTGGTGATGTTTCTAGGAAGAAGTTGCTGTGGCTAAGGTCGAAGAGGTTGCTGCCTGTGTTCTCCTTTAGGATTTTGATGGACTCCTGTCTCACGTTTAGGTCTTTCAACCATTTGGAGTCTATTTTTGTGTGGTGTAAGGAAAAGGTCCACTTTCATTCTTCTGCATGTGGCTGTCCAATTTCCTCAACACCATTTGTTGAAGAGACTGTCTTTGCCATTGGACATTCTTTCCTGCTTTGTCAAAGATAAGTTGACCGTAGAGTTGAGGGTCCATTTCTGGGCTCTCGATTCTGTTCCATTGATCTATGTGTCTGTTTTTGTGCCAGGACCATACTGTCTTGATGATGACACCTTTGTAATAGAGCTGGAAGTCCGGAATTGTGATGCCACCAGCTTTGCTTTTCTTTTTCAATATTCCTCTGGCTATTCGGGGTCTCTTATGGTTCCATACAAATTTTAGGATTATTTGTTCCATTTCTTTGAAAAAAGTGGATGGTATTTTGATGGGGATTGCATTGAATGTGTAGATTCCTCTAGCTAGCATTGACATCTTCACAATGTTGGTTCTCCCAATCCATGAGCATAGAACGTTTTTCCATTTCTTTGTGTCTTCTTCAATTTCTTTCATGAGTATTTTATAGATTTCTGAGTACAGATCCTTTGCCCCTTTGGTAAAATTTATTCCTAGGTATCTTATTGTTTTGGGTGCAATTGTAAATGAGATCGACTCCTTGATTTGTCTCTCTTCTGTCTTGTTGTTGGTGTATAGGAATGCCACTGATTTCTGTGCATTGAATTTATATCCTGCTATGTTACTGAATACCTGTATGAGTTCTAGCAGTTTTGGGGTGGAGTCTTTTGGGTTTTCCACATACAGTATCATATCATCTGCAAAGAGTGAGAGTTTGACTTCCTCTTTGCCGATTTGGATGCCTTTGATTTCTTTTTGTTGTCTGATTGCAGTGGCTATGACTTCTAATATTATGTTGAATACCAGTGGTGATAGTGGACATCCCTGCCACGTTCCTGACCTTAGGGGAAAAGCTCCCAGCTTTGCCCCATTGAGAATGATATTCGCTGTAGGTTTTTCATAGATGGCTTTGATGATATTGAGGTATGTGCTCTCTATCCCTATACTCTGATGAGTTTTGATCAAGAAAGGATGCTATACTTTGTCAAATGCTTTTTCTGCATCTATTGAGAGGATCATATGATTCTTGCTCTTTCTTTCGTTAATGTATTGTATCACGTTGATTGATTTGTGGATGTTGAACCAACCTTGCAGCCCAGGGATAAATCCCACTTGGTCATGGTGAATAATCCTTTTAATGTACTGTTGGATCCTATTGGCTAGTATTTTGGTGAGAATGTTTGCATCCATGTTCATCAAGGATATTGGTTTGTAATTCTCCTTTTTGATGGGGTCTTTGTCTGGTTTTGGGATCAAGGTAATGGTGGCCTCATGAAATGAGTTTGGAAGTTTTCCTGCCATGTCTATTTTTTGGAACAGTTTCAGGAGAATAGGTATTAGTTCTTCTTTAAATGTCTGAGAGAATTCCCCTGGGAAGCCATCTGGCCCTGGGCTTTTGTTTGTTGGGAGATATTTGATGACTGCTTCAATTTCCTTAGTGGCTATAGGTCTGTTCAGGTTTTCTATTTCTTCGTGGTTCAATTTTGGTAGTTGATCCATCTCTAGGAATGCACCCATTTCTTCCAGGTTATCTAATTTGCTGGCATAGAGTTGCTCATAATATGTTCTTATAATTGTTTGTATTTCTTTGGTGTTGGTTGTGATCTCTCCCCTTTCATTCATGATTTTGTTGATTTGGGTCATTTCTCTTTTCTCTTTTTTAAGTCTGGCCAGGGGTTTATCAATCTTGTTAATTCTTTCAAAGAACCAGCTCCTAGTTTCGTTGATCTGTTCTACTGTTCTTTTGTTTTTAGTTCATTGATTTCTGCTCTGATCTTTATCATTTCTCTTCTCCTGCTGGGTTTAGGCTTTATTTGATATTCTTTCTCCAACTCCTTTAGGTGTAGGGTTAGGTTGTGTATTTGAGACCTTTCTTGTTTCTTAAGAAAGGCTTGTATTGCTATATACTTTCCTCTCAGGACTGCCTTTGCTGTATCCCAAAGATTTTGAACAGTTGTGGTTTCATTTTCATTGGTTTCCATGAATTTTTTTAATTCTTCTTTAATTTCCTGGTTGACCCATTCATTCTTTAGTAGATGATCTTTAGCCTCCATGTATCTGAGTTTTTTCTGACTTTCCTCTTGTGATTGAGTTCTAGTTTCAAAGCATTGTGGTCTGAAAATAGGCAGGGAATGATCCCAATCTTTTGGTACCGGTTGAGACCTGATTTGTGACCTAGGATGTGATCAATTCTGGAGACTGTTCCATGGGCACTAGAGAAGAATATGTATTCTGTTGCTTTGGGATGGAATGTTCTGAATATGTCTGTGAAGTCCATTTGGTCCAGTGTGTCATTTCAAGTCTTTATTTCCTTGTTGATCTTTTGCTTAGATGATCTGTCCATTTCAGTGAGCAGGGTGTTAAAGTCCCCCACCATTATTGTATTGTTGTCAATGTGTTTCTTCGCTTTTGTTATTAATTGCCTTATAAAATTGGCTGCTCCCATGTTAGGGGCATAGATATTTACAATTGTTAGATCTTCTTGTTGGATAGACCCTGTAAGTAGGATATAGTGTCTTTCTTCAACACCTATTACAGTCTTTGTTTTAAAATCTAATTTGTCTGATATAAGATTTGCCACCCGGGCTTTCTTTTGGTGTCCATTAGCATGGTAAATGGTTTTCCACCCCCTCACTTTCAATCTGGGGGTGTCTTTGGGTCTAAAATGAGTCTCTTGCAGACAGCATATGGATGGGTCTTGTTTTTTATCCAATCTGATAGCCTGTGTCTTTTGATTGGGGCATTTACCCCGTTTACATTCAGGGTAACTATTGAAAGGTATGACTTTAGTGCCATTGTATTGCCTGTAAGGTGACTGTTACTGTATATTGTCTGTGTTCCTTTCTGATCTATGCTGCTTTTAGGCTCTCTCTTTGCTTAGAGGACCACTTTCAATATTTTTTGGAGGGCTGGTTTCGTGTTTGCAAATTCCTTTAGTTTTTGTTTGTCCTGGAAGCTTTTTATCTCTCCTTCTATTTTCAATGACAGGCTAGGTGGATATAGTATTCTTGGCTGCATATTTTTCTCGTTTAGTGCTCTGAAGATATCTTGCCAGTCCTTTCTGGCCTGCCAGGTCTCTGTGGATAGGTCTGTTGCCAATCTAATATTTCTACCATTGTAGGTTACATATCTCTTCTCCCGAGCTGCTTTCAGGTTTTTCTTTGTCTCTGAGACTCGTAAGTTTTACTATTAGATGTCGGGGTGTTGACCTATTATTATTGATTTTGAGAGGGGTTCTCTGTGCCTCCTGGATTTTGATGCCTGTTTCCTTCCTCACATTAGGGAAGTTCTCTGCTATTATTTGCTCCAATATACCCTCTGCCCCCCTCTCTCTTTCTTCTTCTTCTGGGATCCCAATTATTCTAATGTTGTTTTGTCTTATCGTATCACTTATCTCTCGAATTCTGCCCTCGTGATCCTGTATTTGTTTCTCTCTCTTTTTCTCAGCCTCTTTATTTTCCATCATTTGGTGTCTTATATCGCTGATTCTCTCTTCTGCCTCATTTATCCTCGCAGTTAGTGCCCCCATTTTTGATTGCACCTTATTAATAGCCTTTTTGATTTCGACTTGTTTAGATTTTAGTTCTTTTATTTCTCCAGAAAGGGTTTCTCTAATAACTTCCACGCTTTTTTCAAGCCCAGCTAGTATCTTTAAAGTCACGATTCTGAACTCTAGGTCCGACATCGTACTAATGTCCGTATTGAGTAGGTCCCTGGCTGACGGTACTACCTCTTGTTCTTTTTGCTGAGGTGATTTTTTTCGTCTTGTCATTTTGTCCAGAGGAGAATAGATGAATGAGAGAACAAAATGCTAACAGGTTTACAAGGTCCCCAGCAAATATATTGTATACAAATCAGAAAAGACCTGAAACCAGGAGAAAAGAAAGGGAAAGAAAGAAAAAAGAAATAGAAAAAAAAAAAGAAAAAAAAGATAAAAACAAAAACAGAAGAATACAAAAAAAGCAAAATATGATCAAATATGATCAGACTAGTGCATAGATCAGTGCCACACACTAGATTTTGGGCGTATTTTGGTCTGTTAGAAAAAAGTGCCTCCTAAAATTTTAAAGGAAGAAAGACATATATGTACAAAATAAGGGTTGATACAATGAAGGGATGGAAGATGACTGTAAAGATGAAAATTATAAAAGATTTTATAAAAGGAATTGGTAAGATAAGTTGTTTGAAAAAAGAAAGACGATTTAAAAAAAAAAGAAAGAAAAAAGGGAGAGAATGTGATCAGGCAGGAGATTAGAACAAAGCCATACACTAGTGATTTAGGGTATATTTTGATCTGTTAGAAGAAACTGTATCTCAAAATTTTAAAGAGAGAACAACTTATATATATATGCCAAAAATAAGAGTAACTACTATGAAGGGATAAAATATGACTCTAAAAATGAAAAATAAAAAATGTTTTTTTAAAAAAAGGGATTGATAAGATGTTGGTTGAAAAAGGGAAAAAGAGAAAATTAAAAAAAAACAGTTAAAAAAATTAACTTTGATGAACTAATGAATCATGGTAAAAAAAAAGCCATGAATTCTATGTGCGGTATTCCCCTAGCGCTGGAGTTCTCCCGTTCTCCCTGATCAGTAAACTTGGTCTTGGCTTGCTGGCTGTTCCTGCTGATCTTCTGGGGGAGGGGCCTGTTGCCGTGGTTCCCAAATGTCTTTTGGGAGGCGGAATTGCCCCGCCCTTGCTGGTCTGGGCTAAGCAAGCTGCTTGGGTTTGCTCTCAGGAGCTTTTGTTCCCTGCAAGCTCTCGGTACAGCTTTGGAGGACCAGGGTGAAAATGGTGGCCTCCCAATCTCCACCCGGAGGAGCTGAGAACTCAGGGCCCCGCTCCTCAGTGCGCCCCCAGAGAAAAGCAGTCACTCCAGTCTCCCTGGTCTCTGGCTGTACTCCGTGCTCACCCGGCCTGTGACCGAGCATTTGTATCTCTGGCACCCGACCCCGTGTGGAGTCTCCAAACCCAGCAGATCCCTGCGGTGCGTTCCCGCGCCGCTCCTCCCGGGGGAGGAAGGGGAGTCTCCCCAGATCTGCCGCTTGTTGGGTCCCTGCTGGAGGAGCAGTGGCCCGACTAGGCCGCGGATCACAGTTTATGGCAACCCCGAGCTGAGAGCCCGCGCCTCGGCTCCATCTCTGCAGCTGGCTTCCCCGCTCCGATACCTGGGAGCTCTGCCACACTCAGGCACCCCCGGTCTTTCTGTGACCCCAAGGGTCCTGAGACCACACTGTCCTGGGAGGATTCCACCCCCCGCTTAGCCACTGCAGCGACGTCCCTCAGCGGAGCCAACTTCTGAAAGGTCCGATTTTGTGCTCCGCGGCTCTAGCACTTGCCAGAAGCGGCCGACGGAGGCCCCTCCCCCGCCGTCTATCCTCCCGAATATTGCCTCGGATTCACTTCTCCGCACATCCTGCCTTCCAGTAAGTGGTCGCTTCTCTGTTCAGAGAGTTGTTGCTACTGTCCTCTTTGATCTCCTGTTGAGTTTGTAGGTGTTCAGAATGGTTTGATCCCTATTCAGCTGAATTCCTGAGACCAGACGAAATCTAGGTCTCCTACTCCTCCGCCATCTTGCTCCCACCACACAATGGGTTTCTTAACTGGAATTAGCATGTATATTAATTTGCACTTAATATAATGAGGCTATTACAAGGTTTAAATCTTCCATTTAGAAGTTTGTTTTTTATTTATTTCATTTATCTTTGCTACCTTTTCCCCTTTTGAATGAATATTGTATTTTTTAACATACCATTCTTTATTGTGTTGCTTTTTTATCTAGAACCTTATTGTTATTTTTGGTGGCTTCTCACTCTCAAGAATATGAATACAATATGAATCTTCACATTACTTCAGCCTAACTTCATATATTACTTCACATTTTTAAAACCTTGCAACAAACTCTTTTCATCACCTGCTGTCTTTTTCATTCTTATATTTTTCTTCAATATATGCCATAAACTCTACATTACTGTTTTTCTTTTAGCAGTCCATAATTTTTGTAAAGAAATTTAAAACCAAACGCACACACACATACACACACAATTATAATAGAAAGGTATTTTATGTTTTTGTAAATATTTATCTTTTCTGAGAGTCTTCATTTTTTGTCCATTCAGGATTTTATCTGGTATCATTTTCTTTGCTTTAAGACCACTGTGCATTTCTTGTACAGTTTTGCTGGAGATGAGTTCTCTCAGCTGTTTTTCTAAAAATGTTGGTATTTTACCTTCATTAGTGAAGGCTATTTTCACTGGATAGACAAATCTTGGTTAACTTTTCTCTTTTCATCACATTAAAGATTAAAGATGTCTCATTGTCTTCTTGCTCGCACTGTTTCTTGTCAGAAGTCAGCTATCACTCATACTGTTCTTTCTTATGTAATGTGACCCCTCTCCCTGTTTATTTCTATTTCATGTTATAGACTATTACAAACTGCCTAGACGGCCTGAAGAGCTTTGCTTTTTGTCATCATTTAGAGACTTGGATTTCTTCTAAGCTGTTGGTCTGCTATACCTTGGGGCATATATCTGTAAACGTTTTCTAAAGGCCAGATAATAAATATTTAGGCTTTATAAGCCACATACATCTTTGTTGTGTATTTTTCTCCTTTTCTCTTTTGTTATAAAGCCTTTGAAAATATAAAATAATGCTTAGCTGAGCTGGTAACCACACAAAAGAAGACCACAGGCTAGATTTTGCCTGTCGGCTTTAGCTTCCCAACCCCTGCAGCATAGCCCATAGGCACCATGGTCTTCGTTGGTATGGTGGAAACTGGATTGCTCCTGGGTCCAGTTTCCAGCAGGGAGTAAGGAAGACGAGGATGTGGAAAAGGTGCACATAAATGTTTTAAATCTGAGGTCCACGACTTCTATTCACAGTCCATTGATAAGGTTTTCATCACTTGACCACCTGTAACTTCAACAGAGGCAGGGAAATGCAGTTTGTTGGTCAACTGCATGACCGTAGTTCTGTTGTATGGGAAAAGGAAGAATGGAATTTGGCGAATGATAAGCAGTTTCCCTCATGACAGTTCTGAAATGTTGCCGAGTTATTACCCTGCCTGTGACAATCATACTTTAAGTTACATGACTGGATGGATGAGCTCATACCATGTTGCAAATACCTTTGTAAAATACTTCATAATCTATTTTCCCATTCAGGAATGCTAAACCAATGGAATAATTATTATTTTTCCATCTATCCTTTTCTTGCCATCATGTTAAAACGTAATCATTTGAAAAAGTGAAATTATCTAACACGTGGATTTCTAATTAAGAAGAAATATTTTGTTAAAACATATTCTTTAGTATAGGATATGCTGAAAATAAATTTATTAATGATATGCATGTAAATTTGAACAACAAGAGTTTTAAAATAGTACCTGCTTTGGGAGTTTGGAAGAAAATCTTTTTCTAAATCTCTCCATTGTGAAATATGATGCTTATGCTGCAGACCAATCTGTTTTATTCAAAGTACTTCCCATCTACACTAGAGGCATGGCTTAAAGGCACTGTACACTCACAGTTCTGCACACTTTTGTGTGCTTACAGGTAAGAGCCCAAACTAGATTCTGAGAAGCTGGTTTAAGTTCTCTGCCTCACCTTTGAATAGGGTGCTCCTTTTGGATTAGAATTAGAATAAGTTGGAGGAAGCCTACTGTCTAAATTAAGACAGGAAAAATAAAGCTGCAATTCACTGCAAACTTCAAAATGAAACCAGGCAGAATAACTGAATGTTTCTACTTACTGGCAGAGGATTCATGAGTGGGGGGAGGGGCAGAGGGAGAGAGAAAAAGGATCCTCAAGGAGACTCCCTGCTGAGTGCGGAGCCAGATGTGGGGTTCTATCTCAGAACTCTGAGATCATGACCTGAGCTGAAACCAGAACCCACCACTCAACAGAATGAGCCACCCAGGTGCCCCTTAACTGGCATTTTAAATAGCATCAAAAAGATTCTACACTATAGAATGTAGAAAAGATTCTACATTTGTCACTGAAACAGAAAGTTATTGAATAGTCACTACGTCATCAATATGAACAATTAGGGTATCAATTTGTATCAGTAAGGCAAATATGAACTATAAAAATAATTACAACTCCACAATTTTTTTGCAAATACCAAGTACTTTATAGGGCCTAATATAGCAATATGGCTTAGAACAAATCTCATTATTTTAAGAAATGCTGCATCACTATTGCTCCTCATTGGTCATTGTTCATTTGTTCCTCAAAAAACCGGACATTAAAGACTCTGAGTTAAAAAGTGATTCAGAAAAATCAAATATTTATTGAGAAGAAATTTTAGAAACACTTTGAACATTATTTTGCCTATATTTATCTCTTCATACAGGCATAACAGTGATATATTATTTAAAATTCATGTCTAAATACATCCAACATAGTCCTTTTTTAAAGGATAATACAAAATGCTAAAAGATAAAAAACTAAATTGTATTTGAAGCAGCAGTATTTTTTCTTTTTTAGAGTTATATAAAATAGTCTGCCTTACAGTCAATATTATCTTAGATTGGATGAAACAAAGTATTACAAATGTTATAACTGAGGTCATGATTTAAACAATATGTCACAGGTAATAAAAGTATTGTTCTACATGAATAAAATATATAATTATAAAATACAAATTGGACCAATTATCATAGTAAAGAAATTAAGGTTGTATAGACTAGTAGCCCTTATAAAAGCAAAGTTATTAAGAAAAGTTAGGGACTAGATTAGCGGCATCTTAACATTAGATTAAACTGTTCTCAGATCAAGATTAAAAAAAAAAAAGAAACCTAGAAAATCTTTCCATTAGTCCTTAAAATGTATATATTTTTCCTTTTAGCTGCCTGCTAGAGTCTTTGCCTTTATCAGCATAGGGGTTATTTTAGGGGCCTGAGGATATAGGTTTAACTAATTCTTCCATAATTATTTCCTGTTAAAATTATTGAACACCAAGAATTGATGCCAAAGGGATATAAAAGTGTGTGTTTGAAGGGCTATAATTAAACTACAGCTTTCAAATGTGTACATCGCCAGAGGGTTTAAAGCACTTGTCTAGCAAAGCTTCTGCATTAATATTTAATTTCCAAAAGTTAAAATCAAGGAGGTTCGTTCATTACAGATTTACATATTTATATACTTTGGCATATTCAGGAGACAATTAATTATTAATCAGACCTTTCTTTTTAAGGCATAATTTGCTGGTAAAAATATGAGTTAGGTAAAATGTTATATGTTTCTCACATTTGTATTAGCTTTTTTAAACGTTCAGATCCAAACGTAACACCACAACCACACGCCTTCCCCTTATGTTCCCCAGTGTGTTAATTAAAGAGAAAATGTTAGTCTTGTAGAGAATTTATTAGGGATTTTTTTTCTTGTTGAGTCAAATTTATTTTTTAAGTTTTTGTTTCTTTGTTTTACATACAATTTTAAATTTAATCTGCAAAAGAGAAAGTCTACCCTATGAAATTTATTTGGTAGGTGATTTTCTTAGATTATTGCTCCTTTGTTTTGTTTAATTTACAATCTTTCAAATCATTTGAATTTCTAGAGGAAAAGAACAGAACTATTTGTAAACATACAGATATTCTTTGAATATTTAAACTGGAACAAACTAAACTAAACAAAGTTTAGTGATCATAACCCACAAACATTTACGTTTACTCCTTGAATGTTGTCATTACTGGATACTTATAACAATTGCTATAATCTAAACATTTGCAAAATAGAGAAATTAGGGGTTCTTAAAGACCAAAAATTCCTTACACCAAGCTGAACCTCTAGAACTGGACCTACCTGAATATCTCTCCTAGATGTAGCATTTAATTAGTCATTACTTAACCCTCTAAGTAGCTCAGTGTATTTGCCTATAAAATGGAAATAATAATAACTAATAGAATGGTAAAAATATATATAAAGAGAGAGAGATATATTTATATATTTAAATGGATATTTATATAAATTAATCAATCTATCTATCATCCTACTACACAGTCCCTAGATTTCAATAAACAGTAGCTGTTTTTTTATTACTGTTAAAATTACAATACAAGGTTTGTATGCTCTAAAGTACATATACATGTAATTTTACTGATCAATTTATCAATAAAACATAACCTCTATAAAAGTAGAGAGTATGCCAGTTTTTTCTCTCATAGTTATGACCTCAACATTTGGCACATGGCATATACATGATCAACCTTTTTATAAAAAAATGGATGGGTGGGTATTTACACCTAATGAAATGTGTTTAATGGAATTTGAACAGGTAACAAGAGCAATTTCTGACTGCAGTCAGCACACAACTCTTAAATGAACATTTTCAGCTTTTCTTCAGTTTTCCTATTTACAGAGAGATTTATGCTCCAGAAAGTTCTTGTGATTTTGCTCAGAGATTGAGTTTTTCTTCAGTGTTAGAAGGTGTACTGTGAACACCAAATGGCAGCATGACCCTGAGAAAGTTACATTCTTTGTGATTCTAAATATCTTAGTTTATAAATTGACAGATTCACATGAAATTATTGGTGTTAAAAATATGTTCTTAGCAAAAGAAAATTTCCCTCAAAAGTAACTGCTTATGGAGCTCCACCATATAAAACTAATATAACTAGAACTGGTGCATGAAATGTGTCTACATGCCTGTGTATGGGAGTGGGGATCTGTGCCCCTTATGAGAGGCAGAAAATCCAGTCCATCAAGCATCCTCTGAGTCAGGCTGCCCACCTCCTCCCACCCACCCTGACCAGATATGAAAACCTTTTAAGCCAATTCCGAGAGAAAGCTAGAGATCAACTGATCCAAAGTTTGAAAATGGATAAGATGAACCCTGGATTCTATTCCTACTATAATGTTCCATAAAATTGTAATTTTAAGATTCAGAAGACCCTATATTCCTATTTTCACCCATCACTTTTTTCTTTTTTCTTTTTAAATTTTTTATTGTTATGTTAATCACCATACATTACATCATTAGTTTTTGGTGAAATGTTCCATGATTCATTGTTTGTGCATAACACCCAGTGCTCTATGCAGAACGTGCCCTATTTAATACCCATCACCAGGCTAACCCATCCCCCCACCCCCTCCCCTCTAGAACCCTCAGTTTCTTTTTCAGAGTCCATCGTCTCTCATGGTTCATCTCCCCCTCCAATTTCCCCCCCTTCATTCTTCCCCTCCTGCTATCTTTTTTTTTTCTTAACATATATTGCATTATTTGTTTCAGAGGTACAGATCTGTGATTCAACAGTGTTGCACAATTCACAGCGCTGACCATAGCACATACCCTCCCCAACATCTATCACCCAGCCACCCCATCCCTCCCACCCCCTCGACTCCAGCAACCCTCAGTTTGTTTCCTGAGATTAAGAATTCCTCATATCAGTGAGGTCATATGATACATGTCTTTCTCTGATTGACTTATTTCGCTCAGCATAACAACCTCCAGTTCCATCCACGTTGTTGCAAATGGCAAGATCTCATTCCTTTTGATGGCTGCATAATATTCCATTGTGTTCCATCCTCTTCTTTATCCATTCATCTGTCGATGGACATCTTGGCTCTTTCCACAGTTTGGCTACTGTGGACATTGCTGCTATAAACATTGGGGTGCACGTACCCCTTCGGATCCCTACATTTGCATCTTTGTGGTAAATACCCAGTAGTGCAAATGCTGGATCGTATGGTAGCTCTATTTTCAACTTTTTGAGGAACCTCCATACTGTTTTCCAGAGGGGTTGCACCAGCTTGCACTCCCACCAACAGTGTAGGAGGGTTCCCCTTTCTCTGCATCCCTGCCAACATCTATTGTTTCCTCACTTGTTAATTTTAGCCATTCTGATTGGTGTGAGGTGGAATCTCATTGAGGTTTTGATTTGGATTTCCCTGATGCCGAGCGATGTTGAGCACTTTTTCATGTGTCTGTTGGCCATTTTGATGTCTTCTTTGCAGAAATGTCTGTTCATGTCCTCTGCCCATTTCTTGATTGGATTATTTGTTCTTTGGGTGTTGAGTTTGATAAGTTCTTTATAGATTTTGGAGACTAGCCCTTTATCGGATATGTCATTTGCAAATATTTTCTCTCATTCTGTCGGTTGTCTTTTGGTTTTGTGGACTGTTTCTTTTGCT